>NC_134354.1:142344325-142644325 GCF_048569485.1 Anomaloglossus baeobatrachus | reverse complement strand
GAACGTGGCGGCGGGGACAGCGGTGGATCGGGAGCGGCAGCGGAGACAGTGGTGGCGGGGACAGCGGTGGATCGGGAGCAGCGGCGGGGACAGTGGCAAGCATGGCGGCGGGGACAGCGGTGGATCGGGAGCGGCGGCGGGGACAGCGGTGGATCGGGAGCGGCGGCGGGGACAGTGGCGGCGGGGACAGCGGTGGATTGGGAGCAGCGGCGGGGACAGCGGCGAGCGTGGCGGCGGGGACAGTGGCGGCGGGGACAGCGGTGGATCGGGAGCAGCGGCGGGGACAGTGGCGAGCGTGGCGGCAGGGACAGTGGCGGCGGGGACAGCGGTGGATCGGGAGCAGTGGCGGGGCGATCGGAGACAGCGGCGGGGCTGGCGGTGGCGATCGGAGCCGCGGCGGGGCTGGCGGTGGCGGGCGGGGGTATCGGAGAAAGCGGCGGGGGCGGGCGGGGCGATCGGAGACAGCGGCGGGGCTGGCAGGGCGATCGGGGACAGGGGCGGGCGATTGGGGACAGGGGCGGGCGGCAACTTACCGATGGGCACCCGCAGAGACCGCTCTCCTCGGCTTCCAGGGAAGGTCACAGGCCGCAGATCCACATTGATTGGAGAGAGCGGTCACAAGACCGGTCTCTCCAATCAGAGCTGGGGGCGGGTGAAGCACCGATCACCCAGTTCCAGCCAATGGGCAGTGCTACAGCAGCACTGATCAGGGCTGGATTTAAATGTTCCAGCCATTTTCAATGGCTGGAACATTACAGTGACTTTAATTGGCTGAGCGGCGTTTGTCAGCCAATCACAGCCTCTGTAGGTTCGGGGAGGAGGGACTCCCCGGGGCTCCGGGACCGCGATTTCGCCATGACGTACTGGGTACGTCATGGGTCGTTTAGCACCATGTCACCGTGACGTACCCAGTACGTCAAAGGTCGTTAAGGGGTTAAATCAGAATCATAAACATCTTAAATTTTAATGATTCTCCATTTTTATGTAATCGAAATCTATGAACACACATGAAAGTATAGGGACATACTGATTACGTCAAAACAATGCAAACATTATATACATGAATATCTAAAATCATTACTGCTATATAGACTATATTTATGAAACAGAGATACTTAGCAAACAAATTGGTCCATGTGTGTGAATTTAAAGTTATACAGTGCATTGAAAGAGTATTCACACCCTATGAATGTTTCCACATTTGTTCACTATATACCCACAAACCTAAATGTATGTTAGTGGCATGTTTTAGGATATGCCAACACTAGGTATCAAGTATTTGTGAGGTGTAAAGGTTTAAAAACATAAATCTGAAAATTGTGATTTGCATTTGTATTCAACCCCTCAGAGTTAATACTTTGTAGGAACACCATTCACTGCAATTTCTGTTGTAAGTCTTTTGGGGTATGTCTCTACCTACTTTGCACATTTAGAGGCTAAACGTGTTGCCCATTGGTCTTTGCAAAATAGCTCTAGCTCCTCAGTGAGAATGAATGGAGAGTGCCTGTGAACAGCAATTTTCAACTTTTGCCACAGATTGTGAATAGGATAAAGGTCTGGACTTTGACTGTCATATTCAAATACATGAAAATACTTTGATCTAAACCATCCATTGTAGCTCTGGCAGTATGTTTAGGATCATTGTCCTGCTGGAAGGTAAATCTACATCCCAATCTCAAGCTACATGTTTTCCTCCTGGACTACCCTACATTTAGCTCCTTCCATCTTTCCATCAACTGTGACCAGCTTTCTGTCAGAGCTGAAGAAAAGCATCCACACAGCATGATGCTGCCACCACCATGTTTGATGGTGGAGATGATGTTTACAAGGTTACATGCAGTGTTAGTTTTCCACCAACTGTAATATTCTGCATTTAGCCCACAATGTTCTCCATTAGTCTCAACTAAGAAAAGCACTTTCTTCCATATGCCAGAAGAGACTTATTGTGGTTTGCTTCCAAAATGGCTTTCTTCTTGCTACTCTTCCATAAAGGTCAGATTTGTGAATTATACAACTAATATTGGTGAGATTGACAGTTTCTCACACCTGAACTGCGAATCCTTGCAGCTGCTCCAGAGCGACCATGGGTCTTTTGGCTGCTGCTTCTGTAATTAGTGCCCATCATGCTTGGGATGTCAGTTTAGGTGGACGGCCATGTCTTGGTAGGTTTATAGTTGTACCATACTTTTTATATTTTTGGATGATAGTTTAAACCTTGCTCCATGCAATGTTCAAAGCTTCATATATTTTTTATAACCTAACCCTGTTTTACTCTTTTCCAGAACTTTATCCCTAATCTATCTGGTGTGTTTCTTAATTTTCCTTATGCTGTTTGATTAGGAATATTCTTAAACAAATTTCTGAGGCCTTCTTAGAACAGCTGTAGTTATACTGAGAATAAATTACAGAAGTAGACTTAATTTACTAATTAGGTGACACCTGGATGAAATTGGTCATACAAGAATTTAGTGATATCAGACTAGAAGGGCTGAATACAAATACACATCCAAATGTTCAGCTTTATATTTTTTAACCCCTTTACGACCTACGACGTAACGGTATGTCCTAAATTATGAAAGGTTGATCACCACCAGCTGCTGAGGTGAGGCAGTGGTGATCAATGCAAATGTCTGCTGATTTGAACAGCAGACACGTGTGCCTCACAGGACCAGGTGTATCCGTGATCCACCCACACCTGTAAACCCCTTAAATTGCGCTGTCAAAACGCGCCTTTCCTTGCCGCCATCAGATGCCCCATGACGTGATCACGTGGAGCTGATGGTTGACATGGTAGCACAGGGTCATTTGATGACTCCTGTTGCTATCATGACGTAGTTCCTGTTACAACCTCCAGAGCGTTGGCTGTAAGAAGAAAGCAACATTGCTCCTGATCAGAGCAATGCTGCTCTGCTCAGGAAAAATTAATCAGCAATCAGACTGCTGATCCTTATAACCTCTTAGGGAGACTAGTAAAATAAAAAAATGTAAAAAACGTTTTAAAAAATTTCTAAAAAATAAAAAAACCTAAAAGTTCAATTCAACCCCCATTGAAAATTAAAGAGTTTAAAAACTAAAAAATATACACATATTTGGTATTGCCGCATTCAGAAATGCATGCTCTATGAAAATATAAAATCAATTAACCTGATCGGTAAAAGGCGTAGCCGGCAAAAAAAATCCAAACACTAAAATTACATTTTTTGGTTGTTGCAAATTGCAATAACAGGCAAACAAAACTTAGCATCTGCACAAGAATGGTAACATTAAATATGTCAGCTCAAGACACAAAAAATAAGCCATCACTGAGCCAGATATCCAAAAAAGGAGAACGCTTTGTGGAAAAATGGTGCAAAACGTGTACTACTTTTTTGGAACAAACTTCTAAAATGTTTTAACCCCTTAGATACAAATAAACCTATACATTTTGGTGTGTATGAACTCATACCGACCTGAGGCATCACACAACAGTTTTACCATATAGGGAACAGGATGAATAAAATGCCCCAAAAACAAGTGCTCAATCACACTTTTTTTGCAATTTTTCCAAAGTTGTATTTTTTTTTCCATTTTCCAGTACACTATATGGTAAAACTTATGGTTTAATTTGAAAGTACAACTCGTCCCACAAAAAAACAAGCCCTCATATGGCAAGATTGACGGAAAAATAAAAAAGTTACGGCTCTTGGATGAAGGGGAGCAAAAATCCCTGAAAAACTGAAAATTGCCCTGGGGTGAACGGGTTAATTATTTAGAAAACCATGTATCATTTCCCTTACACTTCACAAATACTTGCTACTTTGTGTTGCTTTGTCACATGAAATCTCAATAAAACACTTAGGTCTGTGGGTGTAAATTAAAAAATAATTTGGAAACGTTCATGGGTTAGGAATACTTTTTAAACCAGTGTATACTGCATATATAAGTTCTTCTCCATTTGCGTTAAAAAAATCACAGCGATACTCAGCTACAAATGTGATTCGAGTGTCCTGCGTGTGGTCTGCGTACGGTGTTTCTTTTTTCTCACATAGCATCCGTATGACATGCGAGCGTCATGCGAATGCTATGTGAGTGTTTATGCAAGCAGGGTAGGACTGTCTACCGGAGGAATCTCCTGTAATACTAGTCCTGGCCGTGGTTACCTGCACTGAACTCCGCAGGTGTCACCTGAGATCAAGAGTAGAGATGAGCGAACCGGTCCCGGTTCGGCTCGAGGCGGTTCGCCGAACGGGGGGTCTGGCTCGAGTTCGGCTCGTCGAACGTTCGACGAACCGAACTCGAGCCCATAGGAAACAATGGCAGGCAATCACAAACACAGTAAAACACCTAGAAAACACCCTGAAAGGTGTCCAAAAGGTGACAAACAACTCACAACATAACACAAACACATGGGAAAGTGACAAGGACATATACTCATGTGAAAACAAAACAGCTGGACAAGGAAAAAGAGGGAGACACACAGATATATGAGTATATGCAAAGAAACATCGATTCCATTATTGTGCAACTTGAGCCCTGCTCATTTTAGGCTTCCAATCTGGATAAATTGCCTGAGCTCGCCACGTACGCCTTGAGGATCTTGTCGTGTCCTGCAGCCAGCGTTCTCTCGGAACCTGTCTTCAGTGCTGCTGGGGGTCTGCTGGCAGATAAGCACACGTGTCTGTCCACTGACAATGTGGACCTGGCTCTCAGAGGACTTTTCTTCCCCTGGGTCAGCCAGGGGAGGCGAAAGGCACGCGTATTTTTGAGAGTGCTTCATGCAAAGCATCTTTTTCTTTGTCAAAAGGGGGGCTCAACCGATGCCAGTCAAGTGGGGTGTGTGTGGCCCAGTTAGTGGCAACGAGGGAGACTGTGGTTGGAGTCCCCTCGCTGTGTCTCTAAAAGAACCAAGATGAACAAGTCATGGCTCTCAGAGGACTTTTCTTCCCCTGGGTCAGCCAGGGGACGGGAAAGGCACGCGTATTTTTGAGAGTGCTTCATGCAAAGCATCTTTTTCTTTTTCAAAAGGGGGCTCAACCGATGCCAGTCAAGTGGGGTGTGTGTGGCCCAGTTAGTGGCAACGAGGGAGACTGTGGTTGGAGTCCCCTCGCTGTGTCTCTAAAAGAACCAAGATGAACAAGTCATGGCTCTCAGAGGACTTTTCTTCCCCTGGGTCAGCCAGGGGACGGGAAAGGCACGCGTATTTTTGAGAGTGCTTCATGCAAAGCATCTTTTTCTTTTTCAAAAGGGGGCTCAACCGATGCCAGTCAAGTGGGGTGTGTGTGGCCCAGTTAGTGGCAACGAGGGAGACTGTGGTTGGAGTCCCCTCGCTGTGTCTCTAAAAGAACCAAGATGAACAAGTCATGGCTCTCAGAGGACTTTTCTTCCCCTGGGTCAGCCAGGGGACGGGAAAGGCACGCGTATTTTTGAGAGTGCTTCATGCAAAGCATCTTTTTCTTTTTCAAAAGGGGGCTCAACCGATGCCAGTCAAGTGGGGTGTGTGTGGCCCAGTTAGTGGCAACGAGGGAGACTGTGGTTGGAGTCCCCTCGCTGTGTCTCTAAAAGAACCAAGATGAACAAGTCATGGCTCTCAGAGGACTTTTCTTCCCCTGGGTCAGCCAGGGGACGGGAAAGGCACGCGTATTTTTGAGAGTGCTTCATGCAAAGCATCTTTTTCTTTTTCAAAAGGGGGCTCAACCGATGCCAGTCAAGTGGGGTGTGTGTGGCCCAGTTAGTGGCAACGAGGGAGACTGTGGTTGGAGTCCCCTCGCTGTGTCTCTAAAAGAACCAAGATGAACAAGTCATGGCTCTCAGAGGACTTTTCTTCCCCTGGGTCAGCCAGGGGACGGGAAAGGCACGCGTATTTTTGAGAGTGCTTCATGCAAAGCATCTTTTTCTTTTTCAAAAGGGGGCTCAACCGATGCCAGTCAAGTGGGGTGTGTGTGGCCCAGTTAGTGGCAACGAGGGAGACTGTGGTTGGAGTCCCCTCGCTGTGTCTCTAAAAGAACCAAGATGAACAAGTCATGGCTCTCAGAGGACTTTTCTTCCCCTGGGTCAGCCAGGGGACGGGAAAGGCACGCGTATTTTTGAGAGTGCTTCATGCAAAGCATCTTTTTCTTTTTCAAAAGGGGGCTCAACCGATGCCAGTCAAGTGGGGTGTGTGTGGCCCAGTTAGTGGCAACGAGGGAGACTGTGGTTGGAGTCCCCTCGCTGTGTCTCTAAAAGAACCAAGATGAACAAGTCATGGCTCTCAGAGGACTTTTCTTCCCCTGGGTCAGCCAGGGGACGGGAAAGGCACGCGTATTTTTGAGAGTGCTTCATGCAAAGCATCTTTTTCTTTTTCAAAAGGGGGCTCAACCGATGCCAGTCAAGTGGGGTGTGTGTGGCCCAGTTAGTGGCAACGAGGGAGACTGTGGTTGGAGTCCCCTCGCTGTGTTTTACATGCTTTTAGAAGGGCATGAAATGGCTTGGAGGTTGACTTTCATCATATGCAAACTGTTGGCTACCAAAATGCTGCCTTTCCAACAACTGTGGTTATAGGCAATGAGGAACATACTGATGAAGATGAGACGCAGATACCCGATTGGGATGACAACTTAAATATTCGGTCAGGGCAAGAAGAAACTCGGTCTGAGGGGTAGGGGAGTGCAAACACAACAATTGATGATTAAGTTCTAGATCACACCTACTGTCAACCCACAGTCAGACACTCGAGGAGGTCAACAGAGGCGGTGGAGGAGGATGCAACCGACGTCGAAGTAACCTGGCGCCTTCCTGGACACAGTCGGAGCACTGGTAGCACGTCTACAACTGCATCCTCAGCCACCACTCTGCCTCTGAGCATTATTCGGGGTGGATCAACAGGTCGCATGGCCTCTAAGCCTTGCCTAGCCAGGTCCTTTTTTGACATAGAAAAAGATCGCCCAAATTATGTGATCTGTAAAATTTGTCATGGTTCTCTTAGTAGAGGTCAAAACCTCAGCAGTTTGACAACTTCTTCCATGAATCGTCACATGAATAAATATCATATGGCCCGATGGGAAGCTCACCGTGCTGCAATGCGGCCTAGCGGAGCGAACCATCCACCGCCTGCCCCTTCCAGTGCATCCGCGCGCTCGTCATCTTCTAGGACTGTGGGGACAGCTGTCACACCTGTTTTTCCACCCACAACTTCCACCACTGTAACCGCAACAGGCAGTTTGCTTGGTAGGTCGTCAGTTGGTTTGGAAGGGGAAACAAGTGAGTGTGTACAGCTCTCTCAGACATCGATAGCACCAACTTTGGATGAAGGCAACATCATGTCTCCGCCTGCACTTTCCTCACAAAGCTGCATTTTTCCAGGGACACCCGACTCAACACCGTCTACACACAGCAGCCAGATCTCTGTCCCTCAGATGTGGTCAAATAAAAGGCCACTTCCTGCGACCCATGACAAAGCGAAGAGGTTGACTCTATCCCTCTGTAAGCTGTTGACTACAGAAATGCTGCCTTTCCGCCTAGTGGACACACAGGATTTTAGAGACCTTATGTCTGTCGCTGTGCCCCAGTACCAGATGCCTAGTCGCCACTACTTCTCTAAGAAAGGTGTGCCCGCGCTACACCAGCATGTCGCACACAACATCACCGCTTCCTTGAGAAACTCTGTGTGTGAACGGGTGCATTTCACCACCGATACTTGGACCAGTAAGCATGGACAGGGACGTTACATGTCGCTGACTGGCCACTGGGTAACTATGGTGATAGATGGTGAAGGGTCTGCTGCACAAGTCTTGCCGTCCCCACGACTTGTGTGTCAATCCTCTGTCTGTCCAAGTTCCGCCACTGCTTCTGCATCCTCCACCTCATCTGGGTCCTCCACCTCCGCCCCAAGCCTGCCTGGTCAGGCCACCAGCGTTCTCACTGCGCAGAAGGAATCACGCACCCCTCATTACTATGCTGGTAGCAGAGCGCAACGGCATCAGGCGGTCTTTAGCTTGACATGTCTTTGAAATAGGAGTCACACAGCGACTGAGTTGTGGGCAGCTCTGGAGACTGATTTTGATAAATGGTTGTCTCCACTCAACCTGCAGCCTGGTAAGGCCGTGTGCGACAATGCTGCAAACCTGGGTGCGGCCCTTCGCCTGGGCAAGGTGACACACGTGCCTTGTATGGCTCACGTGTTTAACCTTGTTGTCCAGCAATTTTTAACACACTATCCCGGCCTAGATGGCCTTCTGACCAGGGCACGGAAACTGTCTGCAGTGCTCACTTCCGCCGTTCAACCGCCGCACCTGAGCGACTTGCATCGCTCCAGAAGTCTTTCGGCCTGCCGGTTCATCGCCTGAAATGCGATGTGGCGACACGCTGGAATTCAACTCTCCACATGTTACAGCGACTGTGGCAGCACCGGCGAGCCCTGGTGCAATACGTCATGATGTATAGCCTGGGCCAACGAGATGCAGAAGTGGGGCAGATCACCCTGATGGAGTGATCTCAGATCAAGGACCTATGCACCCTTCTGCACAGTTTCGACATGGCGACGAATATGTTTAGCGCTGACAATGCCATTATCAGCATGACGATTACAGTCATTTACATGCTGGAGCACACGCTAAACACTATTCGTAGTCAGGGGGTGGGACAACAGGAAGGGGAGGAACTACAGGAGGATTCATATGCGCAAGACACAACAACATCACCAAGGTCCAGACGTTCATCATCACCAACGCGGCAGGCATGGGACCATGGGGGACAGGGATCAACAAGGGCGCATGGTAGCAGGTGAGATGTTGAGGAAGGTGCAGGAGGACATGAAGATATGGAGGACGAACTGTCCATGGACATGGAAGACTCAGCAGATGAGGGGGACCTTGGTCAAATTTCAGTTGAAAGAGGTTGGGGGGAGATGACAGAGGAAGAAAGAACGGTTAGCACCTCTATGCCACAAACACAGCGTGGACTTGGTGCGCATGGCTGCGCAAGACACATGAGTGCCTTCTTGTTGCACTACCTCCAACATGACCCTCGTATTGTCAAAATTAGAAGTGATGATGACTACTGGCTTGCCACACTATTAGATCCCCGGGACAAGTCCAAATTTTGTGACATAATTCCACCCATAGAAAGGGACGCACGTATGCAGGAGTATCAGCAGAAGCTGTTACTCGATCTTAGCTCGGCTTTTCCACCAAACAACCGTGCAGGTGAAGGGAGTGATTCTCCCAGTTGTAACTTGACAAACATGGGACGGCCTCGTCATCTTCAACAGTCTACCCGTACCAGTAGGACCGTATCTGGTGCTGGTAACAGCAATTTTATGGAATCTTTTCATAATTTTTTTAGACCCTCCTTTGCAAGGCCACCAGAGACAACAAGTCTGACACATAGTCAACGGATGGAGAGGATGATACAGGAGTATCTCCAAATGAACATCGATGCAATGACTTTGCAAATGGAGCCTTGCTCCTTTTGTGCTTCAAATCTAGAAAAATGTCAAGAGCTCTCCAGTTACGCCTCGAAGATTTTGTCGTGTCCAGCTGCCAGCGTTGTCTCTGAACGTGTCTTCAGTGCTGCTGGGTGTGTGCTGACAGATAAGCGCACGCGTCTGTCCAGTGACAATGTGGACAGACTGACGTTCATCAAAATGAACAAGTCATGGATCCAGAAGGAATTTACTACCCCTGTGTCATCCTGGGGAGAGTAAATGCTTGTGGATTTGGAATGTGCTTGATGCAAATCAAAACATCCTGTTTGCAACTAGGGCACAAGTGCTGCCACTGATAAGGTGTCTGTGTGGGGCCCAATTTTTGGAAAAAAAGGGAGACTCCGCTTGGAGTAACCCTTGCTTGCTGTGTTTTTTAAAAATGATACAAGATGAACAGATCTGAAGGCAAGATGAAGCCAACATCATGTCTCCGCCTGCACTTTTCTCACAAACCTGCATTTTTCCAGGGACACCCTACTCAACACCGTCTACAGACAGCAGCCAGATCTCTGTCCCTCAGATGTGGTCAAATAAAAGGCCACTTACTGCGACCCATGACAAAGCTAAGTGGTTGACTCTATCCCTCTGTAAGCTGTTGGCTACCGAAATGCTGCCTTTACGCGTAGTGGACACACAGGATTTTACAGACCTTATGTCTGTCGCTGTGCCCCAGTACCAGATGCCCAATCACCACTGCTTCTCCAAGAAAAGCATGCCCGCGCTACACCGGCATGTCGCACACAACATCACCACTTCCTTGAGAAAATCTGTGTGCGACAGGGTGCATTTCAACACAGATACTTGGACCAGTAAGCATAGACAGGGTCATTACATGTCACTGACTGGGCACTGGCAAACTATGGTGAGAGATGGAGAAGGGTCTGCTGTACAAGTCTTGCCGTCCCCACGAGTTGTTTCAATCCTTGTTCTGTATGTAGAAGTTAATACACTGCTTCTGCCTCTTCAACCTCGTGTGGGTCCTCTACCTTTGCGCAAACCCTGTGTGGTCAGGCCACCCTTCCTTGCAACTGCGCACAAGGACTACCACACACCTCCTTACTATGCTGGCAGCAGAGCTCAATGCCATCAGGCGGTCAAAGTTTTACTTTGAAATGTATGGGAAATGTGAGTCACACCGCTATTACAGAGAATAGTAGTCAGGCAGGGTCAAAACATTAATTGAGGAACAGGAACAGAATGGGACGGCCAGGACTTAATCAGAAAACAAGCAGAGGTGAAATGCGTATCGGCCAACAAGGTACATAAACAGCAAGCAGGAAAAGTAGTCAGGTAACAAGCACACAAAATCATAAAACTGAACTGGGGGTAAAATTAACCAGAGGTTCATAGCTATGTCTGGCAGTGGTCTGCAGACAGGATGGGCATAAAAAAGGGTGTGGTGTCTTCCCATTGGTTGTAGCTGAATGATGGTATTTCATCTGTGAGATACCCACCAGCTACATTCAGCCAGAGATTCTGCATCTGTCAAGGTAATGCAGCCCAGTGGGTGAGCATAACCTGCGTCCACCTGCGCCGCTGGCATCGACTACTCTCCCATCATCAGCACTATTCATGAAAGGAACACGTTGTCACCTGGCGACCGGAGTACAAATTGACGGAGCGGACTCCGTTGGTGACTTAACAGCCGTGTGCGGCAATGATGCAAACCTGGCTGCGGGCCATCCTCAGGGCAATGTGACACACGTGCCTTTTATGGCTCACGTGTTGATCCGAATTCTCCAGCAATTTTTAAAACACCATCACGGCCTACATGGCCTTGTGCAGCGGGCACGCTCGCTATGTGCTCACTTCCATCGTGCGCACACAGCAGCTCAACAACTTTCATCACTCCGGAAGTCTTAGGGTCTGGCAGTTAAACGCCGGAAATGCGATGTTCCGACACGCAGGAATTGGAATCTGCACATGTTGCAGCGTGTGTGGCAGCACCGCAGAGCCCTGCTGAAATACGGTAAGACATATAGCCTGGGATAAGTTGATCCAGAGGTGGTGCAGATCACGCTGCTGGAGTGGTGTCAGATCAAGGACCTATGCACCCTGCTACACAGTTTTGAAATGTCGACGAAGATGTTTAGCACTGGCAATGTCATTCTCAGCGTGACAATTCTGGTCATCTACATGATGGAGCACACTGTAATTATTATTCGGAGTCAGGTGTTGGGACAAGAGGAAGGGGAGGAAGTACAGGAGGAGTCATATGCGGAAGGGATAACAAGATCTACGAGGTCCAGATGGTCAGCGGCACCTATGCGGCAGTCATGGTGAGGGAGAGGGATTAACAAGGGCGCATAGTATCAGCAAAAAGTGTTGATGAAAGTGCAGGAGCCCATGAAGAAATGGAGGACGAACTGGCGATGGGCATGGAAGACTCAGCAGATGAGTGAGAGCTTGCTCACATTTCGGTTGTGCGAGGTTGTGGGTAGAGGGCAGAGGAAGGATGCACGATTCTCACCTCTCTGCCACCAACACACCAAGGACTTGGTCCTCCTGGATGCACAAGACACATGAGCGCCTTCTTGCTGCACTACCTACATGACCCTCGGATTGTATGAATTTGAAGTAATCCTGAATACTGGGTTGCCACACTGTTAGATCCCCGGTACAAGACAAAATTTGGCGAACTAATTCCTGCCATAGAAATAGACGCACGTATACAGGAGTATCTGCAGAATGTGGTACGCAATCTTAGATCTACTTTTCCACTAAACACCAGTGCTGCACAGTGTGAATCTCAACACTTTGTCATGGATAGGAGGAAATGGTCTTTTACTTGTCCACATCGGAGGGACCGAGGGATGGCTGCTGTGCTGAGATGGCGTTGAGTACGGTGTCCCTGCACAGTTGCACTTTTGGTCATATCCCAAAATGAGTTGAAAAAGGACAGATGCTGTTGGAAAGGGGAACAGGTGTGTTGGAAAGGGGAAAAAAATTTTGGTCCGTGGATTTGGTGGTTAAACAACTGTAACATTTGCTGAAGAAACAACATCTGTTACAGTGGGACTGGCAGATTTGGATAAAGTGGTATATAATCTGTGACCGCTATATAACAAAAATTAATAAGAAAAGAAAGAGAAAGGTATATATCACCTTCAGCAGTCAGTGTCCACCGTGCTCCCAGTTGGAAAAGGAGAGGTTGGCAACTTGAAGGTTTGGTGGAGGATACAGAGCTGTGTGGCTATGAAACTAATAGTAGCCTGAACCGAGTTAGACGCCATTCGGATCTGGAGACTGTGAGCCCTGTTAGCGTCACAGGGTCCACATGCCCACCCAGCCCAGGAACTCCCTGTTAACAACACAGGGGCCATTGAGTACGCTGACCGTGTGCGTAGGGGCCACACCTGTGGACAGCAGGCGCATCAGCAGCAGCAGGCCTGTTAATGCCACTGGGCTGCACAAGCAGGACTGTTAGGACAGGAGCTGGTCTTAACCGTTCTGCGTTACCAACTGTGGTGGTGGCCTGCATCCACCACCCTATCCCTGCCTACCTCTGGCCTAAAGCCGCAATGGGTTCAACACATGGAGGTGTGCTCTTTCGGAGCATAATAGAAGACTGCGCACCTCCTTGTTGGCTCCAGCCCCTTTTATAACCTGGGTCCGCCCCAAACCAGGGTGAACCACAATGCACCTCCTGGAGACAAAAGCAGAGTGACACGTCATGAGTGGCATAACTAGCGTCCTATTTGGAAACGCAACTTCAATGATGACCTCATGGCTGCCATGACCCAAACACCTCACCAGTCATCGTCTGACCATCAATAATGCGGTGACAAGTCATAGGTGTGGGCCTCTGCAAGCCATTTGGGAGGACACCTGATGCCCTGTGGTCTATATGGGACCCCCACATCAGGGCCAGGGCCAAAGAGTTCATTACCGGACCTAGTCTCTGATGCAGGAAGTGCCTGAGCATGCTCAGTAGCATGAAATACAGTCTCTGAAAAAAGACTATCAGCTTTAGCATGGTGTCTAGGCACAAAACAGGACTTAGACCCGGCACAGAATGCAAGCACCTGTGCAAAGAGGCTTTTCACACTTAGTGTGGGAGCATGCGCTGTATCCCGAAATGAAGACTTAGCGTCAGGAATGGCACAGTCAGGCTGAGCATACTCACTAGGCGAAACACTGTAATTATGCTGCAGCTGGGGTACATCGGCACACGCATGCGCACTAGCTGCCTCTCCACACTTAGACGTGGAGGGGAAATTTGTCTTGGAGATGCTGTCTATGAACAGAAGGAAAAGCTAAAGGAAGCCTGACTTTCTATCCCTCCGAATTATGAAATGCAGCAATGAATTCCATGAGTTTGCTATAACATTAGCGTAGCTAAATGTGCATGAGGGTGTGATGTAGAGGTGCTAGAAATAGCTTGTCACCAGTGGGGCACTAATGGAATACAACAGCCAGTTCTATGATGCCACAAAATGGCAGTATTTTGTGCTATCATTATAGCTTATTAAAAACAGAGCACGAGGTTGTCATGCAGAGGTGCTGCACATAGATTTGCAGTAGTGTGAATAGACAAAAGTACAATAGCCACGTTTAGGATACAACTAGGTACACTGAGTGTTTGCTAGTATAATGGCTGAGTTTAAAAAAGTTAGAGTGTGCAATGCAGGCAGACGTGCTGCAAATAACGTTCCAATACTGTGAATTGACAAAAGTACAATAGCCACGTTTAGGATACAACTAGGTACAGTGAGTGTTTGCTAGTATAATGGCTGAGTTTAAAAAAGTTAGAGTGTGCAATGCAGGCAGACGTGCTGCAAATATCGTTCCAATACTGTGAATAGACAAAAGTAAAATAGCCACGTTTAGGATACAACTAGGTACAGTGAGTGTTTGCTAGTATAATGGCTGAGTTTAAAAAAGTTTGAGTGTGCAATGCAGGCAGACGTGCTGCAAATAACGTTCCAATACTGTGAATTGACAAAAGTACAATAGCCACGTTTAGGATACAACTAGGTACAGTGAGTGTTTGCTAGTATAATGGCTGAGTTTAAAAAAGTTAGAGTGTGCAATGCAGGCAGACGTGCTGCAAATATCGTTCCAATACTGTGAATAGACAAAAGTAAAATAGCCACGTTTAGGATACAACTAGGTACACTGAGTGTTTGCTACTATAAATGGCTGAGTTTAAAAAAGTTTGAGTGTGCAATGCAGGCAGACGTGCTGCAAATAACGTTCCAATACTGTGAATTGACAAAAGTACAATAGCCACGTTTAGGATACAACTAGGTACACTGAGTGTTTGCTACTATAAATGGCTGAGTTTAAAAAAGTTAGAGTGTGCAATGCAGGCAGACGTGCTGCAAATATCGTTCCAATACTGTGAATAGACAAAAGTACAATAGCCACGTTTAGGATACAACTAGGTACACTGAGTGTTTGCTACTATAAATGGCTGAGTTTAAAAAAGTTTGAGTGTGCAATGCAGGCAGACGTGCTGCAAATAACGTTCCAATACTGTGAATTGACAAAAGTACAATAGCCACGTTTAGGATACAACTAGGTACACTGAGTGTTTGCTACTATAAATGGCTGAGTTTAAAAAAGTTAGAGTGTGCAATGCAGGCAGACGTGCTGCAAATATCGTTCCAATACTGTGAATAGACAAAAGTACAATAGCCACGTTTAGGATACAACTAGGTACACTGAGTGTTTGCTAGTATAATGGCTTAGTAACAATGAGTTGTAGTGTGCAATGCAGGCAGACGTGCTCTGCAAATGTCTTTGCACTAGTGGGACTATAGCAAAGTCCAATAGCCACGTTTAGGATGCCACTAGGTACACTGAGTGTTTGCTAGTAAAATTGCTTAGTTTAAAAAAGTTGGAGTGTGCAATGCAGGCAGATGTGCTCTGCTAATATCTTTGCACTAGTGGGACTATAGCAAAGTCCAATAGCCACGTATAGGATGCCACTAGGTACACTGAGTGTTTGCTAGTATAATGGCTTAGTTAAAATGAGTTTGAGTGTGCAATGCAGGCAGACGCGCTATGCAAATGTCTTTGCACTAGTGGGACTATAGCAAAGTCCAATAGCCACGTATAGGATGCCACTAGGTACACTGAGTGTTTGCTAGTATAATGGCTTGGTTAGAATGAGTTGTAGTGTGCAATGCAGGCAGATGTGCTCTGCTAATGTCTTTGCACTAGTGGGACTATAGCAAAGTCCAATAGCCACGTATAGGATGCCACTAGGTACACTGAGTGTTTGCTAGTATAATGGCTTAGTTAAAATGAGTTTGAGTGTGCAATGCCGGCAGACGCGCTATGCAAATGTCTTTGCACTAGTGGGACTATAGCAAAGTCCAATAGCCACGTATAGGATGCCACTAGGTACACTGAGTGTTTGCTAGTATAATGGCTTGGTTTTAATGAGTTGGAGTGTGCAATGCAGGCAGACGCGCTCTGCAAATGTCTTTGCACTAGTGGGACTATAGCAAAGTCCAATAGCCACGTATAGGATGCCACTAGGTACACTGAGTGTTTGCTAGTATAATGGCTTGGTTAGAATGAGTTGTAGTGTGCAATGCAGGCAGACGCGCTCTGCAAATGTCTTTGCACTAGTGGGACTATAGCAAAGTCCAATAGCCACGTATAGGATGCCACTAGGTACACTGAGTGTTTGCTAGTATAATGGCTTGGTTAGAATGAGTTGTAGTGTGCAATGCAGGCAGACGCGCTCTGCAAATGTCTTTGCACTAGTGGGACTATAGCAAAGTCCAATAGCCACGTATAGGATGCCACTAGGTACACTGAGTGTTTGCTAGTATAATGGCTTAGTTATCAGTTGGAGTGTGCAGAGGACAAGAGGGTACAGTGGCAGGATTGTGGTGCTCTGGGTAGAGGAATGGAAGCCTGCCTTTCTATTCCCTCCTAATGGTGAAATGCAGGTAGGAAATCCCTGACCTGGGCTACACAGACGCTGTTGCTGTTTGCAGGACCTGTCACCTATGGCTCTCTGACCCTGCCGGTTGGAGCCCTTAAAAGGACTGCTATAAAGTGCTCTCCCTAAGCTGTCTAACGCTGTGTATGCAGCGCATACAGCTGTATCGGCTATAGGACTCAGGAAGACGGAGCTGCGACAGTGATGTCTGACACCAAAGACGCAGAAGGCAGATAATGGCGTCCGTGAAGAAAATGTCCGGTTTTATAATGCAGGGACATGTGACATGCAGATCCTATCACACATGCCGTTGCTTCTCTGGCTCAAAGTCCACTTAGCTGTGTGTGTGTCTGGGATTGGCTGACATGCTGGCCCGCCCCACAAGACGCGCGCACTTAGGGAAGGAAGACAAGAAAAAAAAAAAAAAAAAATGGCGATCGCCATTATAGAAACAGCAGTGATCTGAAGGCGCTGTTCACGCACACTATACACTGAAATGTGATAATAGTTTGATTCACAGAGTGACTTACACTATTACAGCAGAAACCAAGCTATGATTTAGCTGTTTTTTGGCTGCTAGAACCGTTCTCGAACGTTTCTAGAACTACCGAGCTTTTGCAAAAAGCTCGAGTTCTAGTTCGATCTAGAACATGCCCCAAAATCACTCGAGCCGCGAACTGGAGAACCACGAACCACGAACCGCGCTCAACTCTAATCAAGAGTTCAGCCGGTCTGTTTGCAGCTGTGCTGAGTTGAACAGCAATTTCCGGGGAATCAATCACTCAGCGCTTGCTGTTCAGTCCAGGCTGAACTCTGGAGCTCAGGTGACAGCTCCGGAGTTCAGAGCATGTAACCGTGGCCAGGACTGGTATTACTGGAGTTTCTTTCGGTAGCCAGTCTGATGCTGTATGCAAGTGTCAAGGGTCAAGGATCCATGTGACATGCATATGCCATCTGTATGACATGCGAATGCCACCCGTATTCTTTTTTTTCGTCACTCCCATAGGCTTGCATGGGGGGTGTGAGAGCTGAGACTCAGTGCAAATCGCAGAATGCTGCGATTTCACCGAGAGCACGAGTCGTATCGGATCAAATTAAGCTAGTGGACAATGCCTCATAGCTTAACATTGGTGCGAGTGCGATCTGATATTTTATTGGATTGCACTCGCACATGGAAATCGCAAGTGGAGAAGAGCCCTAAGTATGGTAGGTTCCTCCCAACAATGAAACACCTTGGTGTTAGTAGTGGGGACATACCTTAATTTTATAACTATAGTAGTTAAATCACAGAAAACAAAACATGTAATTCCCAAAGATATATTTCTAAGATGTTGAATTATGGTCAAGTACTTTATGTAACATACATTGGTGAAAAATCTTTTTTATTGTAAAGGCTACTTTACACACTGCGATATCGGTCCCGATATCGCTAGTGTGGGTACCCGCCCCCATCTGTTGCGCGACACGGGCATATCGCTGCCCGTGCCGCACAACATCGCCCACAGCCGTCACACATACTTACCTGTCCGGCGACGTCGCTGTGACCGGCGAACCGCCTCCTTTCTAAGGGGGCGGTCCGTGCGGCGTCACAGCGACGTCACTGAAACGTCACTGAACCGCCGCCCAATAGCAGCGGAGGGGCGGAGATGAGCGGGACGTAACATCCCGCCCACCTCCTTCCTTCCGCATAGCGGCCTGGAGGCAGGTAAGGAGAGCTTCCTCGTTCCTGCGGCGTCACACACAGCGATGTGTGCTGCCGCATGAACGAGGAACAACCTCGTTACTGCTGCAGTAACGAGATTTGAGAATGGACCCCCATGTCGCCGATTAGCGATTTTGCACGTTTTTGCAACAATGCAAAATCGCTTATCAATGTCACACGCAACGGCATCGCTAATGCGGCCGGATGTGCGTCACGAATTCCGTGACCCCAACGACTCCGCATTAGCGATGTCGTAGCGTGTAAAGCCCGCTTATGTTTCCATTACATCTTCCAGGTTCTGCACAGAAAAATAATAAGTAACACATAGTGGGAAAGGCTATTTCAATTAGCTATTTCATTTTTCATTTAGAACAGTAGGTAGTTGTTTATTATTTTTGGCTAGCTTCTGAATTGTGTAAACTATAATTTTGTTTTTCCAGTCTCTTCTTTCCTCTAATATAGTAAAAATTCACAAAAGTGAAACTGATGACAAACTGAACCCATTGTTTTAAAACATGGTCAGTTTTTTGTTTCATGTCATCATTTGTGACACTGAACATCTCCCAGGGACAAAAAGAGAAATGTTGCATACGTCATGTTTGTGTCTTCTCGTGGACACCAGAAACATATATTCTTAAATATTTCATTAGTTTTGAGTGACTCAAACAAACAGAACTATTCAGTCGCAACTTCTAAGTGTTTATCCTTAATGTATGTTACAGCAAGTGCTAAGAATTGACTTTGAGGCCTTGTTCACACACTGCATTTTTACCCGCGTTTTTTTTTTAATTTTTGCTACAGAAATTTCTTGAGAAAATAGTTGTAACCTTTCTGCAGACATTCCCCAGCAAAACCTATGGAAAAAAAATAGCTGTGCGCACACTGCGTTTTTTTCTCAAGAACATTCTTTCTGCAGAATTTCTTGTGAAAAAGAATGTGCATGTCACTACTTTTCTGCAGGTACCTGCATTTTTTTGCCATAGATAATGGTACAAATGGTAACGCAGGGACCAACCTGCGGAAAAAACGCATTAAAAACGCATAAAAAACGTGGGAAAAACGCATGTGGCTTTTGGTGCATTATTCGTGCAGTTTTTGACCGCAAGTGCGCTAATCTTTCAGACTCTCAAGAAATTTCTTGAAAAAAAGCCTTTTTCTAGTGTGAACAGAGCATTATATATGTATATTTTATGGATTTAATAGTCTATTTTAGTAAAGTTTACCAGGGCATTGTAAAGTGAGCTACTTACCATCATTAATAATCATTTAGTTAATAATAGTTAATTATTATAATTATTTTAAGTACTTTTTGTTAAGAATAGTTGTAAAAAAAACCAAGAAATTTAATAAAGAAATTTCTTTAGGGACATTATTTACATTATTCTATTTAAAATACAGATCCTACATAGATAGTATTGTGTGCTATAAAATGTTATTGCTCTTTTTCATTTTTATTGTTTTGTTTTTTCCAGGTCTTCCTAATTGTTTGGGTGTTGAGGTATCGGCACTTATAGCTCATTGGTGGGCTAATTATTTTAGTAGAAGTACTGTACATTTGTTTATTGTTATTGTTTAAAAATTTAAATAATTGGGAATATTCATCCTTTACTGGTCGCTGTATTATTGGGAGAGTAATTAAACTGTTAAGCTCATGTGCTTGGCTGTAGTATGAAAGAGAAAACTATTGCTCTATAATACAGTCCCTACAGGATTTTATGAGCCTGTGTTGCACCTCTGTGTGCTTTTGAAATTATATTCATGGTCATCATGAAGTGTTTTTTTGCATGGATTCCTATTAAGTATATGAGAAAATATTTGTACGTGTTCTATTGTATACCAGTTTATAAGTACACAGGACCTGATTCAATAAAGCTTTTATGCCAGTATTCTGGCGTAACCCATCATTTCGAAGCAACTGGTCTGTATGTAGCAGAGTTGTATGTGTTTGTCTGTATGTAGCAGAGTTGTATGTGTTTGTCTGTATGTAGCAGAGTTGTATGTGTTTGTCTGTATGTAGCAGAGTTGTATGTGTTTGTCTGTATGTAGCAGAGTTGTATGTGTTTGTCTGTATGTAGCAGAGTTGTGTGTGTTTGTCTGCATGTAGCAGAGTTGTGTGTGTTTGTCTGTATGTAGCAGAGTTGTGTGTGTTTGTCTGTTTGTAGCAGAGTTGTGTGTGTTTGTCTGTTTGTAGCAGAGTTGTGTGTGTTTGTCTGTTTGTAGCAGAGTTGTGTGTGTTTGTCTGTTTGTAGCAGAGTTGTGTGTGTCTGTTTGTAGCAGAGTGTAGTACCATTGTTTCAGTCCAGTTGTGGCTTTATACAGCAGGGAGGAGCATTCCTTGCTGTACTAAGTGAACATTGGAGCGATTGATCTGTCAATGGCCCTTTAAAAACATATTGTACGGCTCTCGCGGAATTAAAATTAACATGTTGCAATCAAAGCAGACTTTTTTTCATTTGGGAGCGGGGTAGTCTTATACAGTGAGTATATCCCAAATTCTATATTTTTAGGGCAGAAGTTGGGGGTCGTCTTATACGCCCAGTCGTCTATGCGACTTTGAGCTTTCTTCTTCTTTTCGGGAGATAACACATTACCCTGCCTCTTTTTAAAAATTGTTTTACATAAAAAAAGAATCATTTGCGATCCCATACAGTAATGTTTAAATAATTTCTTACTTCCTCCCTGGCCCAGGAGCTGTGCTATGATCAGACCATGTCCCTGTATGGTCAGACACGGCCATTGCCCAGTACAAAGCATGGACCCCATGTATAAGATTATCTCAGCAGAAGAATATTTTTTTAAAACACATCCAATTCCGGAACTTATTAATATTCCAAGGTCTATTTATTGAATCCCTTTAAATATTAAACTAATTTGTGGGTTCACATGTAGCCAATATACAGACATATACATACATGATACGTCTACACACTGCGATTAATTAATATATAAACTCCAATGTTGCTGAAAATGTTAAAAATGACCTAGCATTTTTTGTTCAAAGAGAGCAAAAGCCATCCAACTTTGTCAAAATGTACCTAAATATGGATGGTCCAAAAACACTAATGTCTCACTTCTCTATGTACCAAGCCAGCTTCATCTGAACAGGGAGTGAAAAATAAACAAGCATAGCTTGCAATTAAAACTTTGTATGGGAAAAATAGGTGGATAAGTGTATGGCCAAAAACACACTTCCGCATAAAAAAGTACGTGTGACACGGTCCATTTTTCGGGTCCGTGTTCCGTTTTTTTTGGGGGCGTTTCTCCGGTACGTATGACATCCGTGTGATGGTGTATGCTATCCGTGTGTGCATGTGGAATGTCCGTGTGTGCGTGTGGAATGTCGGTGT
This sequence comes from Anomaloglossus baeobatrachus, assembly GCF_048569485.1. Lineage (NCBI taxonomy): Eukaryota > Metazoa > Chordata > Amphibia > Anura > Aromobatidae > Anomaloglossus > Anomaloglossus baeobatrachus. The sequence goes on along the minus strand of NC_134354.1, from coordinate 142,622,936 downwards.
ATGTGTACGTGAAATGTCCGTGTGTAATGTCCGTGTGTGTGGTAAAATGTCGTTGATACATGACGGCAGACAGCAGACAGAGTTGCACGATCAGAATGAAGTCGGATGAACTTCACCCGACTTCATTGTCATCCCGCAGCTCTGTCTGGGTGTCGCGTACTGATTAGCGGTTACCCGTGAAGGACTCACTGGTGACCGCTAATCCCCTGAGTGACTGAAGTGAGCAGCACGATTAGCACTGCCGTCACTTAGGTTACCCGTGGCTAGCTGGATCCTCCACCCGAGACCGCAACTCACCTGTGACTTCATCGCTGTCACTTGGGCGACTTGCTGTCACAGGTGGAGAATCCAGCGGTGGCCGCGAATAACCTGCTACTCACCTCAGTTGCTGCGTGGAGCTGTCAGGAGTGGCGGGGTTCTTCTGCAGCTCCTGTCACCTTCATGTAGCAGAGCTGGAAGCGACACTGGACCTCTGTGGATTACACCGCACATGGATGGGTATTTGGGGCTTAATAAATTGGTGAACGAGGGAATTTGTTATTATTTTTTATTTCAAATAAAGGATTTTTTCACTGTGTGTTTATTAACTTTAACTTGCAGGTTAATCATTGGGGGTGTCTCATAGACGCCTGCAATGATTAACCTAGGACTTATTGGTAGCTATTTGATGCCAATAACTCCTTAATACTCCGATTGCCAACGCACCAGGGCAAATCGAGAAGAGCCGGGTAGAGTCCCAGAACTGTCGCATCTATTGTATGCGGCAATTCCGGGCGGCTGCTGGCTGACATTTTTAGGCTGGAGCACTCCACATAACGTGGGGCTCCCCATCCTGAGAATACCAGCCTTCAGCCGTATGGCTTTATCTTGGCTGGTATCAAAATTGGGGGGGACCGCACGCCGTTTTTTTAAAATTAATTATTTATTTATTTCACTGCACAGAATAGACCCGCCCACTGGCGGCTGTGATTGGGTGCAGTGAGACAGCTGTCACTCAATGTGGGGGCGTGTCTCACTGCAACCAATCATAGGCGCCGGTGGGTGGGGGAAGCAGGGAATACGAGATTGATTAATGAGCGGCCGGCATTTTCAAATGAATTGAAGCCGCGTATTTTCGGCACAGCTGTTCCTCGCCGCGCTGGTGATCAGGGATTGGTAAGTATGAGCCGGGGGAAGAAAAAGACCGAGCGCCAATGTAAGTATGACTGAAAACAGCAGAAAAAAGGTAAGTAGACTGACTTTAATAAAAAAGAAAAACAAAAATAGATCGCTGGTTTAAAAACGCACAAGGACTAAGCGTGCTGAACACGGACATGCTCCGTGTGCCGTTTATGCAGGCACTGACCCATTGACTTTAGCGGATCCGGGTCTGTGTGCTTACCGCCAAAAACGGACATGTTGTCCGTGCGGGAAAACGCACACACGTACTTATCACATGGACACACGTTCCGTGTGATTTTACGCGTGTGTGCCATCACCCATAGAATAACATGGGTCTCCGTGTCTCCGTGTCTCCGGAACGTGCAAAAACATACCAAACACGTACCGGAGGCATGGATGTGTGTTGCGGGCCTATAGTAGTGAGCTCTGGAGGGAGCCATGCCTCCAATATGGACTACAAAAAAAGATAAAAACAGGGCTCTCACATCTTTAGTATTAAATTAATCCACACGGGCTCAAGGACACTATGTGGCCCATAAAATAACATATACATACTCGATCAGCACACTGCTATTAATGAATATATGAACAACAATATTGCTGTAGAAATTAAAAATGTATTGTAGTTAGTCTTTTGGGCAAAGAGCTTAAGGCTATGTGCGCACGTGTACGTTTTTCATGCCTTTACGCTGCGTATTGCACTGCAGCGTATATGCATGCGTCCTGCGTCCCCAGCACAATCTATGAAGATTGTGCATAATCCATCCGCACGTTGCATTTGAGAGCGCAGCGATTTGCATGCTGAAATTCTGATCCAAATCGCTGCGCTTAAAAAAGCAACATGTCACTTATTTGGTGCGCTATGGATGCTGCTCCCACTCTGTCTATGGGAGAGGCAGCATCCAGAGCGCATGAAATCAGCATCTATTCTGCAGACACAGTGCATCCAATACGCAGTGTTTCTGCAGCGATTTGAAGCGCACATGCACTGCCAAATCGCTGCAGATTTTTCAGCATGGACGTGCCCACATAGCCTGAATCTTATCCAACCACATTGTGCATGGTCCCGAACACTAATGTCGTACCTGCTCACGTTTGTGCCAAACCAGCCTCATCTGAATAGGGAGTGAAAGAAAAACAGGAAAAATGAAGGACTCACAATTAAAACTTTGTCTGGGAAAGAGGGGCTGATAAGGGTGTCGAGCCCAGGAGACAGCCACACCACCAATATATACTACAAAAAGATTATTTTTTTATTATTATTATTATTATTATTATTATTATTATTATTATTATTATGATCTGATTAGCTGTTGATAATATGTGTTAATATATTGCTCATATTTTGATAGTTTGTATGTTCAGATGTTTTGTGTTGTCTGGTATAATTTTTCATTATTCTTTCAGTAACTGTATTATTTCATTTAGCCATTGTGTGTGAATCCACTTGCATCTTTAAATCCATTATAACATTTTTAGAGTCAGCCATGGGATGCTTGAATAAATGGTTGACAAAGGGAGAGAGAGAGTAAAATTGGTCTAACACTTCTATTCTGGATTAATCTCTGGACAAAAATGAGTGTAATTTGCAAGTAAATTATAACTTTGTTAGCCAGTAGAGATTAAAAAAAATGTTTAAAAGGACTCTCAGTTCTTTTACACAATTTTTGTAATTTTCAGAAAGTCCAAAGCATTTTTGTAGACTGTTTAGCTCTAGTGATGAGTGAGCGTGTTCATCATTGCCTGTTAGTTGGTCGAGCATCAGAGTGCTCAAATACGCGCTGAACTCGGCCGAGTATCAGGGGTTCTCGGATAATTAGAAGGAATAACACAATGCACAGGCTCACTTCACTGCATGAAGTGTGCAGGCACCCAATGATGAGCCATTTTCAGTCTCTGAATGACTCTCTCAGGAGATAAAACGTTTTTTGGATGTAGTGTGACCAAAAACAAATCCCGCCTTTCCTCCCATCGTAAAAGCTTTGAAGCAATATTGAATTGATATAGTTGAATGTCTTTTGGTAGTCCTGTGGTATATTTAATAAAATTATTTAATCTTGTATAATTGATATCAGGTATAAAATAGCACCACTTTGTACCCTGATCCCATGTATCAGTACTTAATTCTTCCTAATTTTATGTTTTTATATCTAAATATGGAACAATAAAGGATTTTTTAATCTAATAATTATTGTTTTGTGGTCACATCTTTTTGAAACTCTTATATAGAAGTATTTTTTTATTTTATGTGTTATATGTAGAGATGAGCCACCCCCCTGTCGTTCGAGTTCGGTTCATCAAACGGTTCGACAAATGTTCGACGAATCGTTCGACGAACCACTCGAACCCCATTGAAAACAATGGGAGGCAAACACAAACACATAAAAACACATTATACATGTACACATACAGTTAATAAACATTGCCATAACACTTACAGGTCCCCGCGACGTGTCCTGCACTCTGTCTCCCGCCGCTTTTCCTTCCGATAATCGCTGCGTCCTAAAGGTAACCAGCACTGATGATAGGACCTATCGTGACGTCAAAATAGCATGTGACTAGTCATGTGTCTATTATCTCATTGGCTACAGACTGGTCACATGGCTAGACATCATGCTAGGTCCTGTCAGTGCATCTCTCCGATAAGCAGTGATCGTTCCAGAATCTCCTTCCCCGTCCATGCATGTGGGCGCTCTTTACAGAGTCAGCCCACATGCAAGGACTAGATGCCACAGCCAGTGAATTGCGGCACCGGGAATCACGTGATCGGAGCACCGTTGCTATGGTCGGGAATCACGTGATCGGAGCACCGTTGCTATGGTAACCCGCCTGTCAGTGGTGACGTCACCGCTTACAGCACGCAGCTTCTGCTCACTCACTGAGTGAATAGACTGCATGGGAGCAGCAGCATTCTTCCTTCCATGCAGTGCTGTCTGATGTAGCAGAGCTGCATGGGTTGAAGGAGAAAGAAGACAGAAGAGCAGGATCGTGGAGGGCTGACAGGGAGTAATAAACATGGAGTCTCTAAGTGTGTCTGTGTATTTATTTGTATTAAAGTATTTTTTCTCTGTGGTGTCTTTTTTTTAACCCTTTATTGGAGATTCTTAATGGCCGGGTCAAACTTGCCTGACATTAAGAATCTCTGGCTTAATACTAGCTAGTAAAACAAAGCTAGTATTAATTCATTACTACCCAGCAAGCTGCCCGGCTTCAGGGCTGCTGAAAGAGTTGGATACAGCGCCAGATGATGGCGCTTCTATGAAAGCGCCATTTTCTGGGGCAACTGCGGACTGCAATTCGCAGCAGAGGAGCCCAGAAAGCTCGGGCCAACATGTGCTGCAGATATCAATCCACAGCTGCCTAGTCGTACCTGGCTGGACACAAAAATGGGGCAAAGCCCATGTCGATTTTTTTTTTTTAATTATTTCATGAAATTCAGGAAATAATTAAAAAAGGGCTTTCCTATTTTTTTACTTCCCAGCCAGGTACAAAGAGGCAGCTGGGGGTTTGGGACAGCCGTACCTGCCTGCTGTACCTGGCTAGCATACAAAAATATGGCGAAGCCCACATCATTTTTTTGGGGGGCAAAAAACTCCTGCATACAGTCCTGGATGGAAATGGGGGGGGGGAGAGCCAGCACTGCTTATGAGTGGCATGCAGCAATGAAGAAATAAAAAGTGTAATATTCACAAATTCGTTCCTACTGTAAAAATTCAATGAGATTTTTTGCAAATGATTGATCAATGATTTGAGCCCCCCTGCCCCGTCACGGCAAATCTCTATAGGGGGGTCCCTAACGCTATATTATAAATTATTATGTACCATAAGGTCTCATATAATGAGCAGGACCATATGAAGACACCACTTACCTGAGACATGTCTGAACCGCTCCCATGCTGCCAGGACTGACAACCGCGAATAAAGGCAGCCCAGGTGCCAGTGTGTGTGGCAGAACCACACACACCAGCACAATGTCAGGACTGGCCCTCACAGTGCCAGACCAGCAAACATGGATGAGGGCGGAACAAGGTTCAGGCAGGTGGTGTTTAAATAATGATGCCTTGGAGCAGGAGGTGGTGGCTGTGTGTGAACAAGCACCAAACTGAATTTTGATGGCTACAGAAGGAATTTGCAAACCACACTGGGCGTGCACGGCATGGTGGCGGTCGACCACCTGACCAGTAAACGAGAAATGGGGGGGGGAGAGCCAGCACTGCTTATGAGTGGCATGCAGCAATGAAGAAATAAAAAGTGTAATATTCACAAATTCGTTCCTACTGTAAAAATTCAATGAGATTTTTTGCAAATGATTGATCAATGATTTGAGCCCCCCTGCCCAGTCACAGCAAATCTCTATAGGGGGGTCCCTAACGCTATATTATAAATTATTATGTACCATAAGGTCTCATATAATGAGCAGGACCATATGAAGACACCACTTACCTGAGACATGTCTGAACCGCTCCCATGCTGCCAGGACTGACAACCGCGAATAAAGGCAGCCCAGGTGCCAGTGTGTGTGGCAGAACCACACACACCAGCACAATGTCAGGACTGGCCCTCACAGTGCCAGACCAGCAAACATGGATGAGGGCGGAACAAGGTTCAGGCAGGTGGTGTTTAAATAATGATGCCTTGGAGCAGGAGGCGGTGGCTGTGTGTGAACAAGCACCAAACTGAATTTTGATGGCTACAGAAGGAATTTGCAAACCACACTGGGCATGCACGGCATGGTGGCGGTCGACCACCTGACCAGTAAACGAGAAATGGGGGGGAGAGCCAGCACTGCTTATGAGTGGCATGCAGCAATGAAGAAATAAAAAGTGTAATATTCACAAATTCGTTCCTACTGTAAAAATTCAATGAGATTTTTTGCAAATGATTGATCAATGATTTGAGCCCCCCTGCCCCGTCACGGCAAATCTCTATAGGGGGGTCCCTAACGCTATATTATAAATTATTATGTACCATAAGGTCTCATATAATGAGCAGGACCATATGAAGACACCACTTACCTGAGACATGTCTGAACCGCTCCCATGCTGCCAGGACTGACAACCGCGAATAAAGGCAGCCCAGGTGCCAGTGTGTGTGGCAGAACCACACACACCAGCACAATGTCAGGACTGGCCCTCACAGTGCCAGACCAGCAAACATGGATGAGGACGGAACAAGGTTCAGGCAGGTGGTGTTTAAATAATGATGCCTTGGAGCAGGAAGCGGTGGCTGTGTGTGAACAAGCACCAAACTGAATTTTGATGGCTACAGAAGGAATTTGCAAACCACACTGGGCGTGCACGGCATGGTGGCGGTCGACCACCTGACCAGTAAACGAGAAATGGGGGGGGGAGAGCCAGCACTGCTTATGAGTGGCATGCAGCAATGAAGAAATAATGATGCCACACACACTGGCACCTGGGCTGCCTTTATTCGCGGTTGTCAGTCCTAGTAGCATGGGAGCGGTTCAGACATGTCTCAGGTAAGTGGTGTCTTCATATGGTCCTGCGCATTATATGAGACCTTATGGTTAGAGTTGAGCGCGGTTCGTGGTTCGTGGTTCTCCAGTTCTAGGCTCGAGTGATTTTGGGGCCTGTTCTAGATCGAACTAGAACTCGAGCTTTTTGCAAAAGCTCAATAGTTCTAGAAACGTTCGAGAACGGTTCTAGCAGCAAAAAAACAGCAAATTCCTAGCTGGCTTTCCGCTGTAATAGTGTAAGTCACTCTGTGACTCACACTATTATGACATTTCAGTGTATAGTGTGCGTGAACAGCGCCTTCAGATCACTCCTGTTTGTATAATGGCGATCGCCATTTTTTTTTTTTTCCTTGTCTTCCCTCCCTAAGCGCGCGCGTCTTGTGGGGCGGGCCAGCATGTCAGCCAATCCCAGACACACACACAGCTAATAGGACTTTTAGCCAGAGAAGCAACGGCATGTGTGATAGGATGTCCATGTCACATGTCCCTGCATTATAAAACCGGACATTTTCCTCCAGCACGCCATTATCTCTTCTGCGTCCTTGGTGTCAGACATCAAAGGGGCAGCTCCGTCCTGAGTCCTATCGCCGATATTGGATACGCTGGACAGCATAGGAATAGCACTATCTATCAGTCCTTTTAAGGGCTCGTACGGGCAGGGTCAGAGTTAAGGTGACAGGTCCTGAAAACAGTGACAGCGTCTGTGTAGCAAAGGTCAGGGATTTCGTCGCTGCATTTCCCCATTAGGAGGGAATAGAAAGGCAGGCTTCCATTCCTCTACCCAGACCCACAATCCTGGCACTGTACCCTCCTTGTCCTCTGCACACTCCAACTCATTATAACTAAGCCATTATACTAGCAAACACTCAGTGTACCTAGTGCCATCCTAAACGTGGCTATTGGACTTTGCTATAGTCCCACTAGTGCAAAGACATTTGCAGCACCTCTGCCTGCATTGCACACTCCAACTCATTATAACTAAGCCATTATACTAGCAAACACTCAGTGTACCTAGTGGCATCCTAAACGTGGCTATTGGACTTTGCTATAGTCCCACTAGTGCAAAGACATTTGCAGCACCTCTGCCTGCATTGCACACTCCAACTCATTATAACTAAGCCATTATACTAGCAAACACTCAGTGTACCTAGTGGCATCTTAAACGTGGCTATTGGACTTTGCTATAGTCCCACTAGTGCAAAGACATTTGCAGCACCTCTACCTGCATTGCACACTCCAACTCATTATAACTAAGCCATTATACTAGCAAACACTCAGTGTACCTAGTGCCATCCTAAACGTGGCTATTGGACTTTGCTATAGTCCCACTAGTGCAAAGACATTTGCAGCACCTCTGCCTGCATTGCACACTCCAACTTATTATAACTAAGCCATTATACTAGCAAACACTCAGTGTACCTAGTGGCATCCTAAACGTGGCTATTGGACTTTGCTATAGTCCCACTAGTGCAAAGACATTTGCAGCACCTCTACCTGCATTGCACACTCCAACTCATTATAACTAAGCCATTATACTAGCAAACACTCAGTGTACCTAGTGGCATCTTAAACGTGGCTATTGGACTTTGCTATAGTCCCACTAGTGCAAAGACATTTGCAGCACCTCTACCTGCATTGCACACTCCAACTCATTATAACTAAGCCATTATACTAGCAAACACTCAGTGTACCTAGTGGCATCCTAAACGTGGCTATTGGACTTTGCTATAGTCCCACTAGTGCAAAGACATTTGCAGCACCTCTGCCTGCATTGCACACTCCAACTCATTATAACTAAGCCATTATACTAGCAAACACTCAGTGTACCTAGTGGCATCCTAAACGTGGCTATTGGACTTTGCTATAGTCCCACTAGTGCAAAGACATTTGCAGCACCTCTGCCTGCATTGCACACTCCAACTCATTATAACTAAGCCATTATACTAGCAAACACTCAGTGTACCTAGTGGCATCCTAAACGTGGCTATTGGACTTTGCTATAGTCCCACTAGTGCAAAGACATTTGCAGCACCTCTGCCTGCATTGCACACTCCAACTCATTATAACTAAGCCATTATACTAGCAAACACTCAGGGTACCTAGTGGCATCTTAAACGTGGCTATTGGACTTTGCTATAGTCCCACTAGTGCAAAGACATTTGCAGCACCTCTACCTGCATTGCACACTCCAACTCATTATAACTAAGCCATTATACTAGCAAACACTGCTGCCAGTTTAAGGGCCGTAGTTGCATTGTTAGGGATAATTATTCTTTATTATTCTGCTGTTAATAAAGCTAGACCACCGCTGCAATCTACACCACCTCTCAATTTTTACTACCACATTTTCAGTGCACAATCTTGTCGCAATCAACATGAGTGGCAAAATGACAGATGCTGGTGGAAAGGGGAAGAGGCGTGGTGGAAAAGGAAAAAAAGGGTTTGTCCGTGGGGAAGGTGGCAAAGCTCCATTATCATCTGCTGAAGATAGACCATCTACCAGCAAAAGTAAGATGTCTACTACTTACCGTGGACAATCCGATGTGCTCCCTTTTTTACGGACACGAACAAAAGGAACAAAGGTAGATGATGGCCAAAAAAGAAAAATGCTTGAATGGATCTCAAGTGGTCCAACAAGTGCCCTCTCAGCCACTTCAAGTACCGCATCCAAAAAACACCAGTCCTCTGAGTTGTCATCCCAATCAAACTTGCTTTCTCCCAGCTCTGAAGTCTCCATCAGCCCTGCACAGTATGGTGGAACTGAGATGGCTGAGTCTGCAGAGCTGTTCAGTCACACTATAGCCTGGGAATCAGAGGTCTGCTCCCAAGCTACAGTGAGTACAGAACAGGAAATGGTCTGCAGTGATGCCCAGAACCTTTGTGACTCTGATTCAGGCCGTGAGGACCAAGTTTCTGAGCATAATGTTGACCCTTTGTCACAAACTGTAACACCTGTGGTTATAGACAATGAGGAACATACTGATGAAGATGAGACGCAGATACCCGATTGGGATGACAACTTAAATATTCGGTCAGGGCAAGAAGAGGCTCGGTCTGAGGGGGAGGGGAGTGCAAACACAACAATTGATGATGAAGTTCTAGATCCCACCTACTGTCAACCCCCAGTCAGGCACTCGAGGAGGTCAACAGAGGCGGTGGAGGAGGATGCAACTGACGACGAAGTTACCTTGCGCCTTCCTGGACAGAGTCGGAGCACTGGTAGCACGTCTACAACTGCATCCTCAGCCACCACTCTACCTCTGAGCATTATTCGGGGTGGATCAACAGGTCGCATGGCCTCTAAGCATTGCCTAGCCTGGTCCTTTTTTGACATAGAAAAAGATCGCCCAAATTATGTGATCTGTAAAATTTGTCATGGTTCTCTTAGTAGAGGTCAAAACCTCAGCAGTTTGACAACTTCTTCCATGAATCGTCACATTAATAAATATCATAGCTCCCGGTGGGAAGCTCATTGTGCTGCAATGCGGCCTAGCGGAGCGAACCATCCACGGCGTGCCCCTTCCAGTGCATCCGCGCGCTCTTCATCTTCTAGGACTGTGGGGACAGCTGTCACACCTGGTTTTCCACGCACAACTTCCACCACTGTAACCGCAACAGGTACTTTGCTTGGTAGGTCGTCAGTTGGTTTGGAAGGGGAAACAAGTGAGTGTGTACAGCTCTCTCAGACATCGATAGCACCAACGTTGGATGAAGGCAACATCATGTCTCCACCTGCACTTTCCTCACAAACCTGCATTTTTCCAGGGACACCCTACTCAACACCGTCTACACACAGCAGCCAGATCTCTGTCCCTCAGATGTGGTCAAATAAAAGGCCACTTCCTGCGACCCATGACAAAGCTAAGAGGTTGACTCTATCCCTCTGTAAGCTCTTGGCTACCGAAATGCTGCCTTTCCACCTAGTGGACACACAGGATTTTAGAGACCTTATGTCTGTCGCTGTGCCCCAGTACCAGATGCCTAGTCGCCACTACTTCTCTAAGAAAGGTGTGCCCGCGCTACACCAGCATGTCGCACACAACATCACCGCTTCCTTGAGAAACTCTGTGTGTGAACGGGTGCATTTTACCACCGATACTTGGACCAGTAAGCATGGACAGGGACGTTACATGTCGCTGACTGGGCACTGGGTAACTATGGTGATAGATGTTGAAGGGTCTGCTGCACAAGTCTTGCCGTCCCCACGACTTGTGTGTCAATCCTCTGTCTGTCCAAGTTCCGCCACTGCTTCTGCATCCTCCACCTCATCTGGGTCCTCCACCTCCGCCCCAAGCCTGCCTGGTCAGGCCACCAGCGTTCTCACTGCGCAGAAGGAATCACGCACCCCTCATTACTATGCTGGCAGCAGAGCGCAACGGCATCAGGCGGTCTTTAGCTTGACATGTCTTGGGAATAAGAGTCACACAGCTGAGGAGTTGTGGTCAGCTCTGCGGTCCGAGTTTAATAAATGGTTGTCTCCACTCAACCTGCAGCCTGGTAAGGCCGTGTGCGACAATGCTGCAAACCTGGGTGCGGCCCTTCGCCTGGGCAAGGTGACACACGTACCTTGTATGGCTCACGTGTTGAACCTTGTCGTCCAGCAATTTTTAACACACTATCCCGGCCTAGATGGCCTTCTGAACAGGGCACGAAAACTGTCTGCTCACTTCCGCCGTTCAAGCGCCGCAGCTGAGCGACTTGCATCGCTCCAGAAGTCTTTCGGCCTGCCGGTTCATCGCCTGAAATGCGATGTGGCGACACGCTGGAATTCAACTCTCCACATGTTACAGCGACTGTGGCAGCACCGCCGAGCCCTGGTGCAATACGTCATGACGTATAGCCTGGGCCAACGAGATGCAGAAGTGGGTCAGATCACCCTGATGGAGTGGTCTCAGATCAAAGACCTATGCACCCTTCTGCACAGTTTCGACATGGCGACGAATATGTTTAGCGCTGACAATGCCATTATCAGCATGACGATTCCAGTCATTTACATGCTGGAGCACACGCTAAACACTATTCGGAGTCAGGGGGTGGGACAACAGGAAGGGGAGGAACTACAGGAGGATTCATATGCGCAAGGGACAACAACATCACCAAGGTCCAGACGTTCATCATCACCAACGCAGCAGGCATGGGACCATGGGGGACAGGGATCAACAAGGGCGCATAGTAGCAGGCGAAATGTTGAGGAAGGTGCAGGAGAACATGAAGAAATGGAGGACGAACTGTCCATGGACATGGAAGACTCAGCGGATGAGGGAGACCTTGGTCAAATTTCAGTTGAAAGAGGTTGGGGGGAGATGTCAGAGGAAGAAAGAACGGGTAGCACCTCTATGCCACAAACACAGCGTGGACTTGGTCCGCATGGCTGCGCAAGACACATGAGTGCCTTCTTGTTGCACTACCTCCAACATGACTCTCGTATTGTCAAAATTAGAAGTGATGATGACTACTGGATTGCCACACTATTAGATCCCCGGTACAAGTCCAAATTTTGTGACATAATTCCAGCCATAGAAAGGGACGCACGTATGCAGGAGTATCAGCAGAAGCTGTTACTCGATCTTAGCTCGGCTTTTCCACCAAACAACCGTGCAGGTGCAAGGAGGGAATATCCCAATTGTAACTTGCCAAACATGGGACGGTCTCGTCATCTTCAACAGTCTACCCGTACCAGTAGGACCGTATCTGGTGCTGGTAACAGCAATTTTATGGAATCTTTTCATAATTTTTTTAGACCCTCTTTTGCAAGGCCACCAGAGACAACAAGTCTGACACATAGTCAACGGCTGGAGAGGATGATACAGGAGTATCTCCAAATGAACATCGATGCCATGACTTTGCAAATGGAGCCTTGCTCCTTTTGGGCTTCAAATCTAGAAAAATGGCCAGAGCTATCCAGTTACGCCTTGGAGATTTTGTCGTGTCCAGCTGCCAGCGTTGTCTCTGAACGTGTCTTCAGTGCTGCTGGGTGTGTGCTGACAGATAAGCGCACGCGTCTGTCCAGTGACAATGTGGACAGACTGACGTTCATCAAAATGAACAAGTCATGGATCCAGATGGAATTTACTACCCCTGTGTCATCCTGGGGAGAGTAAATGCTTGTGGATTTGGAATGTGCTTGATGCAAATCTAGCTGTGAAGTGCACAACTGGGGCACAACTGCTGACACTGAAGGGGTGGGTTTGTGTGTGGCCCAATTTTTGGAAAAAAGGGAGACTCCGCTTGGAGTAACCCTTGCTTGCTGTGTTTTTAAAAGAAGCCAAGATGAACAGAACTGGGATCAGGAAAGACTTTGCTACCTACCCTGGTGTCATCCTGGGGACGGTTAATTAGGCCGTATTTTTGAATGTGCTTGATACAAATCAAGCTGTGAAGTGCCCAATTAGGGCACAAGTGCTGCCACTGAATGGGTGGGTGTGTGTGGGGCACAATTTTTGGAAAAAAAGGGAGACTCCGCTTGGAGTAACCCTTGCTTGCTGTGTTTTTTAAAAGGAGCCAAGATGAACAAGTCATGGTTCAGCAAAGACTTTGCTACCTACCCCGGAGTCATCCTGGGGACGGTTAAGTATGGCGTATTTTTGAATGTGCTTGATGCAAATCTAGCTGTGAAGTGTACAACTAGGGCACAAGTGCTGCCACTGAATGGGTGGGTGTGTGTGGGGCCCAATTTTTGGAAAAAAAGGGAGACTACGCTTGGAGTAACCCTTGCTTGCTGGGTTTTTAAAAGAAGCCAAGATGAACAGCGCTGGGATCAGGAAAGACTTTGCTACCTACCCTGGTGTCATCCTGGGGACGGTTAATTAGGCCGTATTTTTGAATGTGCTTGATGCAAATCTAGCTGTGAAGTGCACAACTGGGGCACAACTGCTGCCACTGAAGGGGTGGGTGTGTGTGTGGCCCAATTTTTGGAAAAAAGGGAGACTCCGCTTGGAGTAACCCTTGCTTGCTGTGTTTTTAAAAGAAGCCAAGATGAACAGAGCTGGGATCAGGAAAGACTTTGCTACCTACCCTGGTGTCATCCTGGGGACGGTTAATTAGGCCGTATTTTTGAATGTGCTTGATGCAAATCTAGCTGTGAAGTGATCAACTAGGGCACAAGTGCTGCCACTGAATGGGTGGGTGTGTGTGGGGCACAATTTTTGGAAAAAAAGGGAGACTCCGCTTGGAGTAACCCTTGCTTGCTGTGTTTTTTAAAAGGAGCCAAGATGAACAAGTCATTGTTCAGCAAAGACTTTGCTACCTACCCCGGAGTCATCCTGGGGACGGTTAAGTATGGCGTATTTTTGAATGTGCTTGATGCAAATCTAGCTGTGAAGTGTACAACTAGGGCACAAGTGCTGCCACTGAATGGGTGGGTGTGTGTGGGGCCCAATTTTTGGAAAAAAAGGGAGACCACGCTTGGAGTCACCTTGCGGTGTTTTACATGATTTTAGAAGGGCGTGCCATGCCTATATCTGTGTGTCCTCCTCTTTTTCCTTGTCCAGCTGTTTTGTTTTCGCATGAGTATATGTCCTTGTCACTTTCCCATGTGTTTGAGTTGTTTGTCACCTTTTGGACACCTTTGAGGGTGTTTTCTAGGTGTTTTTATGTGTTTGTGATTGCCTGCCATTGTTTCCTATGCAGTTCGAGTTCGGTTCGTCGAACGTTCGACGAACCGAACTCGAACGGGACCTCCGTTCGGCGAGCCGACCTCGAGCCGAACCGGGACCGGTTCGCTCATCTCTACTTATGGTACATAATAATTTATAATATAGCGTTAGGGACCCCCCTATTGAGATTTGCCGTGACGGGGCAGGGGGGCTCAAATCATTGATCAATCATTTGCAAAAAATCTCATTGAATTGTTACAGTAGGAATGAATTTGTGAATATTACACTTTTTATTTCTTCATTGTTGCAAGCCATTCACAAGCAGTGCTGGCTCCCCTCCTTTTTAGTCCTGGATGGAGTATGCTGAGCCTAGTATTTCTGCAGCTGCTGTCTGCTCTCCTGCATACACTAGTGAATGGAGCATGCTGAGCCTTGTCGTTCTGCAGCTGCTGTCTGCTCTCCTGCATACACTAGTGAATGGGGCATGCTGAGTCTTGTCGTTCTGCAGCTGCTGTCTGCTCTTCTGCATACACTAGTGAATGGAGCATGCTGAGCCTTGTAGTTCTGCAGCTGCTGTCTGCTCTCCTCCATACAGACAGACAGCAGAAAGCAGCTGCAGAACAAGGCTCAGCATACTCCATCCAGGACTGTATGCAGGTGTTTTTTGCCCCCCCAAAAAATTACATGGGCTTCCCCATCTTTTTGTATGCTGGCCAGGTAAAGCAGGCAGCTACGGGCTGCCCCCAACCCCCAGCTGCCTATTTGTATCCAGCTGAGAACCAGAAATATAGGGAAGCCCTTTTTTTTTTTAATTATTTCATGAATTTCATGAAATAATTAAAAAAAAAAAATGACGTGGGCTTCGCCCAATTTTTGTGTCCAGCCAGATACACCTACGCAGCTGGGAATTGGAATCCGCAGCTCAGGGTGCCCAAGCTCTTTGGGCACCCCTGCTGTGAATTGCAGTCCGCAGTCGCCCCAGAAAATGGCGCGTTCATAGAAGCGCCATCTTCTGGTGCTGTATCCAACTCTTCCAGCTGCCCTGGTGACGGGTGGCTCGCTAGGTAATAATGGGGTTAGGGCTAGCTGTATATTATCAACTGGCCCTAAGCCCGAAATTCATGGTGTCACGCAAATATTAGACATGACCACCATGAATTTCTAGTACAGATAAAAAAAAATACAACACACAGAAAAATATTTTTATTAGAAATAAAACACAACACAATTAGTGACTTCATCTTTATTGAAATAAAGAACCCCCATTTGCAGTAATCCTGGGTCAAGGGTCCCGCGCCGTCCAATCCGGATCTAATATCATCTGATCGGTTTGCTGGAAGGCAAAGCGATCAGATGATGTGTCAGGTTCAAGGGCCTGAATCACATGACACAGCAGTTGATTGTATAAACAGCTTTTATACAATCAGCTGATGCATCAGTGCAAAAAAACCCCAAAAAACTACACACTTCTGTGAAGACTCCCGTCCGACAGCATCAGCTGATAGTTTAGCCGGCTGGGCGGTAAAAAGCCGGCCTCACCGCTCGACTTATAATGTCAGCTGAATCCGTCAGGTGAACGCATCAGCTGAGCATCGCCAGGTCTGAGAGAGAGAGCGAGAAAGAGAGAGAGAGGGAGATAGAGAGAGAGAAGAAGAGAGAGAAGAGAGAGAGGGAAAAAGAGAAAAAGAGAGAAAGAGAGAGAGAGAAAGAGAGAGAGGGACAGAGAGAAAGAGGGAGAGAGAGAGAAGAGAGAGAAAAGAGAGAAGAGAGAGAGAATAGAGAGAGTGAAAAAGAGAAAACGAGAGACAGAGAGAGAGAAAGAGAGAGAGAGAAAATTACGATGATCAAATACAGTTCCCCAGACATTCATGCAGCACTGGCAAAAGTATTTACCCACGTCCTGAGTTCTGGCTACTTCCCTCAAAGCTGGAATCAAGGTCTCATAACGCCCATCTACAAGAATGGAGACCGATATGACCCAGCAAACTACAGAGGAATCTGTGTCAACAGCATTCTGGGAAAACTGTTTAACAGCTGTCTCCATGTGGATTTTGCAGAGGCTGGGCACGCTCTGAACAACACGGGGAGCCCCAACTACATGCTGGTATATAGTTTTAAACTTATTTGGACCAGGACATGCCAATTGCAACCTGAGGGGACTCTAGTCCATTTATCTACACGGACACTGAAAAGGAAAAAGCTTGCTGAAGGGGAATTATGAATGGGCATGTTTTTAATAGGTGACATTATCATTCACCTTCAAAATACAGCCTTGTCCTGAATGAGATGACAAAAATTTGAAAAATATTTCTATAACGGGAATTCTCTGTTCGGTAATATCCACGCTAATATTTTGTGGAACTCTGTGTTACCTGGCAATTCTTGGAGACTAAAGATACGACAGCACCAGAGGAGACTATAATAGTCATTTGTACAATCTGAAGATCATTTGTTTGATGTACTCTGTTTGGGGAGATTACAAAAACTATGTCTGTATTCACTGTATGATTGGAGGATAATGTATAAATTAATTGTATTTCTCTATGCTACTTTTTGATGACCCCTGAAGAACCTTCTATTTGAAGGGGAAACGCGTCGGGTCGATTAGGGGTAGAAGGTTGACAGCCTCCTCACTAATATAGGAAGTGGCAGTATATACAGAATTATATCTCAGTGCAGAACCGACTAATTTAGGGTAAAAAAAGTGCTGCTTTTAGGGATCTTGACTATAGGACCCTTGACTATTGGACTGTTTAGGGATATACTTGTATACTGCGCCTTACTGACATTTGTTCTTGCTCCTTAATTGGGGTAACACATAGGACTAGAATAATAAGGGGGATATATGTTGGAATCTTTGTATGGCACCAATTAATATTTTCTATATAATGTGGAAGTGTTTTTAAATGCTTTTGTTAATAAAATTGATATTTTTTATATTAAGGAGTTTTTAGCCTGTGAACCAGTTTTGAGCTCTCCTTGTATTACATTTTTCGTGAAAAACTATTTACCCACGTCCTGAGTTCTGGCTACTTCCCTCAAAGCTGGAATCAAGGTCTCATAACGCCCATCTACAAGAATGGAGACCGATATGACCCAGCAAACTACAGAGGAATCTGTGTCAACAGCATTCTGGGAAAACTGTTTAACAGCATCATTAGTAAAAGGATTATCGCCTTCCTCACCCAGGGGGACATCCTCAGCAGAAGCCAAGCTGGGTTCATGCCAAACCACTGCACCATGGACCACATTTACACCCTGCAAAGCCTCATCAAGACCCAAGTCCACGGCAAAAAACAGGGAAAAATATTTGCATGTTTCGTGGCGTGGACTTCAAAAAGGCATTTGACTCAGTGTGGCATCCAGGCTTGTTCCTGAAACTTCTGGAGAGTGGAATAGGTGGCAGAACCTACAACGTGATCAAGAGCTCATACACTGAGAACCGGTGCAGCGTGAAGGTGAACGGAAAGAGGATGGCTTTCTTCCGACAGGGCCGTGGGGTCAGACAGGGCTGCAGCCTGAGCCCAACTCTATTCAACATCTATATAAATGGACTAGCAACAGCTCTAGAGTCCTCCCCCACTCCAGGCCTCAGTCTGCATGACGGAGAGGTGAAGTTCCTGCTGTACGCAGACGACCTCCTGCTACTCTTCCCAACCGAGAAAGGCCTCCAAGATAGCCTGGCAGTACTGGAAACATTCAGCACCACATGGGCGCTTCCCATCAACCAAAAGAAGACCAAAGTCATGGTGTTTCAGAAGAGGAGCCAGAATAAAATAAACTCTCCCTCCTTCACATTAAATGGCACCACGCTGGAGAAAACCAGCAGCTTTACCTACCTCGGTCTGGAGCTAAGCAATAACGGGAGCCTCAAGCAAGCAGCAGAAGCCCTGAAAGAAAAAGCGTGCAGAACCTTCTACGCCATCAGAAGACAACTGTACCACCTCAAACCACCTGTAAGAGTCTGGCTCAAGATATTTGACAGCGTCATCACCCCTATACTGCTATATGGCAGCGAGGTATGGGGCCCAGTGACCTACCCAGACCACACAAAGTGGAATTCCAGCCCTACCGAAGTCTTTCACATGGAGTTCTGTAAATATCTCCTCCAAGTCCATCGCAGCACCTCAAACATAGCCTGTCATGCAGAGCTGGGCCGATTCCCCTTATGGTTCAATATACACAAGAGGGCGCTATCGCACCAGGCGCACATACAGAACAGCAACCCCAGCTACTTCCATCATAAAGCCCTGCTGAGCCAGAGCCCAGAGCAAGCCAGGAACTGTGGCAGCCAGTCCAGCCAAAGTCAGCAACACACCCTGACAAAAGCCCAAATAAAAGAGATCTCAGAGAGCCACAAGATGCAATACATAGAGGACTGGAAGAGTGAATTAGAGAACTCCCAGAAACTCACCATCTACCGGTCACTGCGGAGGAACTACACTCTGGCCCCATATCTGGAAAGGTTATGCCACCCCAAAGACAGGCAGACCCTGAGCTTGTACACATTGAGTGCCCACAGCCTAGAGGTGGAAACAGGGCGGCACCGACAGACATACAAGTCGCGGGAGAACAGACTGTGCCAGCACTGCCAGCAGGGGGCACTGGAGGATGAGGCGCACTTCCTGCTGCACTGTGACAAATACTCAGCAGTGAGGGCCTCCCACTTCCACAAATTTACCACCCATACCCCGGACTTTCCATCCATGGATGAGGACATGAAACTCCGCTTCCTACTGGGGGAATCGGAATCAATGGTGGAGATCGCCGCCCAATATGTCACCACTTGTCATAAGCTGAGGGGAACATAAGGCCCCTAAATGGACTTTCAGAGCCCAAATTGTGCCCCCAACTCCCCATAACCCTGATCCCCTCCCCCCCCACTTACTGTATTTTTCTAGCTTTGGCAACACTAATTATATTTTGGTCCTGCCAATAAAGCATATTTGAATTTGAATTTGAATCTGAAAAAGAGGGAGAGAGAGAGAGAGGAAAAAGGAAAAGAGAGACTGAGAGAGAAAGAAAGAGAGAGAGAGAAGAGAGAGTGTGAGAGAGTGAGGGAAAAAGAGAAAAAAAGAGACTGAGAGAGAGGGAAAAAGAGAAAAAGAGAGAGAGAGAAGAGAGAGAGAGCGTGAGGGGAAAAGAGAAAAAGAGAGACTGAGAGAGAGAGAGGGAAAAAGAGAAAGAGAGAGAGAGAGAGAGGGAGAGAGAGAAGAGAGAAGAGAGAGAGAAGAGAGAGGGAAAAAGAGAAAAAGAGAGACAGAGAGAGAGAGAGGGAGAAGAGAGAGAGAGAGGGAAAAAGTGAAAAAGAGAGACTGAGAGAGAGAGAAAGAGAGAGAGAAGAGAGGGAGGGAGAAAGAGAAAAAGAGAGACTGAGAGAGAGAGAGAGGGGGAAAAAGAGAAAAAGAGAGAGAGTAGAGAGAGAGAGAGGGAGAGAGAGAGGGAAAAAGAGAGACTGAGAGAGAGGGAAAAAGAGAAAAAGAGAGAGAGAAAGAGAGAGAGAGAAAGAGAGAGAGAAAGAGAGGGAGAGAGAGAAGAGAGAGAAGAGAGAGAGGGGGAAAGAGAAAAAGAGAGACAGAGAGAGAAAGAAGAGAGAGAGAAAGAAGAGAAAGAAGAGAGAGGGGAAAGAAAAGAAAAAGAGAGACTGAGAGAGAGAGAAAGAGAGAGAGAGGGAAAAAGAGAGAGAGAGAAAGAGAGAGTGAGGGATAGAGAAAGAGAGAGAGTGAGGGAGAGAGAGAGAGGGAGGGAGAGAGAGTGAAAGAGAGAGAGAAGAGAGAGAGAGAAGAGAGAGAGAGAGAAAGAGAGAGAGGGAAAAAGAGAGACTGAGTGAGAGAGAGAGAGAGAGAGAGGAGAGAGAGAGATGAGAGAGAAGAGAGAGAGAGAGGGAGAGAGAGAGGGAGGGAGAGAGAGAGAGAGAGAGAGGGAGAGAGAGGGAGAGAGAGAGAGAGCAATGCAGCCTCATTCCGTGAACTGCTCCTATTTTAGAGGTGTGTCCCGCAGCTCACAGCTGATGTCCGGCTCCTCCCCTCAGTGCATAATTAAATTAAATTATAATTATAAATAATTATAATTTAAAAATAAATTATTTTTTTTACCGGGACGGCCAGGACTCGAACTTGTGAACTATTGCATCTTAGAACAGAGCTCTATCCATTGAGCCACTGGCTCTAATGAGAAACATCAGCAGATTTGGTAATCTTGATGTCTACATTGCAGAGTGAAGTCTAGTGACAGTGCAGCTCACTTCAGGTGCTACGTGGAGAGGACACAGATCGCTCCCTGTCATCTTCATGTAGCAGAGCTGACACTGTCGTGTGGATTACTTCGGACCTGGATTGTTTGGGGATTAATAAAAAGGTAACTGAGGGGTTTTTTGTCGTTTATTCCAAATAAAGGATTTTTCGTTGTGTGTGTTTCTTTACTTTCACTTACAGTTTAATCATGGAAGGTATCTCGGGGAGACGCCTGTCATGATTAACTCCTTATTACCCCGATTTCCACCGCACCAGGGCAATTCGAGATGAGCTGGGTAGAGTCCCAAGACTGCCGCATCTAATGGATGCAGCAAATCCGGGCGGCTGCTGGGTGATATTGTTAGGGTGGTGGGCTCCCCATAATGTGGCGCTCCCCATCCTGACAATACCAGCCTCCAGCCGTGTGGCTTTATCCTGGCTGGTATCAAATATGGGGGGAACCGCATTTTTTTTTTACTTTATTTTACTGCACGATATAGACCCGCCCGCCAGCGGCTGTGATTGGTTGCAGTGAGACAGCTGTCACTCAGAGTGGGGACGTGTCTGACTGCAACCAATCATGGGCACCGGTGGGCGGGGAAAGCGGGGAATAACTAATTGAATAATGAAGCGGCAGCCATTTTCAAAAGAGGAAATGCCGCTGGAGCTTTGTGACAGCCGTGCAGCGAGACGTCCGTGATCGGTGAGTAGGAAAGAGAGAGTGATTGTGCTGGGGACGCAGGACGCATGCAGATATGAAAGGTGCGCACATACTTACTGTGAAAAGCCACGCTTTTGGTGCTCGAACCGTTGTCGAACGTTACTCAAACTGCCGAACTTTTACCAAATCGTTCGAGTTCGTCGAACGACTCGAACACCCCCCAAAATCACTCGAACATGAAATTGGCGAACCTTGAACCTCGAACATCGCTCATCTCTAGTTATATGGTGGAAATACATTTTTGCTATAAAAGAAAAAAGTAAATTTGAGCAGTTACAAAATGAAGTTTTGAACTGACAAAAATGAAGTTTTATTTATTTAATGATACTATAATGCATCATAATTTGTTTCCGTTGCTTTGATAGAAAAGGTTAAAATTTACAATTCTTATAGATATTGTAATTTTTTGTGACTTAAAGGGATTTCCCATGAACAAAGTACATTTTAATCAATAGATCTTAGAATAAAAATAAGTTAAAAAATTAAATGTGTAAAAAATGTTCCCATGCTGAGATAATCTGATAAATATGTCCCTGCTGTGTACTGTGTAATGACCGTGTCTGACTGTACAAGACATGGTCTGGTCATACTACAGCTCCTAGGCGGGGACGCAAAAAGATTATACAAACAGGACAGCATGTGATCGCTGCTACTAGTTTATGTGAGGTAAACTATTGTTTAGAAACAAGTAGGGAAATGTTTTACCTCATAGGAATAATCTGTGATCAGATGCTGTCCAGTGTGTAAATTATCATTTGTGTCCTCCCCGGCCCAGGAGATGGGGGATGATCAGACCATTAGAGATGAGTGAACCTAAAGTTCGATGTTCGAGGTAAAAAAAAACTAAGTTTGGGTTCTAAGTTTGCGTGAGTTACGAATACAAACCACTCAAGCGAGCAGCGCTGTGCTTGGATATGATTGACGCTCAGCCCTGTCCAAGCCACTTACAGCGTTTGATCGGCTCGTACTGGGGGTAAAATCAGCGTGATCTGATGTAGTGCGCACACACGCAAAAAAACATCTGAAAAGCCCTGCCCACACTCATCTGGAAGTATTCTGTTTATGGCTGACAGCATGTGGGTGGAGCCACGTACTGCCCAATTACTAACTTCCATTGAGGTTTGGGTCAAGTCAGGTCACAAACCAAACCTTATCTCTCCGAACTTCCAAAGGTTCGCTCATCTCTACAGACCATGCCCCTATACAGTCAGACACAGACATTACACAGTATATAGCAGGGGGCACATTTATAAAATTATCTCAGCACAGGGAAAAAAATTATCACATCCAATGGTAGAACTTATCATTATTCCAATATCTACTGATTCAAATGAACTTTCTTCATGGGACAACTGATTTAAATGTTACTATAATTTCTCTTGTATCTATACAATTTAATGTAACACTTCAAATACTTTCATTCTTAAAACTGTTTGCCAAACTAATTAAAGGAAATCACCATCTATCTTGGGACGACAACAATAATTGAATTTATTCTGATTATTAATAAAGTACCATATTTTATTTTGTAATATACAATGAAACCATTTCAAATATTTCCATTAGTGCAAAGTTCTAATTGTTTAAACCTATTGCAATAACTATTAAATTTGTAACCAACTTCTAATTATCAAAAATCTTGTTTGTAAATGACTGTTTTCCTTATTAGCGGGATTAATTGTATTGCAAATTATTTATGTCTGGTTTGGTTAATGAAAGGCATCAATCATCAGTGCTGCAGCATAAGCCATTATGTAATTACATTGGGCCAAACCTTTATGGCACCTATAATTGAGAAACATGTCACAATCCTAATCTATGGCACTTTTCTTTGACCCTATCTCTATAGATTGGCCTTATGCCTATCAAAGTATGTAAACATTAGGCAGTGCTAGTGTGCTTTCTATACACTCTTCATAAGTGTCTTCATCTTCCTTTTTTCTTTGTAATAAATGCTCCTAGCTGTTTCTGGGATTGCGATAATTCAGTTTCTACAAATTTCATTTTCAATTTTTTTCACGATGCAGTGTGTCCATAAATGCAGACATTTCATGAAAAAATATAGCAAAGATATTAGTATGTGTTTTTACTGTACATGGAATAATGAAATGTGATCCTATTTTATTAATTCTACTGTATATAACTTTACACAATTATATATAAATAAATCAAAATGTATCATATTTTTAAGATTATAAGATGCCCTTTTCCTCCAAAAAATTTGGGAGGAAACTGAGGGGTTCATTTTAGAATCCAAATGTAGCTTACCAGGGGTGATGGAGAATGGTGACAGGAGGCAGGGGAGATGCTGCGGGCGCTGCGGCACTGTGAGGCAGATAAAACTTCCAGGAATGTAGCTTACCGGGGATAAGAATGATGGAGAATGGTGACAGGAAGCAGGAGTGTTGCTGCAGGTGCTGCTGTGGGTTCTGGGCACTGAGGCAAGGGACATCCTGTGAAGATATCGGTGGTGTGGTCCTTAAATAATGGTGCCTGAAGTTGGCACCTGCGCACATGCAACTTTCAGATCAAAATCTCATCTTCGCATGTGCTGCCTCGGTCCCGTTAATGTCCCACCAGCGGACTTAAGAAAAAGGGCGCCCAGAAGTGGAGCATAGAAGAGATCTCGGCCTGTCAGTAAGCCGATAACTCAGTTGGCGCACCCACCAACTCCGGACACCATTTTTTTGCAGCCAACACCTCCAACGTCTTTAGGATGTCCTCTACTTCACCGCCTGCAGCACAGAGCATTGCTCCTGCCTCCTGTCACCATTCTCCACCATTCTTACCCCCTGGTAAACTACATTCCTGGATGTTTACTCTGCCTCACAGCGCCGGTGAGCATCTGGGACACACACCGCACTGCCCGAAGCATCGCCCTGCTCCATCACTGCCCCTGCCTCCTGTGATGCCTGCTGCCCTCCCCCATTAAGACACCACTTGATTAGAAGACCAACTCATTTTTTTTTACCTTTTATTTTTCTCTAAATTTGGGGTGCGTCTTAAGGCCCTGTCACACACAGAGATAAATCTGTGGCAGATCTGTGGCAGATCTGTGGCAGATCTGTGGCAGATCTGTGGCAGATCTGTGGCAGATCTGTGGCAGATCTGTGGCAGATCTGTGGTTGCAGTGAAAATGTGGACAATCAGTGCCAGGTTTGTGGCTGTGTACAAATGGAACAATATGTCCATGATTTCACTGCAACCACAGATCTGCCAAAGATTTATCTCTGTGTGTGGCATTGCCTTTATAATCTGGTGCGTCTTATAAAACAAAAAATAAGGTATATCAATGTATAAATGGAGTTTAATTTTGTCTTGTAAGTAGGCAAAGTTATTTTTTTAAAGCTGCCACAGAAAACCAGCAGGCAGGAATTATGAGATGTCCCATCAAATTACATATTATAGAAGACAGAATGATTCACTGGCATATAATGCGCTTAGAACAGCTGCAAAGCGTAGCATATGCCATTATATAATTTTCTATGGACACATTGTAAACATTTTTATACATTTTTTTTCTTTTTGTAGATAGGTATTCATTTAGCCAATAGCCTACTTTTTTGTGACTCAAACATGAATTAAAAGGATAATTGGAAGAAAAAAAACAAGTAAATTGCAGTTTATTAATGAACCAATGTTAAGCTTGTTGTGGCTGTTTGAAATATGCTGGTGTTGGATGTAAAGCAGCTCAATTGCCTGACTTTTGACATGAATGAGTCTAGCATATATAGATTTTTTCAAAATGTCTAACCGTCTGCTTTAAAGTTTATATAAGATAATCCTGAATTGTTATGTAAAGAAGCATTCATTGTGTGTGGTTCTATACTCACCTAACGCTGCATTCTTTGGGATTCATCGCCCTTCTGCTCCACTTCTCACTGACGTCACCGATCTTCAGACTCTCCATTTCACTCTATCTATACTCTTAAAGTGAGCCAGAAGTCTCTGTTACAATGTAAGCCTATGTAGCCAGGTTCTGATGCACCATAGGCTTACATTGTCTGTAAAAGCCACTTTCAGGTCACACAGAATGTAGTGTAACCTGGAGAGTCTGAACAGCGGCTTATAAAAAAAACCCCATTATATTGCACACAAAAATGAAAGGGGCCCAGGGCAGATTCCCTATTTGTTCCCTTCCTATCCATGGAGGTCAGCACCCTAAAAAAGTGATCTGGTGCCCCTGCTCAACGGCGGCTAACCCTCCAAAACCCTATACTGAGTCACTAATACATGGTGCTATCCTAAATGGCAGGCATACAAATATACACAGTGACATATAGCCGATAACTCATCCTACCATGAGATACCCTTATTAATCTTTATACTGCTCTACATATGGTAAAAATATATCAGATTCTAGAATCATTAATCAACATATTGACAGGGAATAAAGTCAGAGAAGGACAAATTCAAGAGGACCCTCGAGCCATTAGTACATGCTTCCAGTCTTAATAGGGACATATATATAATTGAGAGCCCTACTGTATGGTGATTTCTCTGAAATGCACATAAAAAGTAACTCGATAACAGATAATACATCCAATTGCCCCTCTGGAGGTCAGGGGCAAAGTAGGTAAATGAGGGCCAGCAGTGTACCCAAACACAGATTCTGTGTATGTGCAGTTCAGAGAAATCACCATATAGAAGGGCTCTCAATTAGATATGCACCCGTCATTAAGACTGGAAGCATGTACTAGTGGCTCGAGGGTATCGTCTTGAATTTGTCCTTCTCTGACTTTATCTACAGTCAATATGGTGATTAATGATTCTAGGATCTGATGTATTCTTACTGTATGTGGGGTAGTATAGTCATTAAAAAGGGTACCTTGCGGTAGGATTTGTCACTGTATATATTTGTATGTCCCCATTTAAGATAGCAGCACGTATTAGTGGCTCAGTATAAGATTTTGGAGGGTTTGCCACCATTGAGCAGGGATGCCAGATCACTTTATTATGGTGCCAACCTCCACGGATAGGAAAAGGAAAGGATAGGATAGGAAAAAATAGGAAATCTGCCCTGGGCCCCTTTGATATTTGTGTGCAATATCATGGTTTTAATTGTGTGTGTTTCTAAGTATTAATAAAGATATTGTTTTTAAAGGTTTTTTTTCTATAAACTGGTTGATACCCTTGTGATACTTTCCTTCAGTTTGACACGAGTCTTAACAGCGGTAATGCCACAGAGAAGAGGAGCAGAATGGCACCAGATCCCGGCGAATGCAGCGGTAGGTATGTAAATGTATACATATGCTACATATGTATGTAATACACTACATACTGTATATACAGATTTAAAAAAAAATATCTTCATAGAAGTCCTTTTTTAAGGGATAAAAAGTGTGTTAAAAATATGGATGAGGGAATGTATTCGCCACTATTCGGTATCCGATGGATAACAGGCTATTCGCATCATTCGGTATCCAACAAATGAAACAACATCCACTCCGATACTTTAATTTTAATTTCTGACTCCCTGGCGAGAGAGAGAGAGAGAGAGAGACCAGGCATGATTCCAGACGATTTCCAACCTTCTACAAGCCGTGCCCATACTGTTTCTTCATACGTTAGGTCCAACATGAAATTATTCGGGTTTCCCGTAGACTTACATTATGCAGCCAATATTCACGAATAGTCGAATAGCGGCGACTTATTCGTCGGATATTCGCAAAGTCAGATATTTTGTTATTCGATCATCCCTAGTTAAAAACCTTACTAAAATATATCACAAAAAAAGTTGAGAAAAATATGAGGGATGAATTTACTTTTGTGATATACTTTAAATTACCAGATAAATTATATTTTGTGTCAAGACTATCTAAATTACAAAACTGCAAGCAGATGGCCTGTACAGTTGTTATCCCATAGATATTTTAAACTACTGTCAACATTTGTTAAGGGAAAAGTACAGAAACTGTTCATGTACTTTTAACTTATCATATGACTGAACATGCAAACTACAAAAATAGACATTTATTAAATTACAATTAAAAATATTCCAACATATTCAATGTACAATAAATATTAATGATGAGAAAGTACTAAAGTGCTTGAATGCTCGTTACTCGAGTCAAGTGAGTCCATTGCTCGGAGCTGCTCAATTTGAGAAATGAGTAAAATGGAATTCTATGGGGAACTCAAGCATTTTTCTGGCAGACCACACTAGAGGGCTGGGGAGTCCGGAAAAATGCATGGAGAAGATGCCTGATCAGTCATCACATCCCTCATTTCCAGGTCACTGCTGGAAAGTACAAAATTAAATCATTTAAAAAAAGCATGCAGTCCACCCCATTTTTGATAACCAGCCAAGGTAATGTAGATCTGTCTGCTTTATCTTGGCTGGTTATAAAAAAAAAGGGGGACACCATGCCGTTTTAAAATTATTTATTTATAAATACATAAATGATAAAAAAAAATTGGGGGTCCCCCTTAATTTTGATCACCAGCCAGGATAAAGCCGACAGCTGCTGTCTGATATATCAGGCTGGGAAGACCCATGGTTACTTTGCATTTCCTAGAGTAAAATCAGCCCGCAGCCACCCTAGAATTGGTGCATCCTTTAAATGTGCCAATTCTGTTGCTTTTCTACTTTTCTTCCCAATTGCCCTGGTACAATGGCAATATGGATAATAGGTTAATGGGGTTGATGTCAGCTTTGTAATGTCTGCTGACATCAAGCCCAAAGATTAGTTATGGAGAGGCTTCTATCAGTCATCCCCAATATTAAGCCAGTAAGTGTAAAGATAAAAAAACACATGCACAGAAAAAAAAAGTTCATTGGAATAGAAATACCCCCTCACTTTCCGTTGTTCACCAATTTATTAAAAAAATGTTCCCTCAAAGCTTCAATGTAATCCGTGATCCACTACTGCAACTCCAGCAACTGTAAAGAGCAGTAAAGTACAACTTTTCACAGACGCCAGGTTGAAACAACATTAATCAGAGTTGCCAGATCTCGCTGAGGGTAGCTTTGAGTCAGTGGTTCTAATAAGCATTATTTCCATACTCGGTGTCTTTGAATAGTTGTACTTTGCTGATATTAACAGTCTCTGGAGTTGCAGTAGTGGAGCATGGATTACATTGGAGCATTGAGGGAACGTTTTTTTAATAATTGGTGAATAAGGAAAAGTGTGAGGCAGTCATTACTCAAATAAACAATTTTTTTCCTATGTGTCTGTTTTTAACTTTTACACCTACTGGTTTAGTAATGGGGGTGTCTGATAGATGCCTCTACATTAATAACTCCTGGGCTTGATGTCGTCTGATGCTACATAGTGTTTGATCAAGTATCAAACAGTGCCGAGCAGGCTTGCTAATCATTAATGAATATACAAATAAGAATTAACATTGCCATTGAATACAAGTGGTGGTAGAGTCCAGTTACATAATGTTACAACTGTTCACCTAGGATTTTAATGGTTTGCAGTCAGCTTGTTGCTGGGTAGACTTGGGTGTTGAGTCTAAGGGGTTCCAAGGTTTTCAACTTTTATCCTCTTGTGGAGCTGCAGTTTTTGTTGCTGATATCTTAAAGTATCCAAATTTGGAAAGGGTAAATCAGAAGAATGAGGTGACGTAGTTAAACTAGGTGATAGGTATAATGCAGAAAAATATAGTATACCAAACTAAGTACAAGTTACAGTAAGGTTAGCATAATGTTCTGAGCTCTAACATCTGTCACAGATTGAAACACCATGATAGTATCATGAGAACGCCCTGAGCTCTGTTTAGTTGGGTGTCCAAAATACACTATTTTCTCAGGCGTAAATGCATTCAGATTGACTGCAGATGCATATAGATTTGCACATAGTGACAATGAAGGAATGTACACTAGAGTTCAAAAGTTTAGGGTTACTTAGATATTTCCTTATTTTTTAAAGAAAAGCACATTTTTTTCAATTAAGCTAACATTACATTGAACAGATATGCAATCTATACATTGTTAATGTGGTAAATGACTATTTTAGCTGAAAATGTCTGGTTTTCAATGCAATATCTACATAGATGTATAGAGGCCCATTTCCAACAACCACCACACCAGTGTTCTAATGATACGTTGTGTTTGAAACTGTGTTAGAAGGCTAATGGATGTTTAGAAATCCCTTGACAACCCTTGTGCAAGTATGTTAGCACAGCTGAAAACAGTTTTGCTGATTAGAGAAGCTATAAAACTGACCTTTCTTTGAGATAGTTGAGAATCTGGAGCATTACATTTGTTGGTTCCATTAAACTCTCAAAATGGTCAAAAAAAGAGAACTTTCATGTGAAACTCGACAGTCTATTCTTGTTCTTAGAAATAAAGGATATTTCATGCGAGAAATTGCCAAGAAACGGAAGATTTCCTACAACGGTGTGTACTACTCCCTTCAGAGGAGAGCACAATGCCTCTAACCAGAGTAGAAAGAGAAGTCGGAGGCCCCGCTGCACAACTGAGCAACAAAACAAGTACATTAGAGTGCCTCATAGGTCCTCAACTGGCAGCTTCTTTAAATAGTACGTGCAAAACGACAATGTCAACGTACAGTGAAGAAGTGACTCCGGGATGCTGGTCTTCAGGGTAGAGTGGCAAAGAAAAAGCCATATCTGAGACTGGCTAATAAAAGGAAAAGATTAACATGGAAAAAAGAACACAAACATTGGACAGAGGAAGATTGGAAAAAAAGTGTTATAGACAGACGAATCAAAGTTTGAGGTGTTTGGATCACACAGAAGAACATTTGTGAGACGCAGAACTACTGAAAAGATGCTGGAAGAGAATGCCTGACGCCATCTGTCAAGCATGGTGGAAGTAATGTGATAGTCTGGGGTTGCTTTGGTGCTGGTAAAGTGGAAGATTTATACAATGCAAAAGTTATTTTGAATAAGGAAGGCTATCACTCCATTTTGCAATGCCATGCCATACCCTGTGGACAGCGCTTGATTAGAACCAATTTCATTCTACAACAGGACAATGACCCAAAGCACACCTCCAAATTATGCATGAACTATTTAGGGAAGAAACAGGCAGCTGGTATTCTATCTGTAATAGAGTGGCCAGCCCAGTCACCAGATCTCAACCCTATAGAGCTGTTGTGGGAGCAGCTTGACCATATAGTATGCAAAAAGTGCTCATCAAGCCAATCCAACTTCTGGGAGGGTCTTCTGGAAGCATGGGGGGAAATATCTCCAGATTACCCGAGTAAATTAACAGCTAGAATGCCAAAGGTCTGCAAAGCTGGAATTGCTGCAAAGGGAGCAAAGTTTGAAGGAGAAAATTATTTCAAGTAAAATTCATTATTTCTAACCTAGTCAATGTCTGGACTATATTTTCTATTCATTATGCAACTCATTTGATAAATAAAAGTATGATTTTTCATGGAAAAGACAAAATTGTGTGGGTGACCCCAAACTTTTGAACTGTAGTGTATGTTATAGATCCTGGGTACATTTATATATTAATTACTTAAAAGAATGTTATCTCAATATTGTATGAATAAAAACATCTGTGACATGCAGGTTTTAACATATAGAATATGTTCAAAAATATAATTAGCCTAGATCCCATGTTACTATAAGTCTTTTGAAAAAGCAAAGTTGTAGACTAGAATAAGGTCCCTGTGCACTAAAACCTGACCCTTAGTATCCTATTGAAGGGGTTGTTCACTAGTATGATATTGATAGCCAGCTTAGGTTAATTTGAGTAAAAAGATAATGTATTAAAGGTTTTTCTATCAAGGTCATAAACA
Organism: Anomaloglossus baeobatrachus; assembly: GCF_048569485.1. NCBI lineage: Eukaryota > Metazoa > Chordata > Amphibia > Anura > Aromobatidae > Anomaloglossus > Anomaloglossus baeobatrachus. Next base: position 142,592,028 of record NC_134354.1, on the reverse strand, counting down.
ATTATTTAGATTTTTGCAAACAGAAATTAATTGGATTTTCAATCTAATTTAATTATGTAATTAGCACCAATGTCCTGATTTCAGACCCATCTTCCGGTTGCAGTAAATCCATATCCACAATTGTTTTGTAACAAAGCACTCACAAAGAACTATCCTCCTATTCTCTCTGCAGAAGAAGAAGGGACTGGTTGTCTGGCTGTCTGGCTCGCCATCTCCATTCTCTGTCTCAGCAAAGATAAATTCTCATGTCCATAATAATGACATATTAAAAGCTCCAATGTGTTTCTACCAAGAAGGATGATAAGGAGCCCATAATTCTAAAATAAATCCATATAATAAAATGTTGGCATTGGCAGCAACTGTGATATGACAAATCCTTGACAACTTGTGAAGATGGCAGGGATTTGGATGGCAGTTTGACTTCCTAATTCTCATTAGAATCCTATTAAACGCATATATGTTCATATATTTAAAAAACATGCTGTAAATTAATTATAGAATCCTGATGTCTAATATATCACGTATAACACTATACCATACACTCCTATAATCAAAGGCAACTCATGCATTTACCATGAAACCTATTAAAATATTAAAAGAGAAGGACCAGTTCATTTACAATCCCAATGGGCTATTTGACAAATACTCAAAATAACAGTAATGTTAAGAAAAAAGTTATTTAGAAAAGTGCAGATGGTAGTGCTATATTATATCCTGTAATACATGGGGAGAGAGAATGGGCAGGAATGTCTAAACCCTACAGTCCATGATGGAGTGGGATGGAATAAACCTGTGTGATATTTTGCATGTAAATAACATTGGAATGCTACTAAAACTGTGGCCACAAGGAGAAAATGGTCTTATTTCATTCTGGATTTCAGAAATAGGGGCAGTACAGTCATCATCACTCACATCACCACTCACTATGCTATGATGGCTGTGAACAACAAATAATTCATCAGGCACTATTCTAAGGGTCAGAAACATACAGAAGTAATACAAAATATTATTATTGTTTCTCCCTCAATACTTCATCGTGAATATACTTATACTCATCATAAGTCAAACCAACAAAATGGAGTAACACATCCACTAAAATATATCATTTATTGCAAAATCCTTTTAAAATCGCATATATCAAATAACAGTAAAAAGGTCAAAATATAAGGAGGAATGTTATAGACATAAATCCCATTAGTAGGGAAGGAGCCCCCAAGAAAGTCCTATTACATTCATAAGGAGAATCGCTGACTACATAACATCAGTGTGGGAGGAAATAGTAATTATATATATCATTGCTAAATTAGCCATAGTGGATCTACCCACATAAAAAACCCACACAGTAGGATATATCAATGTTGGAATGTAAGCTTACCCATATTGAAGGAGGAGGACCTCCTGAAGAGCCCCAACAGCCTTGATGCTCGTTTCGCCTATAGTGGCTTTCTCAAGGGAATATGCCTAAGGCCCCTTTCACACGTCAGTGATTCTGGTACGTTTGTGCTTTTTTTAAAACGTACCAGAATCACTGACATATGCAGACCCATTATAATCAATGGGTCTGCTCACACATCAGTGATTTTTCACTGAACGTGTCTCCGTGCAGCATGCATCCTTGGCCGTGATTCTGCACGGAGACATGTCAGTTTTTGTCTGGCATCACTGATGACCCACGGACCACACTATGGTGTGATTAGTGTGTGGTCAGTGACACACGTACAAGAAAATCACGGACATATTAAATATTCAAAATTTTCAACTTACCTTGCCTGCGATTCGCTGTGCCTGCTCCGCTCTCGGCAGCTCCTGCCTGGCTCATGAATATTCATGAGAGCAGGAAATGCCGACCAGGAGTAGGTGCTGAGAGCGGTGGGCGGACACTGCAGAGCTGAGGAGATCAGCACCATGGACAGCAGCAGGGAAGGCAGATGAGTAATGTCCATATGCAATCACGGGATCACAGATCACGGATTGCAGATGGACAACCCACGTGTGCCGTGAATCACGGAACACGGAGGGACATGTTAGTGTTTTACTCGTCAGTGAAGAACGTCAGTGTTTTTCACTGACGTGTGAAACGGGCTTAAGACATTGAGGCACAGGCTGTGAGAAAAATCCAGCACTTTCATTAACAGTTCACTCTGCACAGATGCACTAGACCTACAATGGTCATGATTGTCTTTCTTGAATATAATGATAATTACATTTATAAAAACTTGATATCTAGAGATGGATTGTCAATCCCAGGATTTTTCTGTTTGCCATTTTTGAAACAGAGGGTATTTTTTTCTTTAAAATAAGGAAAATTAACTGTTGCCTAAAGGCTTTTTGGTTTCCTCTGAATCAACATACCAGGATAATAGGATGAGCTTGATGGAGTTATGTATATTTTTAGACTTGCAAACTATTGCTATTTATGTATTAATTAATATGGCATTCATATCTATCAAGGCCATCAAAATGGACATTGAAATTTATTTAGAAATGTTTGCAAATTTTGCGAATTTTCAAGAACAAGAAATGTAAAGGCAGTTTCTTTAGATTGATTAAAAAAAGTGTATATCAACATAAACCTGCTCTATTTATACACTGCTAAAAAAACACAACATTTTTTAAATGTTGACTTCATTAAATGTGACATTGTACAAATAAGTTGAAATCTCTGCTGACTAGATCTGTAAATTGTTTAGACATGAGTAGCCACTGATGATGTATATGGAAACTGTCAGTGTTTTAGGGTGAGGTGGATTTTGCAAAGAAAATATTTTTCATTATTATTATGCTGTAATGAGGTTTTTTTTCTAAAAGTAATTTTAGAAGGTGATAAAAACTTTCACAGGGTGTCAATAAATCATTCAGGTCTGTACTATGTCATAATTCATTTCAAGAGATTTGGGAATAGTGAGATTAAAAGGTGTATGAAAACATGTATATAATAATGATGGAGGGCGACCTTATCGATCCATTAGCCTTCGTTTCCATTACTTAGTTAAAGTCTAACACAATGTTCTCTTTGTGTTGTCACAGGGGAATACAGCACAAAAACTCTTTTATCTAGAATCTTGTTTGCTTATCAGTATTGACCGATCTCTAATGAAAGCCTTCTCAGACTGAAGTATACACAACTTGTACAACACAAGGAAACATTTGGATTCATTGGAGCATAAAAATTAATTGATTTAAATGAGTAAAGCTAATCAGGTATTCAAATTTACAATTTATCTTTGCAATGTAGTAAATTGCTATCGGTCTGGTATATATTGGAATAGTAACATAAAATTATAAGATGATTTGATTTGGCTGCTTAATGTTTTGTGGTCTGTTTCCTTCTCCACTGGACAACAATCAGGTTCAGTCCCTGTCTGAGTTCTGAACTATTTGTATTTGTGTTTACACATGTTGTATTCTTTGCCTTTCTGCCAACATGTGTTTTCTGTTATGTAATTTGTTGTGCCCTATCACCCAGAGGATAAAAACTATTTAAACCCTCCTTAGGCTTCCATTCCCCAGTAGTGATATTTCTAAAATGGACCCTACTTCTAACTACAGCCTGTTAAATTTGTTTTCCCTAGTTTATTATTAATTTTTGGGTACCTTGTTTTACTCCGCACCTTTCCCAGGTTTCTTAAGGAGGTACATGGAAGCTTTGATTACTGCTTAGGGTGCAATTGATCCAAGTCGTTATCTGAGTTCTCCGGTTAGGGTGGTTTCAGTCTACTCAGGGGCTTTAAGGGACTGTACAGCTGAGATCTTTAGTCTACAAAAGAATGGGGCGGGTCATGTGTAGTAGTCTAAAGTAAAACCTTATTTACCACATGTGCACTTGAGCATACATAAATACTGCATAACCTAGAATTGACTTAATTAAAATATTTTGTGAATTTCAGACTCATGGTCTAATGATCATCTAATAGAAAATGTGGTTCAACATGAATTAATACAAGAAGCGTTTCACATCCTAGTTATTAGGGTGGATACAGGACCTAACCAATGATATATAATAGGAAGCAACCAAGAACATCCTACATATACATTGGATCATTTCAGTCTTTAAATGTAATTAACACTAAGGCTGTGTGCCCACGTTGCGGTAAATTCACTGAATTTGCGGCGATTTTTTGGCGGAATTTCCGCGGATTTCTCAAAAATCCACAGTACAGCGAGTCCCCAGCCATTTCTATGGCATTTGAGGAGTGCTGATCCCATGCTGTGTTTTTTTCCACAGTGGAAATAATGCGGTTTTCCCTGCGAAAGAATCTGCGGCATGTCAATTATTTCTGCGGATTTTTCCGCACGATCCCATACTTACCTGCCTTGATAGAAGACACTGGAGTCACTTCCTCCGATGCAGAGGAGTGCGGTGGAGCCAGGAGCGGGAAGCAGGAAGTGGGCAGGGCCTCCTCGAGCTCCGGTCATGTGACCGCCGGAGCTAGTTTAGGCCCGCCCACCTTCTCCTGCAAAGTGCGGACAGACATGGCTGGAAAGTGAAGTGCTGTGTGATGGAGGTAAATATGAATGCCCCGATCACTCCAGCACTTGTTCTGAATTGAGGATGCAGTTCCGAAGCCTTGGTACTGTATCCTCAATGCAGAATGACCACAGCAAATCCGCAGGACATTCTGCAAATAAACCGCAGCATGGAAACAGACAAAGTTGTGCTACGGTTTTCTGGGAGCTCCTGCGGAATGTCCTGCGGATAATTCCACAAAACAGTTTCTCCATGGGCACATAGCCTAATTGTCTGACATATTGGTCTCAAAACACCTACAGGAAATCTGGCTAGACATTCCTGGGGTCCTTTAATAGATCTTGAGCTGTCTGTTTATATAAAGATTGCCAAAGATCCAGAAATTCCAGGGCACGCCATAAAAATAAGGATTTTTTTTCCATGTCGATAAAAAAAATTAAAGTATCCATTATTTTATTACACAGATTATTTTTACTGGAATTATCATCATTTTACAGTGAGGGCAGCTAATGTCTTATTATCAGAATGATGGGCTGTAGGCATGTATCATTTATAATCATAATGATTTATTAGGTTTTACAATGTGCCTGTAAACAATATTGTCGGTTTGTGACTTTTTGATAAGCCATGCAGAAAAAGTCAAGTTGGCAAATTTTTTTTATACAAAGCATGGGGCTCAATTACGTCACAGGGATTCCCTTTTAGGCTATATGCGCATGCTGCATCTTTGTGGTGTGGCATGCATTTTTTGCCACGTTTTACTGCATTTTTTTACTTCGTTTTTGCCCAGTGACTGGAAGGGCGCAAAAACGCTGGCAAAAAAGCAGAAAGAATTGACATGCTGTATCTTTGTGGTCACCACAAAGACGCTCAAAAAAAGCTGCAACATGTGCGGAGCAAAAGTAAAATCTCATAGACTTTGCTGGGGAAGGAAATGCATGCAGTTTTGGGATGAAAACTGCACCCAAAAAAATGCAAAAGAGCAGCAAAAAACACAGCGTGTGCACAAGGCCTAAGGTGACTAAGGGTACCATCTCACTAAACGACGTACCAGCAATTCCGACCACGATACGACCTGGTCAGGATCGCTGGTGCATCGCTACATGGTTGCTGGTGAGCTGTCAATCAGGCAGATCTCACCAGCGACCAGCCATCAGCCACCAGCGACTCCTGTAACGATGCCGCGCTTTGTAACCAGGGTAAATATCGGGTAACTAAGCAATGCGCTTTGCTTGGTTACCCGATATTTACCCTGGTTACCAGCGTAGACCGATTACAGGCTGCCAGCACTGGCTCCCTGCACACGTAGCTAGGGTACACATCGGGTTACTAAGCAAAGCGCTTTGCTTAGTTACCCGATATTTACCCTGGCTACGTGTGCAGGGAGCCAGCGCTAAGCGGTGTACGCTGGTAACCAGGGTAAATATCGGGTAACTAAGCAGCTTTGCTTGGTTACCCAATATTTACCCTGGTTACCAGCTTACACCACTTAGCGCTGGCTCCCTGCATACGTAGTCAGGGTACACATCGGGTTACTAAGCAAAGCGCTTTGCTTAGTTACCCGATATTTACCCTGACTACATGTGCAGGGAGCCAGCGCTAAGCAGTGTACGCTGGTAACCAGGGTAAATATCGGGTAACCAAGCAAAGCACTTTGCTTAGTTACCCGATATTTACCCTGGTTACCAGCATACGCTGCTTACACAGAGTCAGTGCTCGTTGGTCTCCCGCCATCAAACACACCGATGTGTACTGAACAGCGGGAGACCAGCGAGCAAAAAATGAACCAGAACAGTGTGTAATGATCAGCGATTTCACAGCAGGGGTCAGGTTGCTGCTTAGTGTCACACACAGCGAGACCGCTGATGAGGTCACTGGTACGTCACAAAACCTGTGACTCAGCAGTGATCTCGCTAGCGATCTCGCTATGTGAGAAGTACCCCTAAATGTGGATATTTCTTATCATTCTGTCTTTCTGATTAGCCTTAATGGAGACATTCAATGGAGATAAAAGGTATTTTTGTCTGCTGATTAAGCAGATTCACAGCTGTGTTTTACAGCTGCTGCATCCTCCCTGACTGCATGGGGATATTAGCAGTACCATTTAGGATAAACTTTCTCATTCTACATCATCAAGCAGTTAAAGAAAACCTATCAGTTGTGGGGGAAAACAAAGCAAGTAACAGCAGAGGAAATTATAAGAATTTATCAAATATATGTCATTCCCAAATCCCATTTCTTTGCTAATTAAAGTGAAGCAGGTTTACTTTTATTTTTCTAGTGTGAGTGCAAAATCTTTTAAAATATTCTTTTCTTTGAGGTACCAATTGTAAATGGGGAGCAAATTCCAAAAAGCTTCTGAATGGCAAAGTGAAGCCTTGTGCTCAACTGTCTCAAATAGGGAGTCTCAAATAGCTGTCAAAATAGTGAGACAGCAGAGAGCACTCTATCTTTTTTTAAAGGACCAAAGATCTTATAATGAAACTAGATAGCTTATTCTTTTTATCTTAAATAAATTTGAGAATGGTTTTTGGATTCTGCCTCTTTTTATCTCATACAGTTACAGTACAAGGAGGTAATAGGTCATCTTTAACTTATGTCCAATAAAATGAATTTAAAAGATTTTCAGGTGAAGTTACGTTTTTTCTACTATTTCAGCAGTCAAATGTTTAACATATAGATTTTAAAGGGAACCTGTCACCACTTTTTTGGCGTATAAGCGGCAACCAACACCACAGGCTCTTAAATACAGCATTCTAACGTGCTATTTATAAGAGCCCAGGCCACTGTGAGTACATAAAAAACACTTTATAATACTTACCTAATGGTCGCGCGGTTGGCCATATGGGCGTCTCTGTTCTCCGGTGCCGGCGCCGCCTCTTGTAGCCATCTTCGTCCTCCTTCTCTAGCCGTGGTGCATGAAGCATCAACGTCATCCACACTCGCCGGCATTCAGGTGCTGAACAGGCGCACTTTGATCTGCCCTGAGCAGGGCAGATCAAAGTATTGTAGTGCGCCTGCGCAGGATTGGCGAGTGTGTTTGACGTAGACATGTCATGCACACAGGCTTCAGAAGAGAAGGAAGATCGCCGAAAGAGGCGGCGCCGGCACCGGACAACGAAGACGCCCATATGGCCAACCGCGTGACCGTCAGGTAAGTATTATAAAGTGTTTTTTATGTTGTCACAGCGGCCTGGGCTCTTATATACAGCATGTTAGAATGCTGTATATAGAGCTGGCCAAATGTATTGGCACCCCTGCAATTCTGTCAGATAATACTCAGTTTCTTCTTGAAAATGATTGCAATCACAAATTCTGTGGTATTAGTATCTTCATTTATTTTGCTTGCAATGAAAAAACACAAAAGAGAATGAAACAAAAATCAAATCATTGATCATTTCACACAAAACTCCAAAAATGGGCCAGACAAAAGTATTGGCACCCTTAGCCTAAGGGGTACTTTACACACTGCGACTACGCTAGCATCGGCTAGCGATGCCGAGCGCGATAGTACCCGCCCCTGTCGCACATGTGATATGTGGTGATTGCTGCCGTTGCGAACATTATTGCTACGGCAGCTTAACACGCACATACCTGCTCAGCGACGTCGCTGTGACTGACGAAAAATCCCTCCTTCAAGGGGGAGGTGCGTTCGGCGTCACAGCGACATCACCGCGACGTCACCAAATGGCCAGCCAATAGCAGCGGAGGGGCGGAGATGAGCGGGACATAACACCCCGCCCACATTCTTCCTTCAACACTGCCGTCAGGACGCAGGTAAGGAGATGTTATATATACTTGGTTGCACAACCTTTAGCCAAAATAACTGCGAACAACCGCTTCCGGTAACCATCAATGAGTTTCTTACAATGCTCTGCTGGAATTTTAGACCATTCTTCTTTGGCAAACTGCTCCAGGTCTGTGAGCTTTGAAGGGTGCCTTCTCCAAACTGCCATTTTGAGATCTCTCCACAGGTGTTCTATGGGATTCAGGTCTGGACTCATTGCTGGCCACTTTAGTAGTCTCCAGTGCTTTCTCTCAAACCATTTTCTAGTGCTTTTTGAAGTGTGTTTTGGGTCATTGTCCTGCTGGAAGACCCATGACCTCTGAGGAAAACCCAGCTTTCTCACACTGGGCCCTACATTATGCTGCAAAATTTGTTGGTAGTCTTCAGACTTCATAATGCCATGCACACGGTCAAGCAGTCCAGTGCCAGAGGCAGAAAAGCAACACCAAAACATCAGGGAACCTCTGCCATGTTTGACTGTAGGGACCGTGTTATTTTTTTTGAATGCCTCTTTTTTTTTCCTGTAAACTCTATGTTGATGGCTTTTCCCAAAAAGCTCTACTTTTGTCTCATCTGACCAGAGAACATTCTTCCAAAATGTTTTAGGCTTCCTCAGGTAAGTTTTGGCAAACTCCAGCCTGGCTTTTTTATGTCTCGGGGTAAGAAGTGGGGTCTTCCTGGGTATACTACCATACAGTCCCTTTTCATTCAGATGTCGACGGATAGTATGGGTTGACACTGTTGTACCCTCGGACTGCAGGGCAGCCTGAACTTGTTTGGATGTTAGTCGAGGTTCTTTATCCACCATCGGCACAATCTTGCATTGAAATCTCTTGTCAATTTTCCTTCCACATCTAGGGAGGTTAGCCACAGTGCCATGGGCTTTAAACTTCTTGATGACACTGCGCACCGTAGACACAGGAACTTTCAGGTCTTTGGAGATGGACTTGTAGCCTTGAGATTGCTCATGCTTCCTCACAATTTGGATTCTCAAATCCCCAGACAGTTCTTTGGTCTTCATTCTTTTCTCCATGCTCAATGTGGTACACACAAGGACACAGGACAGAGTTTGAGTCAACACAAATTAGAGAAGCATCACATGATTTTTCAAACAGTGCCAATACTTTTGTCCACCCCCTTTTTATTTTTGGTGTGGAATTATATCCAATTTGTCTTTATGACAATTTTTTTTTTTTTCATTGAAGACAAATTAAATGAAGATAATAATACCAATGAATTTGTGATTACAATCATTTTCAAGAAGAAACTGAGTATTATCTGACAGAATTGCAGGGGTGCCAATACTTTTGTCCAGCACTGTATAAAAGCCCGGTGGTGGTGGCCGCAGCTTATACGCCAAAAAAGTGGTGACAGGTTCCCTTTAAGTTATTGCTCACAATTGCAACCTATCACTATGAATTTCACAAAAAGTTTAAGCCACTTTAAAATGTGTACCAGTATAGAGATAAATATATATTTGAAAGGAATGTCTATGTTAAAACTACATCTTTTAAAACTGTATATTTAATTGACAAATGTATTAGAAAAGACTCAATACAAATATAATATTTAAGAACATATTGTTTAGCCAAGTAACCTATGCATGGTCACAATGTGTAAACAGTTACACTGTGTAACCGGATCAGGTTATCTCAATCGGAAAATGATTAATAATTTTCTTTCCTTTAGAAGACTATTTCAGTCCATAATGTATAATTAGATTGGTATCCTTTTTGTTCTTTGGTCCTGAGGTGCTCCCCCTCCACTCCATAATATGGTTAATTAGTCGATGTCTTCAACTTAGTTTACTCTAGGATACCACAGTTTGAGGTCATAGAGTTATAGTCAAAATCATCCGAATATCCCCCCACATAATTGTAAATTGGATTTAGCAAAATTTACAAATGTAGAAACATTCTATTCTTTGTAATAAACCAGTAAACAATAACAATGTTACATATGTGAAAGAACCACAATATAAAGTTATTTGTCTAAAGTCAGCATAAAATGTCACTTTTAAGACTACTGCAATATCGGAATTACTTAATGCCTATGTGTCAAGCGTCTTTAGAACTTAGAGCTTCTTTGTCTTTTATAATTTTTTGCAAATGTGATGTATAGCTAGACACTAGAATCTTAGCTTATTCCTCATAAGTAGAGATGGGTGAACACGCATATATTTGGGTTTGGTTGGTCGGCTGTACTTAAAAAAAAAAAAAAAAGTCCAGTTCGGGACCAGACTTGAACCCAAACATCTGCCCAGATGCTGATGGGCTGTAAAACAAGAAAATTATACTTACTGCTTCCAGGTGTGCTCCTTAACCCTAATTAATCCTCATGCATATTCACTGCTTTCCCCACCCACCCTCTATGACAGTGTCTGTGATTGATTGCAGTCAGACCACTGGCATGCCGGTGTCTGTTATTGGTTGTGGCATGTAAAATAAATAACTAATTGTAAAAAATAGTGTAGGGTCCCCCGTATATTGATACCCAGCACAGACAAAGCAGGTGGTTACAGGCTGCAGTCCCCAGTTGGGTGTGATATCTGGGCTGTGGATCAAAATACGAGGGACCCTATGCAGCTTTATAAAAATTATTGAATTAAATAATTAAAAGAAACGTCTTGTGGTCCCCCCAATTTTGATAACAAGCTAAGATAAAGAAGGACAACTGTGGGCTGGTAATATCAGGCTGGGTAGGCCCATGGAGCTGCTCTGGAATTGTCACATCTATTAGCTGTGACAATTCCAGTACTTTACCCGGATCATCACAGTTGACCTGGAATGATGGCAATAATGGTAATATAAGGGGTTAAAGAAGCATTCAATTTTCAGAAGTCTTAGATGATACTAGAGTTGACATCCCACTTGCTAGACTTTAAAAATTGGAAGGATTTGAAGAAAGCAGTTGCAGCATGACTATTACTGAACTATAAATCATTGTCTATGAGTTGATTCCTCAGTAATGCTGCCAGAAGTTGCTGTTTAGCTATGCATCAAACTTTCAACACGTCAGAACATCCAAAGGGGCTCTACTAAGTACTAAAAAAGTGTAATTAATTGGGGAGATAATTCTGAGACTTACCGTATAGTCATAAAAAGTATCATTTTGTGTTGAATTTGCAGACATATCTTGTTATACTGTATGTGTTAAGGTATTTTAAACATTCTTGGTTCATTAGTTTGTACGTTTTTCAAATAAATCTGATTTGTAAATGGGCGTTGAATACTTGAAAACATTTTCCTAATTGGTTAATAGATGTATCCATGACTTTTGCTGAATTTCAATGTGTTGATCTTCACTGACAGTTAGCCTAACCAGCCCCCGACCTTCCGTATTTGTCAATCATATCTCATTTCATCTGCATCTTGAGTTTTGTATCCTCATTAGAATTTCCTTATTTTTGCTGCCCAAATATGATATTATTAGCATGTTGTCTGCACTTGGCTGCTAGGAACGTCCTTATGTGTTATTCTCAGCTCTTTAAAGGTTTGATGTAGACATTTCTGTTTGTTCATTTGCAGATGAGGCAAGTTTTCATTCAATGCCTCAGAGCATATTTGGGATTGTGCATGTTATCGTTACTTGAAATAAGGGCTGTCTCACTATGTATGCATTCTTTCCCTGACACCCTCAAACTACAGTATATAATTTATCAATCATAAATGTATAGTAATGTAAAATATATACAATGTTTACACACACTACATATTTTAACCATGCTATTCTCCAGTCCAATTGTTTAACATATGCACATGTCAGTATCAGATTTTCAATGTATCAGAATTTGGTTAGCATAGCCAAATCCTTTTTGTATTGTAAAAATAAGGGATCTTCAATATTATAATGAAGCAGCCAACAAGCTAGGGGAATGAGTATGTCTTAAGTCCTTCCATACACATTAGACTAATTTCAGCTTTACTTGCAAATATTGATGGTTTTAGCCAACACTTCAATTTGTGTGAGGACATTGGCTAACTGATTGATAGTCAACATGTTAATTGGCATGTCTCATTTTATACAAAATGAACAAATTGAATGAAAAAAAGTCCTATCTTCATGTTTGTTTTTTGCAGATATTGGTCTACTAAAAAAAAAAATAAAAAAAAATCATGTGAACAACATTCCATAGATCATAACTGTTAAGTTTTCTATTCAGGAAATACACAGAAAGAATATGTATAACAAAAATTAAAATCTGAAAGAGGCCTTATAAAGATGTCCTCATACATTGGGTGAATAATACACTGCTGATTTTGCAAGTTTTCCCACCTACAAAGAATGGAGAGGTCTGCAGGACACTTCAACTGTGACTGACAGAATCCCCCCAAAAATCTAGAAAATCACATTGTATGATTTTTAAATAATTATCATGCATTTTATTGCATCAAATAAGTATTTGAACCCCTACCAACCTCCAAGAATTCTGGCTCTCACAAACCTGTTATTTTTCCTTTAAAAAGCCCTCCTAGTCTGCTCTTTGTAACTGTATTAATTGCACCTGTTTGAATTCGTTACCTGTATAAAAGACACCTGAGTGTCCACACACACTCAATCACACTCCAACCTCTCCACCATGTCCAAGACCAAAGATCTGTCTAAGGGTACCAGGGACAAAATTGTAGACCTAAACAAAACAGGGATGGGAAGCAGCTTGATGAGAAGGCAACAAATATTGGCGCAATTATTAGAAAATGGAAGAAACACAACAAGACTGTCAATCTTACTCAGTCTGAGGCTCCATATGAGATCTCGCCTCGTGGGTTATTGAGGATTCTGAAAAAGGTAAGGAATCAACCCAGAACTACACAGGAGGACCTGGTCAATGATGACCTGAAGTGAGCTTGTACCACAGTGTCAAAGATTACTAAACTATAACATTTTGGGTTTCAACTCCACTTGCCAAGTTTGGAGGAAATAGAAGGATGAGTACAACCCTAAGAACACAGTCCCAACTGTGAAGCATGGGGGTTAAAATATGACACTTTGGGAGTGCTTTTCTGCAATGGGGATAGGATGACTGCACCACATTGAAGAGAGGATGTATGTCATATATCTCTAGATTTTGACCAGTAACCTCCTTCCCTCAATAACAGTATTGAAGATGGGACATGGCTGGGTCTTCCAGCATGACAATGATGGAATTATTAGAAAACTTGAAGAAACACAAGATGACTGTCAATCTTACTCGGTCTGTGGCTCCATGGAAGATATTGCCTCGTGGGGTAAGGATGAGTCTGAGAAAGGTCAGGAACCATCCCAGAACTTTACAGGAGGACCGGGTCAAAGACCTGAAGAGAGCTGGGACAACAGTCTCAAAGATTGCTGTCAGTAACACACTACGCCGTTGTGGATTAAAATACTGCAGGGCACGAAAGGTCTTCTGCTCATGCCACACATGTGTAGGCCAATTTAAAGTTCGCCAATGGCCATTTGGATAATAACTAGTGATGAGCGAGCATGCTTGTAACTACTCGGTACTCGCACGAGTATCACTGTACTCGGGCTACTCGGCGGGTACCGAGTAATTTTGCAATACTCGTGCTTTACTCGTGGTCGTCATCCCTGCATGTTGGCGCTCTTTTGAGAGCCAGCCCTCATGCAGGGATTGGCTGGCAGACCACTGCAATGCCACAGCCCTGTTAGTTGTGGAATTGCAGTGATTGGCCGGCCCGCACAGCGTGACCGAGCCTTTATACCGGCCGGCGCGCTGTGCTCTGTACACAGCCATCTCATATTCCCTGCTTTCCACGCCCACAGGCGCCTATGATTGGTTGCAGTGAGACACGCCCCCACGCTGAGTGACAGGTGTCACACTGCACCCAATCACAGCAGCCGGTGGGCGTGTCTATACTGTGCAGTAAAATAAATAAATAAATAATTAAAAAAACCGGCGTGCGGTCCCCCCAATTTTAATACCAGCCAGATAAAGCCATACAGCTGAAGGCTGGTATTCTCAGGATGGGGAGCCCCACGTTATGGGGAGCCCCCCACCCTAACAATATCAGTCAGCAGCTGGCCAGAATTGCCGCATACATTATATGCGACAGTTCTGGGACTGTACCCGGCTCTTCCCGATTTACCCTAGTGCGTTGGCAAATCGGGGTAATAAGGAGTTAATGGCAGCCCATAGCTGCCACTAAATCCTAGATTAATCATGTCAGGCGTCTCCCCGAGATTCCTTCCATGATTAATCTGTAAATTACAGTTAAAAAACACACACACACCCGAAAAATCATTTATTAGAAATAAAAAACACTAACAAAGTCCCTCATTACCAATTTATTAACCCCGACAAACCCTCCATGTCCGGCGTACTCCACAGTCCTCCAGCGTCGTGTCCAGCTCTGCTGCATGGAGGTGACAGGAGCTGCAGAATACACCGCCGCTCCGGTCACCTCCACGCAGCTAATCAAGGGAATAGCGCGATCAGCTGCTGTCAGTCAGGTAACTCCCGGCCACCGCTGGATCCAGCGGTGGCCGCGATTAACCTCAGTGACAGCAGCTGATCGCTATACTCACCTCAGTTGGTGCATGGAGCTGACTGGAGCGGCGGTGAGTAGCGCGATCAGCTGAGCTGTCACTGAGGTTACCCGCGGCCACCGCTGCATCCACCGCTGGATCCAGGTAACCTCAGTGACAGCTCAGCTGATCGCGCTACTCATCTCATTAGCTGCGTGGAGGTGACCGGAGCGGCGGTGTATTCTGCAGCTCCTGTCACCTGCATGCAGCAGAGCTGGATGCGACGCTGGAGGACTGTGGAGTACGCCGGACATGAAGGGTTTGTCGGGGTTAATAAATTGGTAATGAGGGACTTTGTTAGTGTTTTTTATTTCTAATAAAGGATTTTTCGGGTGTGTGTGTTTTTTAACTGTAATTTACAGATTAATCATGGAAGGAATCTTGGGGAGATGCCTGACATGATTAATCTAGGATTTAGTGGCAGCTATGGGCTGCCATTAACTCCTTATTACCCCGATTTGCCAACGCACTAGGGTAAATCGGGAAGAGCCGGGTACAGTCCCAGAACTGTCGCATATAATGTATGCGGCAATTCTGGGCAGCTGCTGACTGATATTGTTAGGGTGGGGGGCTCCCCATAACGTGGGGCTCCCCATCCTGAGAATACCAGCCTTCAGCTGTATGGCTTTATCTGGCTGGTATTAAAATTGGGGGGGACCGCACGCCGGTTTTTTTAATTATTTATTTATTTATTTTACTGCACAGTATACACACGCCCACCGGCTGCTGTGATTGGGTGCAGTGTGACACCTGTCACTCAGCGCGGGGGCGTGTCTCACTGCAACCAATCATAGGCGCCGAAAAGCAGGAAAGCAGGGAATACGAGATTGATTAATGAGCGGCCGGCTTTTTCAAAAGAGGAAAAGCCGCCGGAACAGTGTGAACAGCCGTGCAGCGCCGCGCCGGAGATTGGGGAACGGTAAGTAAGAGAGAGGGGGGAGAATGACCGACAGACTGTCAGAGGGGGACAGACAAGACAGAGAGAGACAGACAGAGCGAGACCGACCGACGGGAGATAGAATGAAAAAAAAAAATGACCGACATCGTTAGTAAAAAGCACAAAACGTGCGTTTTGGACATCGGAGTGCCACACAATGTTTTACGTAAAATCTTTCATGTATTAATCTCAAAAAGTAACATACACCAGCTCTATCCCACTATTGGGTATGTGCCCTTAACATTTCCGCCATGAAAATTCATTTTGGTGTCATTTTGGAAGGTTTTCTGGTGAGTCCGTAAAAATGGCGTAAAACGCGGACAAAATTGTTCACAGCTGTGACTTTTGAGTGATAAATGCTTCAAGGGGTCTTCCCCATGCTCTTGCCATGTCATTTGAGCACTCTTCTGAGACTTTTGTGACATTTTTAGGGTTTCTACATGCTGCCGGGGGGTCATTTCACAAAAATACTCGGGTCTCCCATAGGATAACATTGGGCTCGTTGCTCGGGCCGAGTACACGAGTATCTTGGGAGGCTCGGCCCGAGCTTCGAGCACCCGAGCTTTTTAGTACTCGCTCATCACTAATAATAACATAATAATATTTTATTCACATATATAACACCATTAATTCCACAACACTTTACATACATCAGAAACACTCACAATCTAAAATCAGTATGTCTTTGGATAATACAGAGGAGGCATGAATGAAGGTCAAGGAGTAAGTTGAGACCTAAATAGAACATTTTGGTATGAACTTTACTTGATGTGTTTGGAGGAAAAAGAAGGATGAGTACAAGCCCAAGAACATCAACTGTAATGCATGGGGTGGAAACATCATAATCATACATTGGGGTAATTTTCTGAGAAGGGGACAGGACAACTGCACTGTATTGAAGTGAGGATTGATGGGGTCATGTATCGCAAAATTTTGAACAAAATCCCTCAGTAAGAGCATTGAAGTTGGGTCATGACTGGGTCTTCCAGCATGACAGTGACCCAAAACACACAGCCAGAGCAATTAAGGAGTGGCTCCATAAGAAGCATTACAAGGTACTGGAGTGTACTAGTCAGTCTCCAGAATTGAACTCAATAGTAGAGATGAGCGAACTGGCCGTGGTTCGGCTCGAATTCGGTTCGTCGAACGGAGGTCTCGTTCGAGTTCAGTTCAGCGAATGTTCGACGAACCGAACTCGACTCAATAGGCTATAATGGGAGGCAATCACAAACACATAAAAACGCATTATAAATGTACACATACAGTTAATAAACATTGCCATAACACTTACCGGTCCCCGCGATCCCTCCTGCACTCTGTCTCCTGCCGCTATTCCATCCGATGATCGCTAAATCCTCCCGGTGACCAGCACTGCCAGCAGTGATGCAGGACCTATCGTGACGTCAAAATAGCCATGTGACCAGTCACGTGGCTATTATCTCATTGGCTACAGACTGGTCACATGACTATGACACGTCATGTAGGACCTGTCATTGCACTCTCTGGTACACGGTGCACATTTGTGTATCGCCGTGTACCGGCGACATGCTCTAGCACACGGTCGACTCCCCATTCCGTTAGGGACCGGCTGACACAGCCGGTCATTAACGGAGATCACCGTTGCCATAGCAACGCAGTTAGCGGTGATGTCACCGCTAACCGCGGCTCCGGGAATCACATGATCGGAGCCCTGTTGCTATGGTAACGCGTCTGTCACCGCCAGCAGCACTGATCTCTCACGGAGTGAAGGCTGCACGCTGCTTCCCGTGCAGCCTTGACGTAGTGAAGGCTGCACGGAAAGCAGCGTCTTTCCCCTTGCAGCAGTGATGGAGCAGAGCTGCATTTGTTGAACGAGAAAGACAGAAGACCATGGATCGTGGAGGGCTGACAGGGGGTAATAAAGATGGAGCTTCTAATGTGTCTGTGTATTTATTTCTATTGAAGTATTTTTTCTCTGTGTGGTGTTTTTTTTTAACCCTTTATTGGAGATTCTTAATGGCCGGGTCAAACGTGCCTGACATTAAGAATCTCTGGCTTAATACTGGCTAGAAAAACAAAGCCAGTATTAACTCATGATTACCCAACAAGCCACCCAGCTCCAGGGCTGTTGGAAGAGTTGGATACAGCACCAGATGATGGCGCTTCTATGAGAGCGCCATTTTCTGGGGCGGCTGCAGACTGCAATTCGCAGCAGAGGTGCCCAGAAACCTCGGGCTAACCTGTGCTGTGGATTCCAATCCCCAGCTGCCTAGTTGTACCTGGCTGGACACAAAAATGGGGCGAAGCCCACGTCATTTGTTTTTTAATTATTTCATGAAATAAGTGAAATAATTAAAAAAACGGGCTTCCCTATATTTTTTGTTCCCAGCCGGGTACAAATAGGCAACTGGGGGTTGGAGGCAGCCCGTGGCTGCCTGCTGTACCTGGCTAGCATACAAAAATATGGCGAAGCCCATGTCATTTTTTTGGTGGGCAAAAAACTTCTGCATACAGTCCTGGATGGAGTATGCTGAGCCTTGTAGTTCTGCAGCTGCTGTCTGCTCTTCTCCATACAGACAGACAGAAGCTGCAGAACTACAAGGTTCAGCATACTCCATCCAGGACTGTATGCAGAAGTTTTTTGCCCTCTGAAAAAATTATGTGGGCTTCGCCATATTTTTGTATGCTAGCCAGGTACAGCAGGCAGGTACGGCTGCCCCCAACCCCCAGTTGCCTATTTGTACCCGGCTGGGAACCAAAAATAAAGGGAAGCCCTTTTTGCTGTTTTGCTGCTATACCTGGCTAGCATACAAAAATATGGCGAAGCTCACGTCCTTTTTTTGTAGTTTTTTGGCAAGAAAACAAAAAATGCTTCCCTGGATTTTCCATTGCCAGTGAAGGTAACACCAAGCAGTGGGGGTTAGCAGCCAGTAGCTGCTTGGATTACCCTTAGCTAGCAATACAAAAAATGCAGCGGGAGCCCATATATATTTTTTTTAATTATTTATTTAAATAACTAAAAACAAAATGGGCTTCCCTGTATTTTGATTGCTGGACATCACAGTGCTGTAAAAATAAATCTTTAAAAAAAATGACGTAGCACTCCGCGGTATTTTTGATTCTCAGCGCAGATAAAGCAGACAGCTATGGGTTGCCACCCCCATCTGCCTGCCGTTACCTTGGTTGGCAATCAAACTACAGGGAAGCCCATTAATTTTTTCTATTTAAAAAATAGTTAAAAAAAAAATGACGTTGGGTCCCCCCATTTTTGATAGCCAGCTAGGGTAAAGCAGACGGCTGTAGCCTGAAAACCCCAGCTGGCAGCTTTACCGTGGTTGGGGATCCAATGTGGAGGTCCCCCCAGGCTCTTTTTTTATAATTAATTTATAAATATTAATAATTACACAAAAAAAGTAGGGTCCCCCCCAAATTGGATCACCAGCCAAGGTAAAGCGGACAGCTGTGGTCTGGTATTCTCAGGGTGGGAAGGTCCATAGTTATTGGGCCTTCACAGCCTAAAAATAGCAGGCCGCAGGCACCCCAGACGTCGCGCATCCACTAGATGCGCCAATCCTGGCGCTTCACCCCAGCTCATCCCGTGCCCTGGTGCAGTGGCAAACGGGGTAATAAATCGGGTTGATACTAGCTGTAAAGTCACCTGAGATCAAGCCCAGCAGTTTGTGATGTCATGGCGTCTATTAGATACCCAACATCATAAACTGTCAGTACTAACAAAAAAAAAATCGACAAAAGAAATTTATTTGAAAAAACAGTCCCCAAAACATTTCCTCTTTCACCAATTTATTGTAAGAAAAAAAAAAAAGGGGTCCCACGACGACTCTGGACCATCTAGAATATGGGGGGAGACACTCA
This sequence comes from Anomaloglossus baeobatrachus, assembly GCF_048569485.1. Taxonomy (NCBI): domain Eukaryota; kingdom Metazoa; phylum Chordata; class Amphibia; order Anura; family Aromobatidae; genus Anomaloglossus; species Anomaloglossus baeobatrachus. Next base: position 142,572,459 of record NC_134354.1, on the reverse strand, counting down.
GGGAACGTATCCCCCATTTTCTAGGAGTGCAGACCCTTCATGTGAATCTGCACTTACTCTCCCCGGGTCCACAGCAGCAGAGTCCATGTCGTATTGGTTGCTACCAAAGCTGCAATGCCCTGCTCATGAGGTAAGGGCATGCCTAATCAGGAAAACTATACTACATTTCCAAATATTGGTATTTGCTGATATTATTGCTATTCCACCTACTATATATTGGGGATAGGATCTTGGAGATGGAATACCCCTTTAAGTCCAGTTATCCAGCTGAATGAATACTTAACAACAGAGCTCGCTATTTAGATGTGTTTTCTTGTGGCGTATAACGGACTCTCATGTTTGGTAGTCGTTCAGCAGGGAAACTATAAAAGCAAATCCCTCCATGTGGAAATGTAGTATATAGCTCTCATGATCAATTATGTTCCTTACCTCATGAGCAGGGCATTGCAGTAATAATAATAATTTATTCATTTATATAGCGTTATTAATTCCATAGCACTGTATGTCTTTGGAGTGTGGGAGGAAACCGGAGTATCCGGAGGAAACCCACGCAAACACAGGGAGAAAATACAAACTCCTTGCAGATGGTGCCCTTGGTGAGAATTGAACACAGGACCTCAGCGCTGCAAGACTGCAGTGCTAACCACTGAGCCACCGTGCCGCCCATTTAGCTTACAGATGCATAACCACCACTCACTGTGTCTGAACACAGGAAGCTAAGCTGGCAGCCGCTCTGTGCATGCGGCAGCGTCTATTGTGAAGTAGAGGGCCGTGGGGGGATCAACGCTGCACAGGTACAGTGGGACACCGGGGAACACCGGTGGGGTTATAGGGGGTGACCTGGCAGGGCCTGGGGAGGAGTTTTCTGTCGCATGTGTCATGGAACATGCGACAGAAATCAGAGGAGTAGGGTGAATGCGGCCGGCGCGCTGCTGTGCGCGCGGCTATCTTGGATTTCTGGGAGGGCATCAGGGGGGGGCACTTTGGCGACACCGGGGGACCAGAGGGGACCGGGGAGGAGATTTATCATGTTTGTTCATGCCAGATGGGAGATAAATAATTTTTTACCGGTGCTGTGATCACGTGAGCGGGGACCGGAAAAACCGTCCTGAATCATGATCTCCAGGGTCTCAGCTAGCCCTGAAACCCCGGAGATTTTCTGACGCTAGGGGGCATTATTCACTTATTTCTGCCTGCTGTTTATAAACAGCAGATCAGAATAAGGCTACATTCACACGACCGATCCATTTTTGTGGTCTGCAAAAAACAGTCTGTTTTTTTTCACGGGTGCATCCGTGTGGCATCCGTTTCCGTTCCGTAGACGGTCCGTATGTCATCTGTTTGTCATCCGTGTGCCTTCCGTTTTTTTTGTGTACTGCAAAAAAACTGAAGGAGGAAAAATACATAAATTTACCCAGGATCCTTAGCTTCAAGCTACATGAGGCGGTCACATGTTCACTCCAGTGCCATTTTCTACTGCTTTTCACAGTGTAGAGCGCTCTGGTGATTTTCTTGTGCTTGTACACTTCATATCAGTCTTTTCTGTCATTATAATGGCAGAAAGACACATAATGTCCCACTCTCCTTCATTTTGTAATTTTGCACCCTTTGGTGCCTTTCATGTGGCACTAAGGGGTGCTTAGCTTTGTATTTAGCCAAAAAAATGAAAAAAAACAAGACGTAGGGTTCCCCCTATTTTTGTAGCCAGCTAGGGTAAAGCAGACAGCTGCAGCCTGCAGACCACAGCTGGCAGCCTCACCTTGGCTGGCAATCCAAAACTGAGGGCACCCCACGCTGTTATTTTAAATTAAATAAATAATTTTAAAAAAAAACCACGTAGGGGTCCCCCCAAAATTGGATCACCAGCCAAGGTAAAGCAGACAGCTGGGGTCTGATATTCTCAGACTAGGGAGGTTCATGGTTATTGGACTCTCCCCAGCCTAAAAATAGCAGGCCGCAGCCGCCCCAGAAGTGGCGCATCCATTAGATGCGCCAATCCTGGTGCTTCACCCCAGCTCATCCCGTGCCCCGGTGCGGTGGCAAACGGGGTAATATATGGGGTTAATACCAGATGTGTAATGTCACCTGGCACCAAGCCCTGGGGTTGGTGAGGTCAGGCCACCAACCCAGTCAGTAATAAAAAAAAATAGACGACAAACACATTTTTATTTGAAAAAACACTCCCCAATACATTCCCTTTTTAACCAATTTATTAGAAAGAAAAACAAATCCAGGTCTGGTGTAGTCCAAGGGGTTGCCATGACGATCCACACTGTCCCAGTCAATGAAGAGCAGGATGTTCCCCATTGGCTGGGAGAGAAGTGCAGTGACCTGAGCTAACATCAATGGGTCAGCCCAGGTCACTGCAGGGGATGACAAGTGCTGCTGTCAGCGAGGTACATTACCTGCGCTGATCTCCTGCACTGCTTACAGCACCTGTCACTGAGTTCAATGACCACCGCCTTCACAGCCAAGTATCGTGAGAGGCCCGTGTCGTCACCGCTAGTCAGTCTCGGGTCGGAAGCGAGAGAAGGTGATGTGACAAGCGACGGCCATGGAGGACAGTGACAGCGCTGAGGTCGGGACTTCATCACCGCAGGTAAGCCGAGCGGGACCATGTGTGCAGAGTGCCAGGAGGACATCAGTGTCGTGGACTGCATGGCTGGGGACATGTGTGTGTGTGTGTGAGAGTGTGTGTGTGCATGCCGCGTGCAGGAGGGGGCGGAGTGAGCTGAGCGGGTAAGTGTGGGCTTCCTGCACGTAACTAGGATAAACATTGGGTTACTAACCAAAGCGCTTTGCTTGGATACCCGATGTTTATCTTGGTTACCAGCTTCTGGCAGGCTGCCAGCGATGGCTCCTGCACACTGTAGCTGTAAAAAGCCCTGCTTTTTGCTGCTAGAACCGTTCTCGAACGTATCTAGAACTATCGAGCTTTAGCAAAAAGCTCGAGTTCTAGTTCGATCTAGAACAGCCCCCAAAATCACTCGAGCCGCGAACTGGAGAACCTCGAACCGCGAACCGCGCTCAACTCTACTCAATAGAGAATCTTTGGAGGGAGCTGAAACTCAATGTTGCCCAGTGAGTGCACCGAAACCTGACAAATCTGGAGAAGAGCTGTATGGAAAAGTGGGCCAAAATACCCTCTGCAGTGTGTGCAAACCTGGTCAAGAACTACAGAAAATATCTGACCTTTGTAATTGCAAACAATTGTTTCAAATACTTTTTTCATGCAATAAAATGTCCATTAATTATTTAAAAATCATACAATGTGATTTTTTGGATTTGTGGGAGGGAGTCTGTCTGCCACAGATGAAGTATACCTATAATAAAAATTAAAGAACTCACCATTCTTTGGAGGTCAGAAAACTTGCAAAATTGGCAGTGTATCAAATACTCATTTTTCCCATTGTAGATATTTCACAGAAATTTATAACATTGGGCTGTGAAATAAAAAAAACACTTTTTTTTTATTGAAACATTCATTTTGCCCCCAATTTTTCATATACACAAAGGATAACAGGAAAACAAGGAAATACCTATGTAGCAGGAAACTACTGTTGAGCTGTACAGGCTTAAAAGGGATGGATCACTATTTGACTATCTGATTATTTTGACTATTTTGCATGAATAATTTTTGAGTTTGCTAATTTGTCCTAAAGGTACCATAACATTAGAAATCACAAAAGTGACCCTGTGTTGGAAAGTACACTCAGGTATCAGACAAGTTAAGTGTAGGGACTTATTGAAGTTAGAGGTTTTCCATAAATAGGCAGCAGATATTCCAGTGTAAAAATTTAAAATATGCTAGTACAGTAATTCACAGCAACAAAAAGGCAACAGCATTTACCTGCCCAGGCCACAGAATCTAATGCACTAACAGGATGCAGCAAAACCCCTTAATAAAGATGGAGGCCAAAGGTGCAAAACACTGATGGAGCAACCACTTACACACTACCAATCTAAGGAGGAGGTTATTGCTTAGTAGTAAAATTACACACAAATGGCTTGTATAGGGCACCATCCACACATGTAGGTGCACAGTATCTGGCTTACAGCCTACTAGTGATGCCCGTACTATTAGATTAGATGGGCTGCCCAGCACTATATAAATGCACCACACAGCCCACCTAATCTAATAGTATGGGCGTCCCTAATAACTGTACGCCAGACACTACACCTACACGTGTGACCGATGCCCTATGCAAGCGATGTGTTGCCTCCATCTTTATCAACAGGTTTTGCTGCATCCTGTTAGTGCATTTGACTCTGTGGCCTGGGCAGATAAACACTGTTGCCCTTTTGTTGCTGTGAATTATTCATGAATTTTGGGGGAAATTTGAATTCCTCTTTTTGTGGTTTAGCTTTTATATTAATATAGGGATTCGCAAAACATGGGAACCCTTGACACTTGGGTTGCGAGCTTCCATATTTTCCCAAAATATTAACCCTAGAATGCATACCTGGGGCCTTGCAGGCCTGCTAGGTCACTTGTTTTCTATGGTAGATTTCTATGGTTGCGCATTCTGGGGTTAACTAATACCTTTTATATATATATATATACTGTATATATTATATATATTTTTTTGCACATAACATTTTATACAGGATGCAGCCAGGCCCCTTAATGTAGGCCTTGTATATTGGAGTCCCTGTCCCTGTATGGTGCACTTATATGGTGCTGGGTAGCCCAGGTTATCTAATAGTATGGGCCTCACTAAATAGGCTGTAAGCCGGACACTGTGCACCTACATGTGTGAACGGTGTCCTATACAAGCCATTTGTGTGCAATTTTAATGCTATGTAATCACCTCTTCCATGGAGTGACAGTGTGTGAGTGGTTGCTCCATCAGTGTTTTGCACCTTTGGCCTCCATCTTTATTGAGGGTGTTTGCTGCATCCTGTTAGTGCATTAGATTCTGTGGCCTGGGCAGAAAAACACGGTTGCCCTTTTGTTTCTGTGAGTTATTTTTTAATTTTGTAGGAAAATGTAATTCCTCTTTTTGTGGTTATGTCAGTACAGTGTACAATACATATTTTCCAACTTGCTTTTATAAAGACACCCATCCCATAATTGCTTAGTAGGTTGTTTTGTTACAGCAAATTCCATATGTGTAGATACTAATTGCAGTTTAGTCTCATTGCAGGACTCAGGGTGAAGGGAAGCATTTGAAAAATTTGATGAAGAGATCCACTTTAACACGAGTTGGACAAATCTTATGAAGTTACAAAATTTGATTGGAGAAAGGAAGGAAAGGATCCAGCAATTCGGAATCTTCATAAAACCATTCATTTATTATACAAAGAAGTTAAATTCCAAAAAAAGACTTAGTACGATAAAAAAATCCAGAAATTAACAAGGGGACAAAATAATCAAAACAAACCAATTTTGTATTATGTCCTTAATCTTTCTATAGTGTGTGTCCAAGTATAATGGTGTCTTGTGCCATTGAACCATCTATGAGAGTGTAAACAATCATGTACAATAGGGAAAAAAACATATGGACCATATATATAAAACACGAAATTTGATTTCACAAAATTTGATTGGGGCAGATTTGCCAAATTTTAGTATGTGGGAGTAAAGGGGGGAGATTTTCGTCAACTAAATTTGATATCAATTAAATTTGTCAGGAAGCGATTAAAAAATGTTAACTCTTTTACTCACCACTCATTGGCTCTCCCTATAGTCAGCAATGGCGCTGCTGGAATACATATAAATAAAACATCTACTTACCTACGTTTTAGATGTAAAGCTATATTATTAAGAAACATTATACACTATATGCGCACATATTAGGCAATTTATATATGTGATAATTAATTTTAATATTGAACAACTACAGATCTGATGGTCAATCCAAAAAGTTAATAAACTTAAAAGATTAATATTTTATAATGTAAATATTCTTAAATATTAAGTAATACAATCAACATAATGTATCTCTTCACTTACCGGCTCCTTTTACAGCATATTAATTATTTTTAATTTTGGCACCAAAGATAAGAAACTCTCTTGCCTGTTATACAGTCCCTGACAGAAGTTCTGTCGCTTATCCATGTTATGTAAATAAAAGCTTATAACCAGACTTTAAATTCATCCATTGGTTTCATAAATTACTCTTTTGAAAGCTGAAACCCTCCCAAATTTGATTTAGGTTAAGAAAATAAAGTTGCTGCAAAGCTGAAATATTGATCATTTAATGAACACAGAAAGGTCAGATTTTGGCAAGACAAAAGTTTTGTCGCCCACAGAAAGTAATGTGAAATTCAAACAAATAATTAACTTCTAATACAAAGATATGTGTTGTTGCATAACATTGGTGAATGAAGTTGTGGTGCTATTAGAGTTATATTTAATACTAGAAGGTGGCCCGATTCTACGCATCGGGTATTCTAGAATTTACGTATTGTGTAGTTCATGTATGATTTTTGTTATATATATATAGATGTTGTTGTGTGTAGTTACCAAGTGTTTGTGTAGGGCGCTGTACATGTTCTGGGTGTTGTCTGGGTGTGGCGGGGGGTGAGAGCGGTGTTGTATGTGTGTTGCGTGTGTTGCGTTGTTTGTGGAGCACTGTGTGTCTGTAGCGTTGTGTGTGTGTGTGTTGCGCGGTTTGTGTGGGTGTGGTGTGTTTTGGGGGGAGGTATATTTTGTGCAATGTGTGTGTTGCGTGGTATGTGCGTATATTTATGTATGCCGCGGTGTTTGTGTGTTGGGTGTTGTGTGTGTGCAGCATTGTCTGTGTGTGTGGGTGTCTGTGTAGGGCGGTGTTTGTGGTTCCCAGTGTGTGTGTGGTGTGTTGTGTGTATTGTGTTGGGGGGAGGTGTGCACCTCCCATCGTGCTCCATCCCCCATGCTGCGCACCCCCCATCGTGCTCCATCCGCCATGCTGCGCACTCCCAAATGTGCTCCATCCGCCATGCTGCGCACTCTCAAACGTGCTCCATCCCCCATGCTGCGCACTCCCCATTGTGCTCCATCCCCCATGCTGCGCACCCCCCATCGTGCTCCATCCCCCATGCTGCACCATCATCAGCCTCTCTGCCCCCAGCATCAGCCTCTCTCCTCCCAGCATCAGCCTCTCTCCTCCCAGCATCAGCCTCTCTGTCCCCAGCATCAGCCTCTCTCCTCCCAGCCTCAGCCTCCCCCAGCATCAGCCTCTCTTCTCTCAGCCTCCCCCCTCCCAGCCTCCCTCCTCCCAGCCTCCCCCAGCATCAGCCTCTCTCCTCCCAGCCTCCCCCTCCCAGCCTCCCCCAGCATCAGCCTCCCCCAGCATCAGCCTCTCTCCTCCCAGCCTCCCTCCTCCCAGCCTTCCTCAGGATCAGCCTCTCTCCTCCTAGCCTCCCTCTTCCCAGCCTTCCCCAGCATCAGCCTCCACCTCCCAGCCTCCCTCAGCATCAGCCTCCCCCAGCATCAGCCTCTCTCCTTCCAGCCTCCCCCAGCATCAGCCTCCCCCAGCATCAGCCTCTCTCCTTCCAGTCTCCCCCAGCATCAGCCCCCCCCAGCATCAGCCTCTCTCCTCCCAGCCTCCCTCCTCCCAACCTCCCCAAGCATCAGCCTCCCCCTCTCAGACTCCCCCAGCATCAGCCTCCCCCAGCATCAGCCTCTCTCCTTCCAGCCTCCCCCAGCATCAGCCTCCCCCAGCCTCCCCCAGCATCAGCCTCCGCCTCCCAGCCTCCCCCAGCATCAGCCTCTCTCCTCCCAGCCTCCCCCAGCATCAGCCTCTCTCCTCCCAGCCTCCCCCAGCATCAGCCTCTCTCCTCCCAGCCTCCTCCAGCATCAGCCTCTCTCCTCCCAGCCTCCCCTAGCATCAGCCTCCCCCAGCATCAGCCTCTCTCCTTCCAGCCTCCCCCAGCATCAGCCTACACCCTCCCAGCCTCCCCCAACATCAGCCTCCCCCAGCATCAGCTTCTCTCCTTCCAGCCTCCCCCAGCATCAGCCTCCCCCATCCCAGCCACCCCCAGCATCAGCCTCCCCCAGCATCAGCCTCTCTCCTCCCAGCCTCCCACAGCATCAGCCTCCCCCAGCATCCGCCTACACCCTCCCAGCCTCCCCCAACATAAGCCTCCCCCAGCATCAGCCTCCCCCTCCCAGCCTTCCCCAGGATCAGCCTCTCTCCTCCCAGCCTCCTCCAGCACGCCGTGCTCCTCTGCCGACACTCACAGATCCGATCGCATACACTCACACACACACACACCCACCCGATCGCATACACTCACACCCACCCGATCGCATACACTCACACCCACCCGATCGCATACACTCACACCCACCCGATCGCATACACTCACACACACCGATCGCATACACTCACACACACACCCAATCGCATACAATCACACACACCCGATCGCATACACTCACACACACCCGATCGCATACACTCACACGCACACCCAATCGCATACACTCACACGCACACCCGATCGCATACACTCACGCACACACACATTGACGATATTGCACATACGCGCTCATGCTCACAACATCCGGAGATACCACATGCTTCTGGCCATGTGATCCTCCGGCAGGTCCTGGAAGCTCACAGCACAGTATCGCGGCCGAGAAGCAAGCAATATCTCCGGATGCTGTGAGTGTGTGGATGCGATGTGAGGTGTGTGTGAGGTGTGTGTGAGAGTGAGTGTGATCTGATGTGTGTGTGTGTATGTGTGTGTTGTTATGTGTGTGCGTGTGTGTATTTTCCGCCGCTTCAGGACCTTGATGCGCTGGTAACTATGCTACCATGGTTACCAGCGCATCACGTCCCCCACTCGCACGGGAGCCCACACCAGCATACGGCGGCAAACCCCAGCAATGCGAGGGTTTGTGTTGGCTGGGATGGCGGAGTATGCTGGTGTGGGCTCCCGGGGGTACAGTACTCACCTGGTAGTCGTGTGTCCGTGTCAGTTCGGGGGATGCGTGCGGGGGGCGGGGCCAGAGCGAGCGTGCATTGCGTGAGGGGGGCGGGGCGTGGCCAAGTTGCCAATACGTGCAGGGTGCCGGGGCGAGAGGCCAATCCGTGTGGGGACGGAGCCTGTGCGAGCGGCCGGCCAATCAGTGTGAGGGGGGGGAGCCAGGGCGAGCGACCAATCCGTGCGGGGGGGCGGGGCCATGGCGAGGCCAGTGGCCAATCCGCTTTGTGTCACCGTAAGGACACAATTTTGGAGCAAGACAGACAGACAGACAGACAGACAGAATAAGGCAATTATATATATAGATTTTGTGTGACTTCCATGAGCTTGAAGGACTGCATCCATGCGGTTGAACAATGATTTATACAATTTATTGATGAAGTCATCAGGAATAGCAAAGAATGCAGTCTTGCATGCCTCCCAGAGTTCATCTAGATTCTTCGGTTTTGTCTTCCAAGCTTCCTCTTTCATCCTACCCCAAACATGGTCAATGATGTTCATGTCTGGTGACTGGGCTGGCCAGTTCTTGAGCACCTTGATCTTCTTTGCCAGGAGGAACTTTGTTGTAGAGATAGATATATGAGATGGAGCACCATCCTGCTGCAGAATTTGACCCCTTTTATGACTGGGAATGTAAGAGGTAGCTAACACTTCTTGATATTTTAGGCTATTGATATTGCCTTCCACCTTGCAAATGTTTTGCACACCTCCATACTGAATGTAACCCAGACCATGATCTTTCCACCACCAAACTTAACTGTTTTCTGGATCCATACGGGCTCCAGTAGGTCTCCTGCAGTATTTGCGGTGGCTGTGGTGTAATTCAACTGAAGATTTATCAGAGAAATCCACCTTCTGCCACTTTTCCAGCGTCCATCTGTTTAGCAGGCTGTGGGACTTGGTAAATGCCATACGTTTTTTTAATTGCCTTTTGTTTAGTGCAGGCTTCTGTGCACTGATTCGACCATGGAGGCCATTTTGAGACAGAATCCAACAAACTGTTCTAGTTAAAACAGGGTACTTGAGGTGACCAGGCCTTTTGGAGCTCTGCTGCAGTGGAAAAGGGGCTGGATTTTGATTTTCTAACCAACAAAAGTTCCTCCTGAGCAATTGTCTTGTGGGGTCTGCCAGACCTGGGCTTGTCAAAAACATCTCCAGTCTCTTACATAGTTACATAGTTACTAAGGTTGAAAAAAGACCTAGGTCCATCTAGTTCAACCTTCCTCCACCAGTTCTACATTTGGTCACAAAGTCATTTATAACCAACAATGTTGTGTGTACTGAGGAAATCATCCAGCCCTTTTTTGAAAGCTGTTATAGTATCTGCCATTACTACCTCTTGTGGTAGGGCATTCCACAGTCTGACTGCTCTAACTGTAAAGAACCGTTTCCTATTTAGCTGTCGGAATCACTTTTCTTCCACTCGTAGTGAATGCCCCCTGGTCCTTAGTATTGTCTTCGGAAGAAATAAGTCATGTGCCAGTCCTTTATATTGACCACACATGTATTTATACATATAAATGAGATCTCCTCTGAGACCTCTTTTTTCTAAGCTAAACATATCTAACTTTTTCAACCTGTCATCATATGGGAGGCCTTCCATTCCTTGTAGTAGTCTAATTGCCTATCTTTGAACTGACTCTAACTTTGAATGTCCTTTTTAAAATGTGGAGCCCAAAACTAGTTCCCATATTCCAGATGTGGCCTTACAAGTGATTTATAGATCTTTTTTTAATTCTTTGTACTTGACGCTTAAACACATTAAAGGTGCCATCCCCCTCTGCAGTGGATCTGGTCTTCAGCCTCTTGATAATCAAGGCTTTGGTCACAGGGTGGATCTTTGGTATGTTGTCAGGACCAGGAAATCCCTCTTTCTTATATAACCTAACAATCCCCTCTAGAGGGCTAAATTAATAATTTAATCTTTCTGCCTCCAGCCTGTTGATAGGAAAACCTAAGGCTTCACTTACATTAATTTCCTCACAGCTTGCCATACCTTCCTACAGAAACATTACATTACTATGCATTATAATACCTTACACATTACCAACTCTCAGACATCTATGCATTACACTACACCCTGCTATACTACAAACAGTACCATACATTATACGTCATATTGGCATTGCTTACACCGTAGTTCCACCTTTACATGTAACAATCAACTTTTTGGGCAGCACCAGCCGCAGCTTCCCTAACACTGTGAAAAGAAGTGTACTGTTTTCCTTCACTGTAAATAACCCATTTAGAAAGGGCCCACAAATTCTCAATAAGGTTTAGGTAAAGTAAGGAAAAGGCCAGGTTACTATTCTTTCATCCATAAGGCCTTTTTAGGCAGCTAAGCAGTGGAGTAGTTCAATTAATGCAATGGAAAATTGTATTAAATAAAAAGTACAGTTTTCTTAAAAGATAGAGACTTTTCTGTTGAAGAAATGCTTACAAGAACTGCGAGGAGGTTTAAGATTTGATTCTCAAATCATCAATCTGTAAAACCTTTAAAAAATCTGTCTGGGTTTTTCTTGGCCCAGTCTTTACTAGAGATGCGCGATGTTCGATTCGAACCGTTCGCCAATTTCAAAATCGAGTGATTTTGGGTGGTGTTCGAGACGTTCGACAAACTCGAACGATTTGCTTCAAGTTCGGCTGTTCGAGTTACTGTTCGATAACGGTTCGATCACCAAAAGCGTAGCTAGTTACTAGCTGGCTTTTCACTGTAATACTTTCAGTCACTGTTAATAATGATATTATCAAAATTCAGTGTATAGTGTGCGGGGAGGACGGGGTTTAGATCAGTGCTGCTGAGTGCTGTAAGAATGGCAAGTGCCATTTTTTTTTTCCTAACCGCGCGTACAGTGGGGCGGGCCAGGCTGTCAGCCAATCACAGACACACACACAGCAAATTGGATTTTTGCCAGACAAGCAAGGGCATGTGTCATAGTCTGTGCATGTCACATGCCCTTTCCTTATAAGACCCGTCCATTTTCCCCTTCGCCGACATTATCTCTCTGCTGCGGGTGTGTGACAGCCACTGCTCCCACTGCTGCTGCTGATGTGTGCGCTATAGACTTATACAGTGCAATCTACACATCGGTTTAGGGATTAGGGACTACTTGTAATTTCAGCCCTTTTCAGTGCTACATTACAGCATTTCATAGCCATTTTTGCTAGGCAGGTCTATGCCAGCGCTGTGCAAGGTTTTATCACAGCGTCTATCAAACTCAGCTCAGGCAATTCCTTGGGGCATAGTTTCATTGTCTGTGATAGTCAGTGTTGGTTCTTCAGCTGTCAATAAAGCTACACCACCTCTCCATTTTTGCTACGCAATTTTAATTGCAAAAAGTGCTGCCAGTTTTAGGGGCATAGTTTCATTGTCTGGGATAGTATGTGAAAGTTCCTCTGCTGACAAGCAAGCTATACCACCTCTGCATTGTACCCTACCTGTCCATTTTTGCTACGCAATTTTAATTGCAAAAAGTGCTAACAGTTTTAGGGGTATAGTTTCATTCTCTGTGATAGTCAGTGTTGGTTCTTCAGCTGTCAATAAAGCTTGAACACCTCTGCATTGTACCCAACCTGTCCATTTTTCCTACGCAATTATAATTGCAAAAACTGCTGGCAGTTTTAGTGGCATCGTTTCATTGTCTGTGATAGTCAGTGTTGGTTCTTCAGCTGTCAATAAAGCTTGACCACCTCTGCATTGTACCCCACCTCTCCATTTTTTCTACGCAATTTTAATTGCAAAAACTGCTGCCAGTTTTAGGGGCATAGTTTTATTGTCTGTGATAGTCAGTGTTGGTTCTTCAGCTGTCAATAAAGCTAGACCACCTCTGCAATCTACACCACCTCTCCATTTTTGCTACGCCATTTTAAGTGTCCAATTTGGTCACAAACAAAATGATAGGCAAAAGGACAGATGCTGGTGGAAAGGGGAACAGGCGTGTTGGAAAGGGAACACAAGTTTGTGCTCGTGGGATAGGTGGTAAAGCAACAGTAACACCTGGTGAAGAAAGGCCATCTTTCAGCAAAAGTAAGATGTCTACTACTTTCCGTGGACAATCTGATGTGATCCCTTTTTTACGGAAACGACCAACTCTACCAAAGGTAGATGATGCACATGATTGAATGGATCTCAAGTGCTCCAGCAAGTGGCCTCTCCTCCACCTCAACTTCAACATCCAAAAGACTCCAGTCCTCTGAGTTGTCACCCCATCGCACTTGCTTTCTAACAGCTCTTAAGTCTCCACCCACCCTGCAGAGTATGGGGTAACAGAGATGGTTGAGTCTGCAGAGCTGTTCAGTCACACTATAGCCTGGGAATCAGAGGTCTGCTCCAAAGCTACAGTGAGTCCAGACCAGGAAATGATCTGCAGTGATGCCCAGAAGCTTTGTGAGTCAGATTCAGCCCCTGATGAAGACGTTTCTGAGCATAATGTAGACCCTCATTCCCAAACTGTAACTCCTCTTGGTGGAGACAATGAGGAACATGCTGATGATGATGAGACTCAGATACCTGGTTGGAATGACAACTTAACTATTCGGTCAGGGCAGGAAGAGGTTGGCTCTGAGGACGAGGGGAGTGCAAACACACAGGGTGATGATGAGGTTGTAGATCCCACTTACTGTCAACCCACAGTCAGGCACTCAATGAGGTCACCAGAGGCGGTGGAGGAGGATGTGACTGATGACGAGGTTAGCTTGCGCCTTCCTGGATACAGACGGACTACTGGAAGCATGTCAACAACTGTATCCTCAGCCACAACTCTGCCTCTGAGCACAAGTCGGGGTGGCTCTGCAGGTCGCATGGGCTCTAAGCCTTGCTTAGCCTGGTCCTTTTTTGACATCGCAAAAGATCTCCCAACTCATGTCATCTATAAGATTTGTCACCAATCTCTAAGTAGAGGCCAAAACCTCATTAGTTTGACTACTTCGTCCATGAACCGTCACATGGATATGAAGCATAAGTCCCAGTGGGAAGCTCACTGTGCTACAATGCGGCCTAGCGGAGCGGGCCAAACACAGTCTGCCCCTTCAAGTTCATATGCATACTCTTCATCCTCTATGACTGTGGGGACAGCAGTCACACATGCTTTGCGAGGCAGACCTTCCACCTCTTTAACCGCAATAGGCAGTGTGATTGGCAGGCTGTCAGTTGTTTTGGAAGTGGAAACAGCTGCTGGTGTTGAGCTCTCTCAGACATCAAGAGCACCACCTTTGGATGAAGGCAACATTATGTCTCCGCCTGCACTTTCCTCACAGACCAGCACTTTTCCAGGGACACCCTACTCAACGCCGTCTCAGCACAACAGCCAGCACTCGATCCCTCAGATGTGGACAAGTAAAAGACCATTTCCTCTGAGCCATGACAAAGCTAAAAGGTTGACCTTTACCGTCTGCAAGATGTTGGCTGCCTTTCCACCTGGTGGACACAGAGGATTTTCGAGACCTTATGTCCGTCGCAGTGCCCCAGTACCAGATGCCCAGTCGACACTACTTCTCCAAGAAAGGTGTGCCTGCGCTACACCAGCATGTTGCACACAACATCACCGCTTCCTTGAAAAACTCTGTGTTTGACAGGGTGCATTTCACCACCAGTACTTGGACCAGTAAGCATGGACAGGGGCGTTACATGTTGCTGACTGGGCACTGGGTAACTATGGTGAGAGAGGGAGAAGGGTCTGCTGTACAAGTCTTGCTGTCCCCACGAGTTGTGGGTCAATCCTCTGTATGTAGAAGTTCCTCCACTGCTTCTGCCTCCTCAACCTCATCTGGGTCCTCCACCTCCGCCCAAAGCCTGTCTGGTAAGGCCACCTGCATTGTAACTGTGCACAAGGAATCCCGCACACCTCCTTACTATGCTGGCAGCAGATCTCAATGGCATCAGGCAGTCTTTACGTTGAAATGTCTGGGAAATAACAGTCACACAGCTGACCAGTTGTGGTCAGCTCTGGAGACTGAGTTTTGTAAATGGTTGTCTCCACTCAATCTGCAGCCAGGGAAAGCCATGTGTGACAATGCTGCAAACCTTGGTGCGGCCCTTCACCGGGGCAAGGTGACACACGTGCCTTGTATGGCTCACGTGTTGAATCTTGTTGTCCAGCAATTTTTAACCCACTATCCCAGCCTAGATGGGCTTCTGCACAGGGCACGGTCACTATGTGCTCACTTCCGCCGTTCACACTGCGCAGCTGACTGACTTGCATTGCTCCAGAAGTCGTTCGGCCTGCCGGTTCACCACCTGAAATGTGATGTGTCAATACACTGGAATTCGACTCTCCACATGTTGCAGCGACTGTGGCAGAGCCCTGGTGCAATACATTATGATGTATAGCCTGGGCCAACGAGATGCAGAGGTGGGGAAGATAACGCTGATGGAGTGGTCTCAGATCAAGGACCTATGCACCCTTCTGCACAGTTTCGACATGGCGACGAAGATGTTTAGCGCTGACAATGCCATTATCAGCATGACAATTCCAGTCATTTCCATGCTGGAGCACACTCTAAACAGTATTTGGAGTCAGGTGGTGGGACAAGAGGAAGGGGAGGAAGTGCAGGAGGATTCATATGCGGAAGGGATACCAAGATCTACAAAATCCAGACGTTCAGCATCACCAAGGCGGCAGGCATGGGACGGTGGGGGAGAGGGATTGACAAGGGCGCATGGTAGCAGCCAAACTGTTGAGGAAGGTGCAGGAGCCCAGGAAGAAATGGAGGATGAACTGGTGATGGGCATGGAAGACTCAGCAGATGAGGAAGACCTTGATCACATTTCGATTGTTCGAGGTTGGGGGGAGAAATCAGAGGAAGGAAGCATGGTGATCACCTCGCCGACACAAACACAACAAGGACTCGGTCCGCATGGATGCGCAAGACACATGACCGCCTTCTTGCTGCACTACCTACAACATGACCCTCGGATTGTCTGAACTAGAAGTATTGCTGACTACTGGGTTGCCACACTCTTAGATCCCTGGTACAAGTCACAATTTGGCGAAATAATTCCAGTCATAGAAAGGGACGCACGTATGCAGGAGTATCAGCAGAAGCTGTTATGCAATCTTAGCTCGGCTTTTCTACTAAACACCAGTGGTGCACAGAGTGAATCTCACAGTTGTAACTTGCCAACCATGGGACTGTCGAGTCATCATCAGTCAAACCGTACCAGCAACACCGTATCTGGTGGTAACAGCAATTTTATGGAATCTTTTCATGAATTTTTTAGACCATCCTTTGCAAGGCCACAAGAGACAAGAACTCTGACACATAGTCAACGCCTGGAGAGGATGATACAAGAGTATCTCCAAGTGAATATAGATGCCATGACTCTGCAACTAGAGCCTTGCTCATTTTGGGCTTCCAATCTGGAAAAATTGCCTGAGCTCGCCACTGACGCCTTGGAGATCTTGTCATGTCCCGCAGCCAGCGTTCTCTCGGAACGTGTCTTCAGTGCTGCTGGGTGTGTGCTCATAGATAAGCGCACGCGTCTGTTCAGTGACAATGTGGACAGACTAACGTTCATCAAGATGAACAAGTCATGGATCCGCAAGGACTTTTCTACCCCTGTGTCATCCTGGGGAGAGTAAATGCTTGTGGATTTGGATTGTGCTTCATGCAAATGAACATGTCAAATTTGCAACTGGGGACAACTGATGCCACTTAAGTGGTGTCTGTGGCCCAATTTTTGGAAAAAAGGGAGACTCTGGTTGGAGTCCCCTTTTTGTTTTTTTAAAAATGTTCCAAGATGAACAAGTCATTGATCAGCAAGGACTTTTCCACCCCTCTGTCATCCTGGAGAGAGTAAAGGCTTGTGGATTTTGATTGTGCTTCATTCAAATCAACATGTCAAGTTTGCAACTGGGGGACAACTGATGCCACTTAAGTAGTGTCTGTGGCCCAATTTTTGGAAAAAAGGGAGACTCTGGTTGGAGTCCCCTTGCTGTGTTTTACATGATTTTAGAAGAGCATGACATGCCTATATCTGTGTCTCCTCCTCGTTTTACTCGTCCAGCTCTTTTGTTTTCGCATGAGTATACAGTGCCTACAAGTAACAAGAAAAATTCCAGCAACAAGTCCATGGAAAAATCTTCATTAAAAATTCATCTTTTATTTGTCAAACTTGTAAAAACAGTCCATGTTAATAACTGCCCCAACAGAGGACGCGTTTCGAACGACCAAGTTCTTAATCCGTCTCTCTACAAACAAATTTACTTTGTCCAGCTCACCTGCTTTCTGCCGGAGACCGCTTATCCAGGACACAAACAAATTTACTTTGTCCAGCTCACCTGCTTTCTGCCGGAGACCGCTTATCCAGGACACAAACAAATTTACTTTGTCCAGCTCACCTGCTTTCTGCCGGAGACCGCTTATCCAGGACAAGCAAATTTACTTTGTCCAGCTCACCTGCTTTCTGCCGGAGACCGCTTATCCAGGACAAGCAAATTTACTTTGTCCAGCTCACCTGCTTTCTGCCGGAGACCGCTTATCCAGGACTTAAACAAATTTACTTTGTCCAGCTCACCTGCTTTCTGCCGGAGACCGCTTATCCAGACGGATTAAGAACTTGGTCGTTCGAAACGCGTCCTCTGTTGGGGCAATTATTAACATGGACTGTTTTTACAAGTTTGACAAATAAAAGATGAATTTTTAATGAAGATTTTTCCATGGACTTGTTGCTGGAATTTTTCTTGTTATATGAAATGAGTTCTGCTACCTTCCATTCCGTGCACGGTCCTGGATAAGCGGTCTCCGGCAGAAAGCAGGTGAGCTGGACAAAGTAAATTTGTTTGTGTCAAGTGCCTACAAGTAGTATTCAACCCCCTGCAGATTTAGCAGGTTTACACATTCGGAATTAACTTGGCATTGTGACATTTGGAGTGTAGATCAGCCTGGAAGTGTGAAATGCACTGCAGCAAAAAATAATGCTATTTCTTTTTTTTTTAAATTGTGAAAAGTTTATTCAGAGGGTCATTTATTATTCAACCCCTCAAACCACCAGAATTCTGTTTGGTTCCCCTAAAGTATTAAGAAGTATTTCAGGCACAAAGAACAATGAGCTTCACATGTTTGGATTAATTATCTCTTTTCCAGCCTTTTCTGACTAATTAAGACCCTCCCCAAACTTGTGAACAGCACTCATACTTGGTCAACATGGGAAAGACAAAGGAGCATTCCAAGGCCATCAGAGACAAGATCGTGGAGGGTCACAAGGCTGGCAAGGGGTACAAAACCCTTTCCAAGGAGTTGGGCCTACCTGTCTCCACTGTTGGGAGCAACATCCGGAAGTGGAAGGCTTATGGAACTACTGTTAGCCTTCCACGGCCTGGACAGCCTTTGAAAGTTTCCACCCGTGCCGAGGCCAGGCTTGTCGGAAGAGTCAAGGCTAACCCAAGGACAACAAGGAAGGAGCTCCGGGAAGATCTCATGGCAGTGGGGACATTGGTTTCAGTCAATACCATAAGTAACGTACTCCACCGCAATGGTTTCCGTTCCAGACGAGCCAGTAAGGTACCTTTACTTTCAAAGCGTCATGTCAAGGCTCCTCTACAGTTTGCTCATGATCACTTGGAGGACTCTGAGACAGACTGGTTCAAGGTTCTCTGGTCTGATGAGACCAAGATCGAGATCTTTGGTGCCAACTACACACGTGACATTTGGAGACTGGATGGCACTGCATACGACCCCAAGAATACCATCCCTACAGTCAAGCATGGTGGTGGCAGCATCATGCTGTGGGGCTGTTTCTCAGCCAAGGGGCCTGGCCATCTGGTCCGCGGTCCGCGGTCCATGGGAAGATGGATAGCATGGCCTACCTGGAGATTTTGGCCAAGAACCTCCGCTCCTCCATCAAGGATCTTAAGATGGGTCGTCATTTCATCTTCCAACAAGACAATGACCCAAAGCACACAGCCAAGAAAACCAAGGCCTGGTTCCAGAGGGAAAAAATCAAGGTGTTGCAGTGGCCTAGTCAGTCTCCTGACCTTAACCCAATTGAAAACTTGTGGAAGGAGCTCAAGATTAAAGTCCACATGAGACACCCAAAGAACCTAGATAACTTGGAGAAGATCTGCATGGAGGAGTGGGCCAAGATAACTCCAGAGACCTGTGCCGGCCTGATCAGGTCTTATAAAAGACGATTATTAGCTGTAATTGCAAACAAGGGTTATTACACAAAATATTAAACCTAGGGATTGAATAATAATTGACCCACACTTTTATGTTGAAAATTTATTAAAATTTAACTGAGCAACATAACTTGTTGGTTTGTGAGATTTATGCATCTGTTAATAAATCCTGCTCTTGTTTGAAGTTTGCAGGCTCTAACTTATTTGCATCTTATCAAACCTGCTAAATCTGCAGGGGGTTGAATACTACTTGTAGGCACTAGTGATGAGCGAGTACTAAAAAGCTCGGGTGCTCGAGGCTCAGGCCGAGCATCCCAAGATACTCGTGTACTCGGCCCGAGCACCGAGCCCAATGTTATCCTATAGGAGACCCGAGTATTTTTATGAAATGACCCCCGGCAGCATGTAGAAACCCTAAAAATGTCACAAAAGTCTCAGAAAAGTGCTCATATGACATGGCAACAGCATGGGGAAGAACCCTTGAAGCATTTATCACTCAAAAGTCAAAGCTGTGAACAATTTTGTCCGCGTTTTACGCCATTTTTACGGACTCACCAGAAAACCTTCCAAAATGACACCAAAATAAATTTTCATGGCGGAAATGTTAAGGGCACATACCCAATAGTGAGATAGAGCTGGTGTATGTTACTTTTGGAGATTACATGAAAGATTTTACGTGAAAACATTGTGTGGCACTTCGATGTCCCTGAGAAGAGACGTACATGAAGGCCTCTTGAGTCTAATGTGCCCATTTTGAGGAAGTGGGTCTATTGTAGTATAGCCCTTAGGCAGGGCAGCCAAAAATTGGGAGGCTCCACATTGTCCCTGGCTAGAGACGTGCATGAGGGCTTGTAAACCTGAAGTGTCCATTGTCAGGAAGTGGGTCCATTGTAGTATAGCCCTTAGGCAGGGCAGCCAAAAATCGTGAGGCTCCACATTGTCCCTGGATAGAGACGTGCATGAGGGCCTCAAAACATTGTTCCCATTGCAAAGGAGCGGGTCTCCTGTCGTTGTAATGTCCATTCTGAAAGAATGGACGAAAAAATTTACCACTGGGGGTATACCTGAAACAAAGGCCTAACTATTGTAACGGTCATCATGGTGGCGCATGAGGAGAAGGAGGAGCAGTCCAGCGATTATCCAAAGTCCAGAAGTGTGTACCCATGGGTGAGTGGAGGTACATGGCAAATTCCCGTTGCAAACTTTAAATTCCGCTCTCATTTGCTGGTGGTGTGGTGAAGTCTGGCCCAATCCAACCCTTGTTCATCTTGATCAGAGTCAGCCTGTCAGCATTTTCAGTTGACAGGCGGGTGCGTTTATCTGTAATGATTCCACCTGCAGCACTAAAAACACGCTCTGACAAAACGCTAGCGGCAGGGCAGGCCAGGACTTCCAAGGCATAGAGAGCCAATTCATGCCACGTGTCCACCTTGGATACCCAATAATTGTAAGGCACAGAGGAATGTCGGAGTACAGTTGTTCGATCTGCAAGGTACTCCTTGAGCATCTGGGCAAACTTAGGATTTCTTGTGGCACTACCCCGCACCTCAGGGGCTGTGGTACGTGAGGGGCTGAGAAAACTGTCCCACATCTTAAAGACTGTTCCCCTACCTCTGGCGGATTGGACTTGTGCCCCTCTCAGCTGTACGCCTTGGTTGTCCACTGATTCCTGACCCATGCCGCTAGCGTTTTGTGAGGGGAATGCTTTGCCTACTTCCGTGACTATGGCCTTCCGGAACTGCTGCATTTTGGCTGACCTCTCCGCCTCGGGAATAAGAGACATAAAGTTCTCCTTGTAGCGTGGGTCTAACAGTGCTACCAACCAGTAATGATTGTCGGCCAAGATGTTCTTAACGCGAGTGTCACGAGACAGGCAGCTTACCATAAAGTCAGCCATGTGCGCCAGACTCTTAACAGCCAGTACTTCAGTATCCTGACCAACACGATGACTGAACATGCTGTCCTCCTCCTCCTCCTCCTCCTCCTCCTCATCTACCCTGTCCTCTGGCCAGCCACGCTGAACCGAGGATATGACTGGTGTGCATGTCATATCCTCAATTTGGCCGGAGAGTTGCTCCATGTCTTCATCCTCCTCCTCGTCATAGTCCTCCACTGCACGTTGTGATGAGACGAGGCTGGGCTGTGTGTTATCACCCACACCCACTACTGTTTCTTGCTCCAACTCATCGCGCTCCACCTGCAATGCATCAAGTTTGTTTTTGAGCAGAGACCGTTTTAGAAGACAGAGAAGCGGTATGGTGACGCTAATAATGGCGTCATCACCACTCACCATCTTGGTGGAGTCCTCAAAGTTATGGAGGATGGTACATAGGTCGGACATCCATCTCCACTCCTCAGGTGTTATGTGTGGAGTTTGACCCATTTCCCGACGGCTTAGGTGATGCAGGTACTCAACAACTGCCCTCTTCTGCTCACATATCCTGACCAACATGTGCAGAGTTGAATTCCAACGCGTGGGGACATCACACACCAGTCTGTGAGCCGGAAGATGCAAACGGCGTTGAAAGCCGGCAAGGCCGGCTGAAGCAGTAGGTGACTTTCGAAAATGTGCAAGCAGGCGGCGAACTTTTACCAGCAGATCAGACAGCTCTGGGTATGACTTTAGAAACCGCTGAACCACGAGGTTGAGAACATGGGCCACGCATGGAACATGTGTCAGCTGGCCTCGCCTCAAAGCCGCCACCAGGTTCCGGCCATTGTCACACACGACCTTTCCTGGCTTTAGGTTCAGAGGTGTGAGCCAGTGATCTGCCTGCTGTTTCAGAGCTGTCCACACCTCTTCTGCATTGTGGGGTTTGTCACCTATGCAGATTAGCTTCAGCACAGCCTGTTGCCGCTTCGCCGAGGCAGTGCTGCAGTGCTTCCAGCTTGGGACTGGTGTGGAGGGTAAAGTGGATGAGGATGCGCAGGAGGAGGAGGAGGAGGCTGAAGAGCATGACATTCCGGAGCTGTAGAGTGTAGGTGAAACCCTGACTGAGGTAGGGCCTACAAACCTTGGTGTGGGAAGGACGTGTTCCGTCCCTTGCTCAGACTGGGTCCCAGCTTCCACAATATTAACCCAGTGTGCCATCAACGAGATGTAGCGGCCTTGCCCACAAGCACTTGTCCACGTGTCTGTGGTTAGGTGGACTTTGGGTGAAACAGCGTTGTTCAGGGCACGTGTGATGTTTTGTGACACGTGGTTATGCAATGCGGGGACGACACACCGGGAGAAATAGTGGTGGCTGGGGACCGAGTAACGTGGGACAGCTGCTGCCATCAGGTCGCGGAATGCTTCTGTCTCCACCAGCCTAAAAGGCAACATTTCCAGCGCAAGCAGTCGCGAAATGTTAGCATTTAGAACTGTGGCATGTGAGGCGTTGGCAGTGTATTTGCGCCTGCGTTCAAAGGTTTGCTGAATGGATAACTGAACGCTGCGCTGGGACAAGGACGTGCTTGATGATGGTGTTATTTCTGCGTAGGCAACTGGACCGGAGGAGGCTTGTTCGCAGGCAGCATGGACAGGGGATTGGCTCGCATGCACAACAAGCGAAGACGTAGCAGTGACATCAGCAAGCACTGCTCCTCGACTCTGTTGTACTTCCCACAAAATCGGGTGCTTGGCTGACATGTGCCTGATCATGCTGGTGGTGGTCAGGCTGCTAGTTTTGGTACCCCTGCTGATGCTGGCATGGCAGGTGTTGCAAATGGCCTTTTTAGAATCATCTGGAGCCAACTTAAAAAACTGCCAGACTCGGGAAGACCTAACATTTGTACAGGCACCTTGTGTCGTGTTGTTGTTCCGGGGAACGGTTGCCTGACTTCTGCCTGGAGCCACCACCCTGCTTCTTACTGCCTGTTGGGATGCTACGCCTCCCTCCCCCTGTGCACTGCTGTCCTCGCTCTGCATATCCTCCTGCCAGGTTGGGTCAATTACTGGATCATCCACCACGTCGTCTTCCTCTTCCGCACCCTGCTCCTCCTCCTGACTTCCTGACAATTGTGTCTCATCATCGTCCACCCCTTGTTGAGACACGTTGCCAACTTCGTGAGAACGTGGCTGCTCAAATATTTGGGCATCTGTACATACGATCTCCTCATGACCCACTTCAACATGAGCTGGCGAGAGGCCAGAATGTGCGAATGGAAACGTGAACAGCTCTTCCGAGTCTCCAAGTGTGGGATCAGTAATCTCCGTGGACGTGTACTCAGCCTTGTAGTAGGAAGGAGGATCAGGTTCTGAAATGTGCGGTGCAGTATCACGGCTACTGACACTTGACCGTGTGGAAGACAGAGTGTTTGTGGTGGTGCCAATCTGACTGGAAGCATTATTCGCTATCCAACTAACAACCTGTTGACACTGGTCTTGGTTCAAGAGCGGTGTACTGCTGCGGTCCCCAAGAATTTGGGACAGGACGTACGAGCGACTAGATGTGGCCCTTTGTTGTGGCGAAATTAGAGCTTGCCCACGACCTCGGCCTCTGCCTGCACCACCATCACGTCCACTTCCTTGTTCGTTGCCAATGCCCTTGCGCATTTTGCAATGCTGTGCTGACGTGTATTCACTAGACTTGTGCGTTATATCCAAGTTTGTGCAAAACGCACACAAGTGCACCTGTACGCTGCCACCGACAGGCACACACGTGCGGTTTTAAATGCAAGCACGGACGCACTAAGAACCTAACAGGTTTTTAGGAGCGACAATTACTGAGAAGTCTGACACTATCAGACACTGCTGACTGACGTGTATTATTCACTAGACTTGTGCGTTATATAATAGTTTGTGCAAAACGTGCACCTGTACGCTGCCACCGACAGGCACACATGTGCGGTTTTTAAATGCAAGCACGGACGCACTAAGAACCTAACAGGTTTTTAGGAGCGACAATTACTGAGAAGTCTGACACTATCAGACACTGCTGACTGACGTGTATTATTCACTAGACTTGTGCGTTATATAATAGTTTGTGCAAAACGTGCACCTGTGCGCTGCCACCGACAGGCACACACGTGCGGTTTTTAAATGCAAGCACGGACGCACTAAGAACCTAACAGGTTTTTAGGAGCGACAGAAGTCTGACACTATCTGGACTGTTTTAGACTGTGTACACCAGCCCCAGATATGATGAAGGCTGGTATACGGTCACCACTAGGAATGGCTATATACCCTGCCTGCCTGTATACTGCTACAATAGTCCTTACAAGGACTATTCTGGTCACTAGCCTGTATTCCGACCTGGCTATACCCTGCCTGTATACAGCAACAATAGTCCTGAGAAGGACTCTGCTACTGTACTCCGACCTGGCTATACCCTGCCTGCCTGTATACAACTAAAATAGTCCTGAGAAGGACTTCTGGTCACACTGTTTGCAGCCCTGCTACGGAAATAACTATAAAGGGCTGCAAACCTTTCCCTGAAGCAGCAACACTCTCCCTGCACTGACTGTCTAGATGGCTGTGTGCAGAGCACAGCGTGCCCGCCGGTATAAAGGCTCGGTCACGCTGTGCAGGCCGGCCAATCACTGCAATTCCACAATTAACAGGGCTGTTGCATTGCAGTGGTCTGCCAGCCAATCCCTGCATGAGGGCTGGCTCTCAAAAGAGCGCCAACATGCATGGATGAAGACCATGAGTACAGCACGAGTATCGCGAGATTACTCGGTCCCCGCCGAGTAGCCCGAGTACAGTGATACTCGTGCGAGTACCGAGTAGTAACAAGCATACTCGCTCATCACTAGTAGGCACTGTATGTACTTGTCACTTTCCATGTGTTTGTAGTGTCTTTTGAGTTGTTTCTCACCTCTTGGACACCTTAGAAGGTGTTTTCTATGTGTTTGTATGTGTTTGTTTTTGCCTGCCATTGTTTTCAATGGGGTTTGAAGGTGTTCGTCGAACGTTCGCCGAACTCACCCGCCGTTCGACGAACCGAACCGAACTTGAACACTAGGGGGGTGGCTCAACACTAGTCTTTACATTTTAATTTCTGTGGCTTGTTCAGTAGTGGTTGGGTGTCCACCTTTCTTACTTTGACGATGTCTCTAAGCACTGAACACCTTGTACTTCAGGTTGCAGTTCTGAAATAGCACTAGAAGATAGTGGTCAAACCTGAACTGTAAAGTTCTGGACCCGTACCGAACACAAAGTGTTCGTGCACAAGGTCCCGAAAATGGGTTTCCTGGGAGACCCGTGTTACAGTTCGGGTCTAGTTCAGGTCCAACGACTGTAAAAAAGCACATTATTAAAATTATTATGATTATACTTACCGGTCCCGTGACGCGTCAAGCAGACCTGCGGTCTCCCAGCAGCTTCTGCTTCTGGGTAAGATCATTAACTTCTTGACTTTACAAAAGCTCAGGGGAGTCTCCTGATCCCAAGCATTGGGGCGTTCACCCGTCCCTACTAGAGGATAATGAGTTACTGACTGCATCACATTGTATTCTTTTCAAATATTTGGCAGTTAATGTGCTTCTTTTTTTCTCAACACATTTCTTGCAAACCTGTTGACTTTGTAACATAGCTTTTGTTAGTTCTGTGAATATCTTAACAATTTCAAGACTGCTGCATCCATCACTAAGGTTAAAGGCCCCGTTACACGCAACGACTTATCTAACGATATATCGCCTGGGTCACGGGTTCCGTGACGCACATCCGGCATCATTAGCGACGTCATTGCGTGTGACACCAACGAACGGCCGTTAACGATCAAAAATACTCACCTTATCATTCATCATTGACACGTCGTTCATTTTCAAAAAATCGTTGATTGTTGCAGGACGGAGGTTGTTCGTCATTCCCGAGGCAGCACACATTGCTACGTGTGACACCCCGGGAAAGACGAATTACAGCTTACCTGCGGCCGCCGGCAATGAGAAAGGAAGGAGGTGAGCGGGATGTTACGGCCGCTCATCTCCGCCCCTTCGCTTCTATTGGGAGGCCGCTTAGTGACGCCGCTGTGATGCCGCACGAACCACCCCCTTAAAAAGGAGGCGGTTCGCCAGCAACAGCGACGTCGCTAGGCAGGTATGTACGTGTGACGGCTCCTAACGATTATGTGCGCCACGGGCACCGATTTGCCCGTGACGCACAAACGACGGGGGCGGGTGCTTTCACCAGCGATATCGCTAGCAATATCGCTGCATGTAAAACTCCCTTTAGACTAAACAGTCAGGACAATCATATGAATGTCCTGATGAAGAAGTTTGTAATCACTTTAAAACACATTAACTAAAATATCATATTTGATCTACATTGTTTGTACTGTGTGGCTGCACAGAAGATTAACCCTTTCTCCTATTATATTGTTTCATCTCCACATGAGTTTTGCAGTGGCTTGCAGGCATTCATGGTGGTTGTGACCCTCACAACCATAAGAGGTGAGCCTCTCCAGGATATTTCTCATAATTTATACATTGGAAAAGACCCTATTTGCGTAATTTTCACTTTCCAGGTGCATCTGATAAGATTAAGACTAACAATATTTGACTTTTCAGAGTCAAGCCTGACATGCCAGTCAATGGAGAATACTCACAATGTAACAAGTAACCCGAATGCCATACTATTTGCTACTCACGCGAATATTGCGGCATTTAGGTTACTCATTACATTGCAAAGTATTCATCATTTACTTGCATTGCGCATGCTATTTGGAATGCATACGGGAGTATTAGACAGTACTCGTTACGAGTATCGCGAATCCAAGTATTTCGAAACTCGCTCATCATTAGTGCTGCTGCTTCAGGTGGATTCTGAGCAGAACCCACCAGTAAAAGACACTATGTGCACTAAGCCTTAGATGGCTCATGCCAAATCATTTTGGCAATAATTGAAAAGGGAGGTGGGTCTTTCTATATCAGTTTATGACACTTACAGGAACATTACCTAGACTCAAAACAAAGTTTATGGAAAAAAATAGTAAGACTGAATTTTGGCAGTTGAATGTTTTCTCTTAGAATTTCTGGGATTACGAATGTTTAACACTGAATTGTGCTACACACAGTTGTTTATTTTTTGCTATTGGTAAAAATTACTTATTATTTTGAAAACCAACAGATGAATATTGAACTCTGCATTGATGAATAGTATGTCTTAGAGCCTTGAAGAAATAAGTCACTGGTTGAAGGGAGGTTGCTCATTCAATAGAACAGCACATCTTTTCAAAATCTATGGCACAGTGTGTACAAGGATGCAAAGGAAATGTTCTTATCTTTTCCCCTGGAGAGAAGATAGAGGAAGAAATATCCAGTCTTGTAATCTTGTCTTCAGATTTAACTCTAGCTGCAACTCCAAAGTAGAATATTGACAAAAATAAAATCAAATTTTAAAATTTCTCAAATCCTGGAAAATAGGAAATTTCTGTACGTTACAGTTAAAAAATGTAAACTTATATGGTATTTAACAATCCACATGTATTAACATTAACCAAATGATTTAATCATATAATAAAAAATACAGTAGGCAGCTGGGCAACATAACTGAATTTCATATCATAGTAATGAGTACAAATCCGATTTATTGTCATAGACTGAACAATGCTCTGAATATCAAACATAAGCGCTTTATTTTATATTGAAGAGCAACGAAATTCACACTATAGCATTGGAATAACATAACATGTTTAGTGAGACTAGAACAGTTTACACCAATAAATACTAACTTGTCATACGACTTATAATTTTGATGCTATACTAGTGAAAAAATGTGTGATGGAAACATGGAAACAAACATGGAAAATGGAGCTAAATATTGAAACCATTAGCCAATTGATTCTGGTATGTCTAGTCAACGTACCAAAAATGTTCAGATGTTGTCACAGTTGAATTAACGCTATATTCACATTTATATGACTTGTCAGCTCTGTTTGAGTAAAAAAAATTGTATTGCCCATACTATACAAATTCTCCTAGAATTGTGTTTTGTTATTCCTTTGTAATTCCTAGTAGCAATGTATGGATAAATAAAAAACTAGCCAATTTTCTTGTCAATCTTAATGAGGGGGTGTTTTGGAGTCAGACGCTCTTGATTAGTGATAAACAAGCAAACTGTCTAGACCTTTTTACTTTAGTTCACTACCAAATTTACAGCAGGCAGTACTGACTAACAATACCTACAAATGTGATTGACCGCGTAATTTTGAGCAGACAATGAACAATGACAAGACCTTTTTACCTAGTTCAATACCAAATTGACAGCAGGCAATACTAACAATACCTGATTGATTGGATAATTGTGAGCAGGCAGTAATAAGTAGCAATAGCTATTTAGATCCTTCACCAGCATTTCTTTACCAGACACTGACAAGTACCTATCCCTATTTCTATCATGAAATACCGATTTGTGGCACACAGCATTCCCCACACTGCACGTCCCTATTCTGCGCAACACCGTCCCCAGGAGCCTAGTCAATGGCAGCGGTGGTGTCCATCCATTCACCACAACCCGTGGGTGGTGTCACAAACTCAAATCCCCTACAAACAACCGCGGCTCCGGCCGTGGAACTCCTTATCAAAGTCCCTACGTGTAGCGCCAAACCCCCCCTTTCAGAGCGACGTGACCCCCGGGTCCGTGAGGATCTCGAGCCACCCACCGACGAGCACGGTTCCGAGCGGCTCGGCAGCCGGCCGAGTCCCGGGAAGGTACACATCAACTCTTCTAGCATCACGAACAGGATTGAACCCATCCAGTTACCTGTGGAAGTGCGCCTTGAAGTTCTTGTCAGCAGTGTCCCTCTGAAAAATTTCAGAATCTGCCATCTTGTCACTATCCTGTGGCGCGAAGTTTGCCGCCCAAGCTGTCTTCTCCAAGCAAAAGGGCGTGAAATAAAAGCCCCGCCCCCGGAGAACAGAGCGGTGCTGAAAGAAAGCAGAGTGCCCCGAAAAGACCAGGGGAGGGCGGGTGAAGACCCTGTCCCATGTGACCGAAGGGATAAAGGGCAGGGACTCCAGGACTCTGCCACCCGTCTGGTTCCTGGACCCCGACAGTGCATCATGTCGCCCCTTCAGGCAATCCAGAATTCCCGGAGCCCGCGCCTGGAACAGCGGCAATATGTCACCACCACCAGGCCCAGGTGCGTCTCCTGATGGAGAGATGGACAGCCAAGGTGGAGGAGCTGGCTATGGTCATGCGGGCGTACAAAGTGGAGGCAGCCTTAGAGGAGCGGGTATGCGACCCACGCCCCTGTGTCCTGGAGGGACCGACTGCTGCGGCTGAGGGACCCGGTCTGCCCCGGCCCCCTATACTGCTTCCCCCATTGTCCGTGTCGATCGCTGCTGCTCCCCTGCCCAGCCCGCTGCCACCAGCATTGGCAGCGGGGTCCGCCTCACCGGCCTGTGAGGATCCACCTGCAAGGGAAGCCACCGGCCTGAAAGAAGAAGCTGCAGCTCCCACAAGGGCTGAATAAAAGGTGGAACCCGGTCTGGAAGGACCCATCACTAACTGCGGGGAGCCAGATGATAGTGGCTCAGAGGCCGACACGGAGCCGGTCTCGGAAGATGAGGCCCCCAGTGTTGTCGACATGGAGGCCACATACATCCCGCAGTGTGGCGGGAATGGGTAACGGATGGTCCTCTCCTGCCGCGCCTGTTGTGTGCTGGAGCTGTTCGAGGGTGAGGTAGAGTCTGCCTTAGAGGATGAAATCCCTCGCCCCAGACCAGAAGAAGAGAATGAGTAAAGGTAGCGGATCCCAGCTACCAAGTTGAAAAGTCCCCATTGGGACCATACTGCCCGTCCCCATTAGGACTTTGTTTTTTTTTGCCCCTTTTAATACAGACAAGGCCGAGAACTGGCAGGCCACCCAAAAACTATTGGGCTTGTAAATAAATCCTTGGACCACCCTAACCCGTTTCATGACCTCCGGAGAGGCAGACTGGAGGATAGGCCTGCGGGAAAGTGATGGCCGAGGCCCCATCACCAATGCAACCGTCCCCTGGACGTAGGGCCTCTGAGAGACAAACAGGTGTGGAACCCTGTACCCATTCCGTAAAGCAAACCTGGGCCCGTTCCTGGACTGGGGAAGAAGGGTGCTGCCCGTTTCTTAGGGGCAGCATCAAGGCTAGGTTTGTTTGGGTGGGCAAACAGAAGGACCCGCTCCCGTTCCCGTATTAATAAAAATGTTTGATTTTTGCAACGTTTCAGAATATGCCTCCCGTAAGGGAAGATTCCAAAATATGCTTGAATTGTACAAAGTTTATTATACTTGTAACATGTTTTACTCTTTTCCAGTTATAAAGCAACAAAATAAACCAGTGGTGGACGGGCAGCCCGCGGACGGTCTGCATTAAACCAAGGGGGAATGTGACGCCCTGGACTAGCCAGGTAGTCACAGGTAGGCCCTTACACAAACACCTCCCCCCTTAATAAGGTGACAGCAGCCAAACTACAAAACCCTTGTCACCTCCCTCCGGGTTTGATGTTCACACCAGGGGGGCGGTGTATTCTCTATATACATATTTCTATGAAACATGACAATATTACATATTTTATTCAAAAGAACAAGAAATAATAAAGATAATATCTTATAATGTAAACAATAATTACATTATAAGATATTGTCTTTATTGTTTCTTGTTCTCTTGAATAAAATATGTAATATTATCATGTTTCATAGAAATATGTATATATAGAATCCTATGGGCTTCAATAGGTAGTTCTTCTCCCTGTATGTTGATCTATCCATTATATTTGATTTAATAATAGGATGTGATTTAATTTCATAATCTGGACAGTATTGATACTTATTATATATAATATAGTATGTTTTCCTTTCTTTTTCCTTTCTTTCATGTGTAGTGTGACTCTGATGAAGGTCTCAGATGACCGAAACATCATTAATTGAAAAAAAATTGTAATAAAAAGATTTTTTCTTTTTTTGTTCACACAAATGAGCCAATAAAAAAGTCTAGTTTTTTCACGCAATCTATTGTGAGTGCCGGATTTTTTTCTCTCTATTATATAAGGGTTTGGACCCTATCCAGGAATCACCACTTTAACAGAGTGCCATACTTTTTTTCTCTACTGGAGCACTATGTTATCCCTTTCATATCCATAGTTCTGGAATGTATGAAGTAACTTGTTTTGTAGGATCTTCACATATAGCTCAGCCTTGAGAACACCATTGATCCTGGTCAAGTGTCCAATGTTGTTGGCTGTGATACAACCCCATATGATCAGGCTTCCTCCACCAAACTTGACAGTTCCTTTAATCTCTTGATCTGTTAGCCCCTTTTTCCGTTGTTTCTTCAAGACCCATTTGCACCCATCAGAGCCTAGTCTAATGACTTTTGTCTAGTTCTAAATCATTAATTTTCAATTTATACTGTCCACTTTTTATACTTTGCTGCATATTAGAGCCAAAGCTTCTTATGACGATCTTGCATTCGAGGCTACTTTTTTTATGTCACCATTTTAGACATGCATCACACGGTGCTTGTGATCTAACTGTTAAGAAGCATGTCACACAAAAAAGTTAATAAATAACATTTACCACATGTCTACTTTATATCAGAATAAATTTTGACTTTTTGAATGCAAAATTGAGTGGAATCGTTAGTGGGCACCATGTCACGTTTGGGAGTCCTTGATGTGTCTAAACAGTGGACCTCTCCTACAAGTGACTCGTTTTGGAAATTAGACCACTAATAACTTATTTAGATGTATGGTGAGCATTTTAAACTGCCAGGTGCTTCACAACATTTTATAATGGTGAGCCGTGAAAATGAAAAAATACATTTTTAGCACAAAAATGTTGCTTTAACCCCATATCTTTCATTTCCACTAGGGTAACAAGAGATAATGGACCATACAATGTGTTGTGCAAACTTTCTGTGTATGCCAATATCCCATATGTGGTCAAAAACTATTTTTGAGGCACAGTACAAAATGAAGAAGGGAAGGAGCATCATAGAAGATTGTATAGAAGAGACCTGGAATCAGATTTTGGTGAAATGATTCAGGCACTATTGAAAGCCAAAGGTGGATTTACAAAATATTGACAAAGTAATAAAAATTAAAATTTAGATTTTAGAAGCAAAACAGTACCAATGCAGTGACATGACAAGAATCTGCATAACTAATCATAGTTGCAAGTCAAATTTATATATGAGATAGCCAAAAGAATTGTCTATAAAGTAAAGGTAGTCTCACGTTAGAAGCTGTAGTGGTTGTTACCCTTTTGCTCATCAGTGTATATTATAAAACACAGGACTAAATGTTAAAAAACAGAGTCATACATTATGAACATACCATGTTTTTTTCTAGTACAGAAAATTTTGAAGAACATTAAAAAAATTAGAATTATGAAAGTCAAACTTGAGCAGCTGTGGTGTATGATAATACCATCCTGTTTTGTCCGAGTTAAAATATTGCACAAATGATCTGAACTCAGCATCAAATTGCTCAATTCATTATGCTTGATTAAAATCCTAATGCTAATAAAAAATATTTCTAGATGGAAATAGCATATTAATTGGCAACAATATTCTCAGTAGCTTCTCAAGGTCACAGAACTCTTTAAATGTCATAATCTATTGTAGAGAAGATAAACCATCTGTATAATTATATATATACTGTATATGTATACATAGGCATGGCCAAAAGTGTTGGCACCCTTGAAATTTGTTCCAGAAAATGAAGTATTTGAACATGTTTTGTTGTACACATGTTTATTTCCTTTTTGTGTATTGGAACAACACAAAAAACAGGCAAATTGGACATTATTTTATACAACACTCTAAAAATGGGTCACTGTTAAAAATCTATTTAGGCAGGCTTCATTGCATACAGTTACCTGGTGCAACCCCCATGTAAACGCCATTTAAAACTGGGAATTGTAAAACCGTAATAACGTTCCTTGGTATTTATTGTAAAATTTAGATTGTTATGGTTGACAGTGTGGCTAAAATATCTAGTTAGGCAGGCTTCAGTGCGTTTAATTACCTGGTTCAGCCCCCATGTGAACGCCATTTAAAAGGGAGAATTGTGAAACAACTTATAGTGTTCCTTATTACTGCTTCTAGAATTTAATTCGGTAAGGTCGGCAGTGTGGTTCCAAAATCCAGTTAGGCTTTCTTGATTGCGTTCAATCACCTGGTGCTGCCCCCACGTAAACGCAATTTAAAAGGGAAAATTGTGAAACCGCTAATAGCGTTCCTTGGTACTGCTTCTAGAATTTAATCCATTAGGTTCAGAAATCCATTTAGGCAGTCTTGATTACATTCAGTTATCTGGTGCTGTCCCAAACAAAATGCTAGTTTAAAGGGAGGATTCTAAAATTTCTTCTATCTGCTGCAAGATCAAACAGTCCCTGAAAGGCATAATTCCAATTCAATTTAATTGCAATCAGATTTTGCATACCTGCTTTCCTAATAAAAAATGTGCAAGTGTTGTGTTAAAGGATGGGGAAGTGGGCGTGGTGCTGATGTTGCTTGATGCCATGGTCGTGGCCTTGGCTGTGTGGCAAGGCCAATTGTACCTGTTCCTGCAGGATCACCGCAAAGCTCATCTAGGTCTAGCCAGAACAGTGCGAGCAGTTGGGGGCTGGATGGCAGATAATGCTTCCAGTCTGTTTAATAGCACCACCTTGTCTTCTATACTGTCCAGTCTCAGTAGCCAAGGGGCTTGGCCATATAAATCTCACCCTGATCCTCTTTCCTACCACTATGACGAGTCCCAGGAGACAAGTCACCCACACTTGTACTCTCCAAGGAGCTATTTACCTGTCCTTTGATGACTACTTCTGGTCTTTCACTAGGCATGTTTCAAGAGGGACATATGGAGGTCGTGTGTGATAATTCACAAATATTTCATCATCCATGGTCAGAAAAAGCCGACGGTGGGAATCAGCAATTATTGTCTGAAGAGTTGGATGATGATGAGACACAGTTGACATCCAGTCACGTCAAGAGCATAACTCAGCAAGCGGATTGAGGAAGGGAAGACAAGGTGGTGGATGATGAAGCCACTTATCCCACCTAGAAAGGTGGTATGCATGATAGTAGTGAGCATAACAGCGCAGAGGAGGAGTTATCCATAGGACTGTCACAGGAAGGAAGAGGCAGTGAGTTGACTAGAGTGAGAAGACTGTCAACTGTTTGTGCACCTTTCTCAACCCACGGTGAGAGGAAAAATTTGCATCTATCCTTCCAGTGTCAGAAAGGGCTAATAAAATGCAACAATACCAGAAGGCCATTGTTGATCAGTTGCTTAAAAGATTCCCCTCAGACGAAGTTGGCAGCAGAGATCCCTCTTATTTGGCAAACCAAGGATTATATAGAAGAGTGACATACAGAGCAGGAGCAACCCAGGCAGGGTCAACACAGGAAAGGGCATAATCTACAAGACCTTGGAATTTTTCCTCCAGTCGTCCCATCTCCAAGGGAGGAATGTGTGGGGTACTGTGACAAGGATAGAGACGTTGATGAAATTGCTGGAGGAATACATAGGTGACCGTACCAGTATCCTCCATAATTCCTCAGGTTCATATAACTACTGGGTGACCAAACTAGACAAGTGGCATTAACTCTCCTTGTACAGCTTGGAGATGCTATACGGCCCTGCCGCTAGCATCTTGTCTGAATGGGTTTTTAGTGCCACCGGTGCCATCATAATAGATAGGCACAGCTACCTACACAGGAACATGCAAACAGGGTAACTCTTATAAGATTGAACAAGGCCTGGATATCCCCAGGTTTTGTCATTCCACCAGATGATTCCAAGGAGACTTGAAGTCACCCAAAATGTTCAGTTTTATATGTTGTATTAATGTGCATCTCTTCCAATCCAACCAATGTTATATGTTTTTGGTATTTTTCTCATATACTACTCTTCCTGTTATCCACCATGTCTTGATTAGAAATGAGCAAAACTTTCAAAGTTCGGTTCACCGAGCCTTGTCGAACATATGCTACGGTCGCCAAACTGTTCACCAAACCAAATTCTGAACCTTTTCAAACCCCATTAGATTCAATTGGATGCCAAACCCAAGTCAGAGAAAACACCTTTGGGGAATAAAAATCTTCCAAAACAGCAAAATTACGTTTTACAGTGCAGCCCCACTGATTTGGCATAGCCATTAGCTTCCGAGATTATTGACATTAGAAATATTGAGATGGATGAACTTCTCCTGAGTCCCCACCCCCTGCACTCATTAAACACATATCCCCCTTCGTCATACAGCACCACAATCCTATCCAAAAGCATAAAATGTTATTAGAAAAGCATTTTTGTTAAGCGCAATCTGTTAACCGAACAAAAATGAACATTGCTGACTTTTGGGAAAAGTGCTCATGTTACCAAGCCCGAGCTGAACAGGCTAAGGCTGGTACCAAATTTAAAATTGGCGAACCTTTATCGAACAGGTACCCTCATCTCTACTTAGAAGGTGATTCTGCAAGGATGAGTGGGCCAAAATTCCTCAAGAGAGTTGTAAAAGAGTCATTGCCAGTTATTGCAATTGCTTGATTGCAGTTGTTGATACTAAGGGTGGCCCAACCAGTAATTAAGTTCCCGGGGACGATCAATTTTTCATACAGGGCCCTGTAGGTTTGGATTTATTTTTTCCTTAATAATAAAGATATTCATTTGTAAACTGCATTTTGTGTTTACTTGTGTTGTCTTTGTCTAATAATAAAATTTGTTTGGTCATCTGAAACATTTAAGTGACAAATATGAAAAAGCATAAGAAATCATGAAGGGGCAAAAACTAGAGATGAGCAGAGTTCGAATCGAACTGTTCGCCAATCTCAAATTCGACCTGTTTTAGGCGATGTTCGAGTCGCTCGACGAACTCGAACAATTAGCTTCAAGTTCGACAGTTCGAGGTTATGTTCAAAACGGTTCAATCACCAAAAGCGTAACTGGCTTTTCACAGTAATACCGTCATTCAATGTTACTACAGTGGAACCTTGGTTAACGATAACAATCCGTTCCAGGACTGTGCTTTTTAACCAAGTTACTTATTCAGCAAAGCAAGATTTCCCATAGGAAATCATTGCAATGCAGACAATTCGTTCCACAACTTGTTAAATGTCCCATCCTGGTCCCTATTGTGCCATTCCACACATGCAAAAACACACACAAACACACAAACACACACAAACATACACGCACACACACATATTATGCTCACCTTACCCTCAGTTCCATCGCCCGCCTCCTGGGACTTGCAGTTCGCCGGTACAGAATGTGTATCGGGTAACAATGCGACCAATGCCTCGGAGCTTCCGCTGCCAACGCACTGATCTCAAAGGCAGAAGCCGTTTGCCTCTGATTTGCCAACAGGCTGCCTTTGAGTAGCGTCTGACAGAGGAAGTTCCTCCTTTATCGAGATGGTTACCCGATACACGTAGTTCGCCGCTACAGGATGTGTATCGGGTAACCATCGCGACAAGGGAGGAATTTCCTCTGTCAGACGCTACTCAAAGGCAAGTGGCTCCAGCCTTTGACGTCAGCGCTCTGGCAGCGGAAGTTCTGGCATTGGTCGCGATGGTTGTAGCGGCGAACTACGTGTATCGGGTAACCATTACAACGAGGGTGGAACTTCGTCTGTCAGACACTACTGAAAGGCAGCATGGTGGCCAATCAGAGGCAAGCGGCTCCTTTGTCAGCACGCTCACAGCGGAGTCTCCAGGGCATCGGTTGCATGGTTACCCGATACACATCTTGAACCGGCGAACTGCAAGTCCCAGGAGGCCGGCGATAGAAGGGAAGGTAAGGTGAGCATAATATGTGTGTGTGCATTCGTGTTTGTGCATGTTTGTATGTGTTTGTGTTTGCCTGCCATTGTTTTCAATGGTGTTCGAAGGTGTTCGAAAGTGTTCAACGAACGTTCCTCGAATGTTCGACGAACACACCCGCCCATTCGACGAACCGAACCGAACTCGAACACTAGGGTGGTGGCTCGTCTATAGTAAACACTTCTTTACGCCATTGTATGTTATACAATTTCTACTAAATGTGACAATACCCCACATGTGACTGTACAGTACTGTTTGGCCGCACCACAGTGTTCGGGAGGGAAGGATCACCATTTCATTTTTGGACCACAGACTTTTCTACATTAGTTTGTGGACTCCATTTGCAGAGCCACTAAGTGCCAGAATAGCAGAAACCAAATTTTGGATTTTTTATCTCTCTGGGATGTTTATCTATGGGTGTAGTGATAATTTAGTGTATGAACAATACCCGTGGAGTCAAACACAATGAATGTTCCAGAATTAAAAATTGGAAATAAGCCCTTGTCATGCCCAATGCATTGTAGTGCCCATACATTGTGGCCAGCTTGTGCTTCTGAAGACAAACCCCATAAATTAAGGGAGCTCTCCTTACTAGAGTTGAGCGCGGTTCGAGGTTCTCAAGTTCGCGGCTCGAGTGATTTTGGGGGCTGTTCTAGATCGAACTAGAACTCGAGCTATTTGCTAAAGCTCGATAGTTCTAGATACGTTCGAGAACGGTTCTAGCAGCAAAAAGACAAGCTAATTACTAGCTGGCTTTCCGCTGTAATAGTGTAAGTCACTCTGTGACTCACACTATTATGAAATTTCAGTGTATAGTGTGCGGGAACAGTGCATTCAGATCACTGCTGTTTGGATAATGGCGATCGCCATATTTATTTTTTTTTTTCCTTGTCTTCCTTCCCTAAGCGCGCGCGTGTAGTGGCGCGGGCCAGCATGTCAGCCAATCCCAGACACACACACAGCTAAGTGGACTTTTAGCCAGAGAAGCAACGGCATGTGTGATAGGATGTCCATATCACATGTGCATGCATTATAAAAACGGACATTTTTCTCCAGCAAGCCATTATCTGCCTTCTGCGTCTTGGTGTCAGTCACCGCTGGCGTAGCTCCTGTCTCCGATACTGCTGTGTACGCTCTATACACAGCGCTATACAGAATAGGGATAGAAGTTTCTATTAGTCCTTGTAAGGGCTAATACCGGCAGGGTCAGAGCCATAGGTGACAGTCAGGTCCGTGAAAACAGATTTTAACAGCTACACAAGATGACAGCGTCTGTGTAGCTAAGGTCTGGGATTTCCTCGCTGCATTTCCCCATTAGGAGGGATAGAAAGGGAGGCTTCCTTTCATCTACCCAGACCCACAACCCTGCCACTGTACCCTCTTGCCCTTTGCACACTCAAACTCATTGTTACTAAGCCATGATACTAGCAAACACTGAGTAAACTTAGTGGCATCCTAAAAGTGGCTGTTGGACTTCCATTAGTGTCCCACTGGTGCAAACCTATGTGCAGCACCTCTGCATTGCACACTCAAACTCATTGTTACTAAGCCATTATACTAGCAAACACTGAGTAAACTTACTGGCATCCTAAAAGTGGCTGTTGGACTTTCATTAGTGTCCCACTGGTGCAAACCTATGTGCAGCACCTCTGCATTGCACACTCAAACTCATTGTTACTAAGCCATTATACTAGCAAACACTGAGTAAACTTAGTGGCATCCTAAAAGTGGCTGTTGGACTTCCATTAGTGTCCCACTGGTGCAAACCTATGTGCAGCACCTCTGCATTGCACACTCAAACTCATTGTTACTAAGCCATTATACTAGCAAACACTGAGTAAACTTAGTGGCATCCTAAAAGTGTCTGTTGGACTTCCATTAGTGTCCCACTGGTGCAAACCTATGTGCAGCACCTCTGCATTGCACACTCAAACTCATTGTTACTAAGCCATTATACTAGCAAACACTGAGTAAACTTAGTGGCATCCTAAAAGTGTCTGTTGGACTTCCATTAGTGTCCCACTGGTGCAAACCTATGTGCAGCACCTCTGCATTGCACACTCAAACTCATTGTTACTAAGCCATTATACTAGCAAACACTGAGTAAACATAGTGGCATCCTAAAAGTGGCTGTTGGACTTCCATTAGTGTCCCACTGGTGCAAACCTATGTGCAGCACCTCTGCATTGCACACTCAAACTCATTGTTTCTAAGCCATTATAATAGCAAACACTGAGTAAACTTAGTGGCATCCTAAAAGTGGCTGTTGAACTTCCATTAGTGTCCCACTGGTGCAAACCTATGTGCAGCACCTCTGCCTTAGTGGCATCCTGAAAGTGGCTGTTGGACTTCCATTAGTGTCCCACTGGTGCAAACCTATGTGCAGCACCTCTGCATTGCACACTCAAACTCATTGTTACTAAGCCATTATACTAGCAAACTATGCTGCCAGTTTAAGGGCCGTAGTTGCATTGTCAGGGATAGTTATTGTTGTTTTTTCTGCTGTTAATAAAGATAGACCACTGCTGCAATCTACACCACCTTCCAATTTTTACTACCACATTTTAAGTGCACAATCTTGTCGCAATCAACATGAGTGGCAAAATGACAGATGCTGGTGGAAAGGGGAAGAGGCGTGTTGGAAAAGGAAAAAAAGGGTTTGTCCGTGGGGAAGGTGGAAAAACTCCATTAACATCTGCTGAAGATAGACCATCTTCCAGCAAAAGTAAGATGTCTACTACTTACCGTGGACAATCCGATGTGCTCCCTTTTTTACGGACACGAACAACTGGAACAAAGGTAGATGATGGCCAAAAAAAGAAAATGCTTGAATGGATCTCAAGGGGTCCAACAAGTGCCCTCTCCTCCACCTCAACTACCGCATCCAAAAAACACCAGTCCTCTGAGTTGTCATCCCAATCACACTTGCTTTCTCCCAGCTCTGAAGTCTCCATCTGCCCTGCACAGTATGGTGGAACTGAGATGGCTGAGTCTGCAGAGCTGTTCAGTCACACTATAGCCTGGGAATCAGAGGTCTGCTCCCAAGCTACAGTGAGTACAGACCAGGAAATGGTCTGCAGTGATGCCCAGAACCTTTGTGACTCAGATTCAGGCCATGATGACCAAGCTTCTGAGCATAATGTTGACCCTTATTCACAAACTGAAACACCTGTTGTAATAGACAACGAGGAACATACTGATGACGATGAGACGCAGATACCAGATTGGGATGACAACTTAAATATTCGGTCAGGGCAAGAAGAGGCTCGGTCTGAAGGTGAGGGGAGTGCAAACACAACAATTGATGAGGAAGTTCTAGATCCCACCTACTGTCAACCCACAGTCAGACCCTCGAGGAGGTCAACAGAGACGGTGGAGGAGGATGCAACTGACGACGAAGTTACCTTGCGCCTTCCTGGACAGAGTCGGAGTACTCGCATCACGTCTACAACTGCATCCTCAGCCACCACTGTGCCTCTGAGCACTAGTCGGGGTGGATCAGCAGGTCGCATGCCCTCTAAGCCTTGCCTTAGGGGCAATTTGCACACTGCGACATCGCAGGCCGATGCTGCGATGCCGAGTGCGATAGTCCCCGCCCCCGTCGCAGCAGCGATATGTGGTGATAGCTGGCGTAGCGAAAATTATCACTACGCCAGCTTCACACACACACTCACCTGCCGTGCGACGTCCCTGTGGCCGGCGACCCGCCTCCTTGTTAAGGGGGCGGGTCATGCGGCGTCACTGTGACGTCACACGGCAGGCGGCCAATCGGAGCGGAGGGGCGGAGATGAGCAGGATGTAAACATCCTGCCCACCTCCTTCCTTCCGCATAACCTACGGAAGCCGCAGTGAAGCCGGTAGGAGATGTTCCTCGCTACTGCGGCTTCACACACAGCGATGTGTGCTGCCGCAGGAGCGAGGAACAACATCGGACTGTCGCGTCAGCGTAATTATGAATTACGCCGACGCTGCACCGATGATACAATTACGACGCTTTTGCGCTCGTTAATCGTATCATCGAGACTTTACACACTGCGATGTCGCATGCGATGCCGGAAGTGCGTCATTTTCAATTTGACCCCACCGACATCGCACCTGCGATGTCACAGTGTGCAAAGCCCGCCTTAGCCTGGTCCTTTTTTGACATAGCAAAAGATCGCCCAAATTATGTGATCTGTAAAATTTGTCATGATTCTGCTAGTAGAGGGCAAAACCTCAGCAGTTTGACAACTTCTTCCATGAATCGTCACATGAAAAAATATCATATGTCCCAGTGGGAAGCTCACCGTGCTGCAATGCGGCCTAGCGGAGCGAACCATCCACCGTCTGCCCCTTCCAGTGCATCCGCGCGCTCTTCATTTTCTAGGACTGTGGGGACAGCTGTCACACCTGGTTTTCCACGCACAACTTCCACCACTGTAACCGCAACAGGCAGTTTGCTTGATAGGTCGTTAGTAGAGATGAGCGAACCGGTCCCGGTTCGGCTCGAGGTCGGTTCGCCGAACGGAGCTCCCGTTCGAGTTCGGTTCGTCGAACGTTCGACGAACCGAACTCGAACTGCATAGGAAACAATGGCAGGCAATCACAAACACAGAAAAACACCTAGAAAACACCCTCAAAGGTGTCCAAAAGGTGATAAACAACTCACAACACAACACAAACACATGGGAAAGTGACAAGGACATATCCTCATGCGAAAACAAAACAGCTGGACAAGGAAAAAGAGGAGGAGACACATATATGAGTATATGCAAGGAAACATCGATGCCATTACTGTGCAACTTGAGCCCTGCTCATTTTAGGCTTCCAATCTGGATAAATTGCCTGAGATTGCCACGTATGCCTTGGGCATCTTGTCGTGTCCTGCAGCCAGCCTTCTCTCGGAACCTGTCTTTAGTGCTGCTGGGGGTCTGCTGGCAGATAAGCACACGCGTCTGTCCACTGACAATGTGGACATGGCTCTCAGAGGACTTTTCTTCCCCTGGGTCAGCCAGGGGACGGGAAAGGCACGCGTATTTTTGAGAGTGCTTCATGCAAAGCATCTGTTTCATTTTGAAAATGGGGATCAAGTGATGCCAGTCAAGTGGGGTGTGTGTGGCCCAATTAGTGGCAACGAGGGAGACTGTGGTTGGAGTCCCCTCGCTGTGTTTCTAAAAGAACCAAGATGAACAAATCATGGCTCTCTGAGGACTTTTCTTCCCCTGGGTCAGCCAGGGGACGGGAAAGGCACGCGTATTTTTGAGAGTGCTTCATGCAAAGCATCTTTTTCTTTTTCAAAAGGGGGGTCAACTGATGCCAGTCAAGTGGGGTGTGTGTGGCCCAGTTAGTGGAAACGAGTGAGACTGTGGTTGGAGTCCCCTCGCTTTTGAAAAAAGATCCAAGATGAACAAGTCATGGCTTTCAGAGGACTTTTCTTCCCCTGGGTCAGCCAGGGGACGGGAAAGGCACGCGTATTTTTGAGAGTGCTTCATGCAAAGCATCTTTTTCATCTTGAAAATTGGGTCAACTGATGCCAGTCAAGTGGGGTGTGTGTGGCCCAGTAAGTGGAAACGAGGGAGACTGTGGTTGGAGTCCCCTCGCTTTTGAAAAAAGATCCAAGATGAACAAGTCATGGCTTTCAGAGGACTTTTCTTCCCCTGGGTCAGCCAGGGGACGGGAAAGGCACGCGTATTTTTGAGAGTGCTTCATGCAAAGCATCTGTTTCATTTTGAAAATGGGGATCAAGTGATGCCAGTCAAGTGGGGTGTGTGTGGCCCAATTAGTGGAAACGAGGGAGACTGTGGTTGGAGTCCCCTCGCTGTGTTTCTAAAAGAACCAAGATGAACAAGTCATGGCTCTCAGAGGACTTTTCTTCCCCTGGGTCAGCCAGGGGACGGCAAAGGCATGCGTATTTTTGAGAGTGCTTCATGCAAAGCATCTTTTTCTTTTTCAAAAGGGGGGTCAACTGATGCCAGTCAAGTGGGGTGTGTGTGGCCATATTAGTGGCAACGAGGGAGACATCATCTGCAACTTGTTGGCAACAGAAAGGCTGCCTTTACACCCTTTTGAGACCGAGGATTTTCGAGACCTTATGCCCATTGCAGTGCCCCAAGAGCCAATGGCCAGTCGTCACTCCTTCTCCAAGAAAGGCGTGCCCGCGCTACCACAGTAGGTCGCACACAACCTCACCGATTCCTTGAGAAATTCTGTGTGTGACAGGGTGCATTTCAACACAGATACTTGGACCAGTAAGCATGGACAGGGGAGTTACATGTTGCTGACTGGGCACTGGGTAACTATGGTGAGAGATGGAGAAGGGTTTGCTGTACAAGTCTTGCCGTCCCCACGACTTGTGTGTCAATCCTTCCTCTGTATGTACAAGTTCCTCCACTGCTTCTGCCTCCTCAACCTCGTGTGGGTCCTCCACCTCGGCCCAAACCCTGTGTGGTCAGGCCACCCTTCCTTGTAACTGCGCCCAAGGAATCCCACACACCTCCTTACTATGCTGGCAGCAGAGCTCAAGGCCATCAGGCGGTCAAATGAAATGTTTACTTTGAAATGTAGGGGAAATGTGAGACACCACTGAGGAATTGTGGACGGTTAGCTCTGGAGAGTGAGACCGAGTTTCATCAATGGTTGTCTCCACTCAACCAGCAGTCAGGGAAGGTCGGGTGCGACAATGATGCAAACCAGTCTGCGACCCTTCTTCAGGGCAATGTGACACACGTGCCTTGTATGGCTCACGTGTTGAACCTGGTTGTCCAGCAATTTTTTAAGCACTATCCCGGCCTACATGGCCTTCTGCAGAGGGCACGGTGTAACGCCTGCCTGGATCGACACACTCAGATGGGCTGTAAAGGATAGGCTAGAGGCAAGCCACTCACCAAGCTGGACACCCAGAACCCTGAAACCCTTTAACCCCTATACAGTGATTTGGAATTACACAGGGCCCAAGTTGATCAATACCTGTGGAATGCTGCAGTTCCAGAGAATAGTAGTCATGCAGGGTCAAAAACATTAATTGAGGAAGAGGCACAGAATGGGATGGCCAGGACTTAATCAGAAAACAAGCAGAGGTGAAATGCGGATCGGCCAACGAGGTACATAAACAGCAAGCAGGAAACGTAGTCAGGTAACAAGCACACAAACTCATAAAACTGAACTGGGGGTAACAGTAACAAGAGGTTCATAGCTTTGTCTGGCAGTGGTCTGCAGACAGGAGGGGCCTAAAAAAGGGTGTTGTGTCTTCCCATTGGGACCAGAGTACAAATTGATTGCGTGGACTACGTTGGTGACTTAACAGCCGTGTGCGGCAATGATGCAAACCTGTCTGCGGCCCTTCGTCAGGGCAATGTGACACACGGGCCTTGTATGGCTCACGTGTTGAATCTGATTCTCCCAGCAATTTTTAAAATACCATCCCGGCCTACATGGCCTTGTGCAGCGGGCACGCTGCTATGTGCTCACTTTCATCCTTCGCACCCAGCAGCTCAACAACTTTCATCGCTCCGGAAGTCTTAGGGTCTGGCAGTTAAACGCCGGAAATGCGATGTTTCGACACGCAGGAATTGGAATCTGCACATGTTGCAGCGTGTGTGGCAGCACCGCAGAGCCCTGCTGAAATACGGTATGACGTATACCCTGGGCTAACTTGATCCAGAGGTGGTGCAGATCACGCTGCTGGAGTGGTGTCAGATCAAGGACCTATGCACCCTTCTACACAGTTTACAAATGTCGACGAAGATGTTTAGCACTGGCAATGCCATTCTCAGCATGACAATTCTGGTCATCTACATGATGGAGCACACTGTAAGCATTATTCGGAGTCAGGTATTGGTCCAAGAGGAAGGGGAGGAAGTACAGGAGGAGTCATATGCAGAAGGGA
Organism: Anomaloglossus baeobatrachus; assembly: GCF_048569485.1. Taxonomy (NCBI): domain Eukaryota; kingdom Metazoa; phylum Chordata; class Amphibia; order Anura; family Aromobatidae; genus Anomaloglossus; species Anomaloglossus baeobatrachus. The sequence continues at coordinate 142,527,834 of NC_134354.1, read as the reverse complement.
TAATAAGATGTACAAGGTCCATACGGTGAGCGGCACCTAGGTGGCAGTCATGGTGGGGGATAGGGATTAACAAGGGCGCATAGTATCAGCAAAAATTGTTGAGGAAGGTGCAGGAGCCCATGAAGAAATGGAGGACGAACTTGCGATGGGCATGGAAGACTCAGCAGATGAGTGAGAGCTTGCTCACATTTCGGTTGTGCGAGGTTGGGGGGAGAGGGCAGAGGAAGGAGGCACGATTCTCACCTCTCTGCCACCAACACACCAAGGACTTGGTCCTCCTGGATGCACAAGACACATGAGCGTCTTCTTGCTGCACTACCTACAACATGACCCTCGGATTGTACGAATTCCAAGTCATGCTGACTACTGGGTTGCCACACTGTTAGAGCCCTGGTACAACACAAAATTTTGCGAAATAACTCCTGCCATAGAATGGGACGCACGTATGCAGGAGTATCAGCAGAAGGTGTTACGCAATCTTACATCTGCTTTTCCACTAAACACCAGGGTGCACAGAGTGAATCTCAATGCTTTTTCATCGATAAGAGGAAATGGTCTTACTTGTCCACATCTGAGGGACCGAGGGCTGGCTGCTGTGCTGAGACGGCGTTGAGTACGGTGTCTCTGCAGAGTTGCATTTTTGGTCATATACAAACTGAGTTGAAAAAGGACAGATGCTGGTGGAAAGGGGAACAGGTGTGTTGGAAAGGGGAAAAAACTTTGTGTCCGTGGGTTTGGTGGTTAAGCAAAAGTAACATTTGATGAAGAAACAACATCTGTTACGGTGGGACTGGCAGATTTGGATAAGGTGGTATATACTATGTTACCGCTATATAACGAAAATTAATAAGAAAAGAAAGAGAAAGGTATATATCCCCATCAGCAGTCAGTGTCCACCGTGCTCCCAGATGGAAAAGGAGAGGTTGGCAACTGGAAGGTTCGGTGGAGGATACAGAGCTGTGTGGCTATGAAACTAATAGTAGCCTGAACCAAGTTTGACGCCACTCGGATCTTGAGACTGGGAGCCCTGTTAGCGTCACAGGGTCCACACGCCCACCCAGCCCAGGAACTCCCTGTTAACATTACAGGCGCCATTCAGTACGCTGACCGTGTGCATTGGGGCCACACCTGTGGACAGCAGGCGCATCAGCAGCAGCAGGCCTGTTAATGCCACTGGGCTGCACAAGCAGGACTTGTAGGACAGGAGCTGGTCTTAACCGTTCTGCGTTACCAACTGTGGTGGCGGCCTGCATCGACACCCTATCCCTGCCTACCTCTGGCCTAAAGCCGCAATGGGTTCAACACATGGAGGTGTGCTCTTTCGGAGCATAATAGAAGACTGCGCACCTCCTTGTTGTCTCCAGCCCCTTTTATAACCTGGGTGCGCCCTAAACCAGGGTGGACCACAATGCACCTCCTGGAGACAAAAGCAGAGTGATACGTCATGAGTGGCATAACTAGCGTCCTATTTGGAACCGCAACTTCAATGATGACCTCATGGCTGTCATGACCCAAACACCTCACCAGTCATCGTCTGACCATCAATAATGAGGTGACAAGTCATAGGGGCGGGCCTCTGCAAGCCATTTGGGAGTGGCCTGGCCACATCGTCAGGACACCTGATGCCCTGTGGTCTAAATGGGCCCCCCACATCAGGGGCAGTGCCAAAGAGTTCATTACCGGACCTAGTCTCTGATGCAGTAAGTGCCTGACCATGGTCAGTTGCATGAAATACAGACTCTAAAAAAAGACTCAGATCAGCTTTAGCATGGTGTCTAGGCACAACACAGGACTTAGACCCGGCACGGAGTGCAAGTACCTGTGCAAAGAGGCTTTTCGCACTAAGTGTGGGAGCATGCGCTGTAGCCCGAAATGAAGACTTAGCCTCAGGAATGGCACAGTCAGGCTGAGCATACTCACTAGGCGAAACACTGGAGTTAGGCTGCGGCTGGGGTAAATCGGCACACGCATGCGCACTAGCTGCCTCTCCACACTTAGACGTGGAGGAGAAAGCAGCCAGCTGGACAACCCGGGGCACAGGCCTAAATGGCAGCTGATGCCTGGGTGCAACTGAAACCGCAGCAGGCTGCTTGCGTTTAAGGCGTCACCATTTTGTAACAACAAATAACATCCAAAAGAACAGGTGTACTTCTTCCCATGGATAATCTGATATGATCCCTTTTTTCATGGACACGACCATCGCTAACAAATGTAGATGAGGCCAAAACAGCAGCTGCTTCAATGGATCTGAAGTGCTCCATAAAGTTGCCTCTCCTCTACCCCAATTTCAAGATCCCAAATACTCCATTCCTCTGTGGTGTCAATCCAATCGCACTTGCTTCCTAACAGCTCTCAAGTTTCCACCAGCCCTGCTGAGTATGGGGTGACAGAGATGGTTGAGTTTGCATAGCTGTTCAGTCGCACTATAGCCTGGGAATCAGAGGTCTGCTCCAAAGCTGCAATGAGTACAGACAAGGAAGTTATTATTATTTTTATTATTATTGATTTATAGAGCACCATTGATTCCATGGTGCTGTACATGAGAAGGGGGTTACATACAGAATACATATACAAGTAACTATAGACAGACTGGTACAGAGGGAAGAGGGCCCTGCCCTTGCGGGATTACATTCTAAAGGATTTTTGGGAGGAGACAGTAGGAGTGGTTTAGGTTGAGCGTCAAGTATGTATGGTGGTGGTGTCATTGAAGGTTATAGTCATTTCTGAACAGATGAGTTTTCAGATTCAGTTTGAAGCTTGCGGGTGTAGCAGATAATCTGACGTGTTGAGGTAGCGAGTTCCATGAGACAGGGGAAATGATCTGCGCAGATGGCCAGAAGCTTTGTGAGTGGGATCCAGGCCCCGATGAAGAAGGTGCTGAGCCTAATCTACACCCTCATTTCAAAAAAGTAAATCCTCCTGGTGGAGACAATGGGGAACATGATAAATGAATTGGAATGACAACTTTACTATTTGGTCAGGGCAGGAAGAGGTTGTCTCGGAGGACTCAGGACGAGGGGAATGAAAACACACAGGGTTATTGATGAGGTTGGAGACCACACTTACTGTCAAACCAAAGTCAGCCAGTCGATGAGGTCAGCAGAGGAGGTGGAGGAGGATGCTACTGACGACGAGGTTACGTTGCGTCTTCCTGGCCAGAGACAAAGTACTGGAAGCACGTCAACAACTGAATCCTGGACCACAACTTTGACTCTGAGCAGAAGTCGTGTTGGCTATGCAGGTCGCATGGGCTGTAAGCCTTTCCTAGCCTGTGAATTTTTGGACATCGCAAAGGATCACCCAAGTCATGGAATCTGTAAGATTTGTCAACAATCTGTAAGTAGAAGGCAAAAACTCACACTTTTGAGTACTTCCTCCATGAAGTATCACATGGATATGAATTGACATCGTGAAGGTGTATTGTTCAGCTTTAGCAACTGTCAACGCAATATGCTTATTTGCCGTTCATTGCATGCATTGTTGCAGACTACACACAAGGGGCTGCTGTTTTTTTGGATCTGCCTTTGGTCACTATAGCAATATAAAATTGCTCTTCGGGTGTGGACTTGGAGATGCTGTCTATGAACAGAAGGAAAAGCTAAAGGTGTGTGTTACAGCAAGGAGCCACCGCGGAAACAGTTCGTTCAATTGTGAGGGGAGTTGTGTTGTACTTTGATGATGAGCACTGTAACGTCAGTGAGCAGCATCCTGTGCCACAGACCAACATTCTTACGGTGCTGTCTATACTGTTTACCGTGAGAGGAGCGTAAAGTCTGTATTTCTGGCAACTGGACATCACAGTACCCGGGTACGGTAGGCTGTGCCCAGACAATAATGCGGGCACGCAACACTTTGTTTTATTAGCAAAACACATATCTGTTCTGGGTAGGCCGACTATATAGACAATAATGTAATAGAAATGCCTGGCTCACTCAGGATGAAAAGCTTAAGGTGCTCGGAAAAATATATATCCAGAAAGTGTAAAGAATCCGGCACACTCAATAAAAACGATTTCAAAAGATGATATTTCGTTTCAATGATTTTATTGTTCTTGTGAGGATATCAAAAACGTAATGTGTGTACAAGTCCAACGTTTCGACCAAAGCATATGGTCTTTTTCAAGGACTATGAAACAGAAAACAATATATCAGATAAGGCAATTTGCATTAGGTAAAAAATATGTGGAGAGCTATTACATGATCTTACATAAAATATATATATCCCAATGGAAAAGAAAAAGGAAAAGAAAAACAGGGATTACACTGAATTTCATCACAAGAACTCACAATTTTTATGTAAAGTGACAGTAATATTTCATTACGGTAGTATACATCAGATTTTCAATGAAAAAAAAAAATAATAATAGCAAACAAATAACAAAGGAAGTTTATGGAGTAACACCAACCTCAAAGGTTATAGTATGGTATGTATCATGTGAAATATTCACTTTCGTGTATTTTATGTTACTCTTATAGCCTAGGACCAAAAGAAGGAAAGATCAGTGATCATATGGGAATATGGTTGAATGTATAACGGGAATGAGGTCATGTAAGTTATCAAAAGGACAATGTCTCTACGGGGAATAAGTATAGTTACCTTAGTACCCTCACTTAAGTAGATAGGATGACTAGCGTCCTCTTTTCTGGATTAAGTTTGGCAGAAAAGCTGTATAATTAATGACATACAGAGCAAATATAAGACATATGTATGTACAAACGACATGAGTAGTATACTGGATGTTATCATACGGAATGTGAATAGATTCCCTTACGTGCCTGGTCATCTAACAATCCAGGGCAGGAGAAAGTAATATTCCTCATAGAATGTGTCAAAAAAATTGCACTCATGAGAGAATCAGCAATTTAATTAGGATAAATCCACAGGTTAATATACCTATAGCTCATGATCTAAAATGTACAAAGAGAAAACCGTCATATAAATATGAATAGCTGCCATATTACCAAAAGACACATCAGTATACTAGAGGTATCTGCAACAAAATAGCAGAGGTAAAAAGAATGACAAGATCACCTGTAGTTAGCTTGCCTATGTGTGGCACCTATTGGAGGCTGAACTGGATTCAATTGGATAGGCGTAACAGGGCACCTGGGTAGGAGCAGGACATAGTATAAAAATGTGAACTAAATATTATATCCAAGACAAGGGTGAAAGAGAGCTTACCCACAATGTGAAATAATGGGAAAAAAATCCTAGGTATGCAGGTGGGGCCTGTTATATGAAATAAAATACAAGGGATTTAGTGTATAGAATACACAAGAGATAAAGGGGTCCGGTCCAAACACATACCTTTTAACTGTCCTGAAAAACGTGGTGCCCACAGGTGCCTGGTGGTGATTAGTGGCTGCCGCTACTGGGTTAAATATACTCTAAGGTAATTAAGGAAGCCGGCGTGCGTCTTGTGCATTTCCTGGTGTGTGTGTGGGAGCGAGGCTTGGAGTGCATGACGCGCAGGCGCCCCCCGTGGTATCCGGAGGGCGCATGCGCGGCAGGTCAGACCAGGCGTCACTGGGGAGAGTGTTTACCGAGTGAGGCGCACATCGCCTATCTACTATCTACTTAAGTGAGGGTACTAAGGTAACTATACTTATTCCCCGTAGAGACATTGTCCTTTTGATAACTTACATGACCTCATTCCCGTTATACATTCAACCATATTCCCATATGATCACTGATCTTTCCTTCTTTTGGTCCTAGGCTATAAGAGTAACATAAAATACACGAAAGTGAATATTTCACATGATACATACCATACTATAACCTTTGAGGTTGGTGTTACTCCATAAACTTCCTTTGTTATTTGTTTGCTATTATTATTATTTTTTTTTTCATTGAAAATCTGATGTATACTACCGTAATGAAATATTACTGTCACTTTACATAAAAATTGTGAGTTCTTGTGATGAAATTCAGTGTAATCCCTGTTTTTCTTTTCCTTTTTCTTTTCCATTGGGATATATATATATTTTATGTAAGATCATGTAATAGCTCTCCACATATTTTTTACCTAATGCAAATTGCCTTATCTGATATATTGTTTTCTGTTTCATAGTCCTTGAAAAAGACCATATGCTTTGGTCGAAACGTTGGACTTGTACACACATTACGTTTTTGATATCCTCACAAGAACAATAAAATCATTGAAACGAAATATCATCTTTTGAAATCGTATATAGACAATAAGACTTGCTGCCTCTGCACTGTCAAATTGTCGCGTACAGTTTAAATCATAGAGGGACAGCAACACATGTTTGCATTGACTGTTGCTTTTCAAGATTTCCATGACTGTGTTGCAGAGCTGTGTGGTTTGCATTCACACTGTTATCATCTGCATTATCTGTGAGGCTTCAGCTTAAGCTGGGTTTACACACTGCAACATCTCAAACGACATCGCTGTAACGTCACCGGTTTTGTGACGCAATAGCGATGTTGTTTGCGATGTTGCAGTGTGTGAATCACATCAGCGACCTGGCCCCTGCTGTGAAGTTGCTGATCGCTACAAATCGTTCAGGACCATTCCTAGGTCCTTTTTTTCCCGCTGTGCAGCATACATCCGTGTGTTTGAAACCTTTACAACGACATCACTAGCAACTTCGAGCCCAGCCTGTAGGCGTGCTATAGCGTTCCCTTTCCCGCCCCCTTACCTCCGATTGGTGGTCGCTGTAGCGTTTCTGATTGGTGGCTTTGAGTGAATAGAAGGCAACTTATTTCTGTTCTGTAGAACAACCTTGCTGCTGGTCTTTGGGGACGTGCGGTGACTCTACTACACTGGTTTATCTATCAATACAGCTTCTCTACAATACTCACCATCTACAAGGTAAGTTACTGGGTCTCAAATATGTATGAATTTTTTTAGCGATTCCTTTTTTTCCCCTTTCACATTTGAGGTCTCTGTAGCGATTCCGTTGTTGCTACTTTATAGGAATCTGCGATCAGGCTGCCAAATCATTTGAGGTCTCTGTAGTGATTCCGTTGTTGCTACTTTATAGGAATCTGCGATCAGGCTGCCAAATCATTTGAGGTCTCTGTAGCGATTCCGTTGTTACTACCTCAAACTACTTAAATAACTCTGCGATTATGCTTAATTTACTGTACATTTCGCATGGGCAGCCATTTTAGTATGGGCGGCCATTTTCTGCCACGTTCTCCAAACACTAGTGCGGTTTGACTTGTTTTTTTTGGTACTATGAAAAGGAAATGGAGGCCTACTGTACATTCCCTTTAGCGTGGGCGGACATATTAGCATGGGCGGCCATTTTCTGCCTAGCATTTGAGCGTGCTGGTCTGCGATATTATACAGTCAATATATATTACGGTAAGCATCACTTTTTTAGCGATCACATTCAGATTTTTGTAGCGATCACATTCTGATTTTTGTAGCAATCACATTCTCATTTTTATAGAGTTTCCATTTTATTTTAGGACATGTGCAATCCATAACTCCTATTGTGTATTGTTGTCATGCTTCTACACTGGCTACCAAATGGAGGGCTTGCCTTCTATCTGTGCAAACACCCATACTGGAGGTCCGTGCAGTATCTGATCTCAACATGGAATACAGTTGTCATTGACATTTAACATGTACATGTGTAATGATTTTGTTGCAACTTCCCTCATCTTTACATTGTATTTTTGCAGTTTCCACATCATGACCGATGCAGAGCGTGCTGTTGTTGCTGCATTGCTGATGGAAGAATCAGGGCGACGAGATAATGCAAGGATGCTTGAGAGGCGTTCCAAACGAAAACGTCGCATGTGGACCAGAGAGTGGTTGCTGAAGAGGTCCGAAATATCCCACATCCAACTTCTGCGACAGCTTCATGGCAAGGATCCTCAAGATTTCTGAAACTATCTGCGGATGACAGAGGAGTCCTTCAAAATGTTGCTGCAAATGGTTACGCCACTCATTCAGCGGAAAGATACACTGATGCGTGCTGCTGTCCCTGTAGACGAAAGATTGGCAGTCACGCTGAGATTCCTAGCCACTGGCCGCTCACTGCAGGACCTGCATTTTTCAGCAGCAGTATCAAAATCCCTTCTGAGCGGTCTAATTCCAGAGACATGCAGAGCGATTGTTGAAAGTCTACGTTCCTACGTGCGGTTTCCAAAAACACAGGATGAATGGAAAAAAATTGCTTCTGATTTTGAACAAACTTGGCAGTTCCCGAACTGCGGTGGGGCATTGGACGGGAAACATGTGCGCATCACCCAACCCCACAACTCCGGATCCTATTTCTATAACTATAAAGGATATTTCAGCATCATCCTGATGGCCCTTGTTAACGCCAACTACGAATTCATAAATGTTGATGTTGGCATGAACGGGAGGGTTTCCGATGGTGGTGTTTTGGAGCACACACGTTTTGGAGAGCGATTGCTGAACGGTGACCTGAACTTGCCTCCAAACTCTCAGACTACTGGCAACCTTAATTTTGTTTTTATCGGCGATGAAGCCTTCCCGCTTCTTCCAAATCTAATCAAACCATTCCCCCAGAAAACTCTTACGAATGAAAGACATATTTATAATTATCGCTTATCAAGGGCGCGACGTGTTGTAGAAAATGCCTTTGGTATTATGGCAAATCGCTTTAGAGTGTTCCACGCGTCTATTAACTTGAAGCTAGAGTCAATAGACTCTGTTGTGCTGGCGTGTTGCGTGTTGCACAACTTTCTACGCCAGCGCGATACTGTTGCGTACAGTCCACCAGGCTTTGGGGACTCTGTGAATACAGCCAATGGGGCAGTGGAGCCCGGTGAATGACGTCAAGACACTGCTGCTATTGCAGACCTGCAAACATTTGCACACGGCAGAAACACGCATGATGCGAAGACCTGCCGTGAAAAGTACTGTGAATATTTTACCGGTCCAGGTGCTGTTACTTGGCAGCAGCAGATATTATAGTTTGCGAAGCATATGTTATAGTTGCCTACTGATACCCTACTTTTTATTTTCTGTATTGATACGTGCAATAAAATTTTTGTTTTACTTTACCACTGCTTTTTTTGTCATTGTTTCACTACTAAGCAGTTTGTAAATATGTATACACATGCGTGTTCATCTCCATAAATATATATACACCGACATGCATATACATCCGTGTACTCTTATGTAAACATTCATTCATGTACACATACATATTTATATGAATATGTATATGCACACACAGAAACCAAAACAGATATATATTATACATTACATTACATTATATATCCCCTGGACAGTCAAGATCATTGAAAAAAAAAAAAACCTTGTTGCCACTCTACAGTCTTGATGTCCTCCCGTTTTCGTGGGGAGGGGGTGAGTGGGGTCTGATTGGCTGGTGTGTGTTTGTGTGTGGGAACCTCCCCAAGGGAGAGTGAGATCTGCACCAAAAACATGGATGCAGACCTCTGTGACACCCTTGTTTTTCCAGGGCAGCATAGTGCTCTTCGTGCTGCCACCTACTGCTAAGGGTGATGTGTATGCCCCATACTCTTATGGGATGTATATATCGCAGCCTCTCCTGGGATGTATATGCCTCTGTGTCTCCTGTGATGTAGATGCCCCAGCTTCTCCTGTGATGTGTATGCCCCCAGCCTCTCCAGACCAAGACAAACCTGGAAAAGCAGTTGTGAGCAACAAAATGATCAATATCACCGAACATCACAGTCGCTACAGCCACCACTTGGGTGAGTTAATTAATTCATTGACCAAATATAGCCAGGTCGTTTTCAAGTTGAAAATTTTTAGTGGTCCCCGAAGGTTGGTAGAAAATTACAAATGTCCCCCAGCAGTAAAAAGGTTCCCAACCCCTGTTTGAAAGGTTTTTCAAAAAATTGACACAACACCGAATATAAACATGAAAGATTTATGTGTAATAAAAAAAAAAAAACCTGTTTACAACAAATAATAAGAAATTTAGTGGCCCTGTGGTTGGCTTGCCACAAACTGGTTTATCAAATCGCCTTGTCGGCGTATGGCTTGCGACAGACGCCTATGTGATTCCAGCATCTGCGTGTTTGACTCGATCAGGTCCTGTAGTGTGGGGATTTCTGTGGAGGGAATGGTAAAAGTTAACCAGGTTTGTTCAAACATCGAACTAATAGGTATATGTTTTTTGTTGACCACTTACGGTTTTGTGGTTCATCACCTTCATCCTCCGAGGCGCTGACGGCCCAACCAGATCCTGTGGCTAGGGAACACAAATCAATTTTTAGTACACGACAGCCCACCATCATTTTAACATCCATGTATCCTTTCCAACTTGTAGGGACACCATGTTATGTGCATAAATTACAGGAAGGGTAGCCTGCACCAAACTCACCAACTGATGCGGGGGAAAAGGCATCGGGAGACAGTGATTGATGAGGAGACAGGGTGTAAGGTGGTGATGGGGTTGATTGAAGTGATGGGGTTGGAGCAGGTGATGGGTTTGGAGAAGGAGAGGGTGGCCCAGCAGGAGATGGTGCAGCAGGTGGAGGTGGGGTAGACGCAGCTGATGCTGGACCAGGAGATGGTGGAGCCGGTTGCGGTGGTGGTGCAGCTGGGGGTGGTCCTAGGTATAGGAGAAAACTTCTATTGAGCGGATAACTCCAGGCCTCCACGGCTTAAGCCCGCTTTACACCATACAATTCTGCATACAATATCGTATGCGATGTGACACGCCCCCATCGTATGTGCGACAAGTTACATTACTTTCCCTTTCATTTTTTAAACAGACATAACTATTCAGATTTTAAGACATCGTAGTGTGTGAAGCCTAGATGATACGATTAACGAGCGCATAAAGCATCGTAATCGTATCATCGTTGTAGCGTCGGCGTAATCCATAATTACGCTGACGCGACGGTCCGATGTTGTTCATCGTTCCTGCGGCAGCACACATCGCTGTGTGTGAAGACGCAAGAGCGAGGAAAATTTCCTATCGGCGTCACCGCGGCTCCCGTAGGCTATGCGGAAGGAAAAAGGTGGGCGGGATGTTTACATCCCGCTCATCTACGCCCCTCCGCTCCTATTGGCAGCCTGCCGTGTGACGTCGCAGTGAGTCCGTACGACCCGCCCCCTTAATAAGGAGGCGGGTCACCAACCAGAGCGACGTCCCAGGACAGGTGAGTCCATGTGAAGGTGCCGTAGCTATAATGTTCGCTATGACAGCTATCACAAGGATATCGCAGCTGCGAGGGGGGCGTGGACTATCGCGCTCGGCATCGCGGCATCAGCTTGCGATGTCGCAGCGTGCAAAGTACCCCTAAGGCCATTATATACTGCCATTATATACTGCATTCTAACATGCTGTATATAAGAGCCCTGGCCGCTGTGACAACATAAAAAATACTTTATATAACTTACCTAGCCGTCGCGCTGCTGTGGAATAGGAGGACGGAGATGGCTGAAAGAGGCGCTGGTGGAACTGAACAACGTACACGCCTCCGTGACCCTATTCCACTGTAGCGCGACCGTAAGGTAAGTTATATAAATTGTTTTTTATTTGCTTTGTCTGGTGTTGTTTAGGGGTTAACAAAACCAAACCAGGCCAAAGCCGCAAAACAACACTCACCACGACGCCTCATGATGTCTGCCCGGATGCTGGCGAACAGATCACTTGACCTGTATTGCAGGTCCGCCACCTTCTTTCTGATTTGGGTTGTGGACCGCTCCAGCCCAAATCGACGGGACAGGCCTCTCCTGATCTTCTCCAGCACTGCCTGCTTATGCAGTATGGGATGCTCACGGGGGGCCTCACAAAGGTAATCCAGTTTTACCACCATTTTCACTAGATAGTGAACCTCCACAGACCCCCAGGGAGAAGAGCGCCTCCTTGCCGCCATGTTCCCGCCTCTGGGCATAGTAAAACATCCATGCCGCCCACCAGACTTCAAAGACGACGGGAGCAACGTCATCACGTCACGTTATGAACAGCGTCGCAGTAGCGATCCCGCTTGCAGTCTCATTGTCAGCTAGCCCGCTCTAACCGCGTCAGCACAGCTGCGCCTCCGTCTGCCGGGAACGCAGTAGCGTCGCCGGCCAGAAGTGAACGCTGGTGTGGGCACTGTTAATACTAGTCCTTTTAACATAAAAATCCAATACACAAACACATAAATCAATGATTTAAGTGCTATCTATGCAATTTGCTGTCTGACTCGGTTACAGCCGATATCGCAGACGGGAACGCTACTGTGATTCTGTGCTAGCTTTATTCAGACCGCTAGTTTCACGAACGGGAACGCTACTGTGACGCGGTTCGAGCGGCTTGTTGAGAACGAGACCGCTAGCGGGATCGCTACTGCGACGTTGTTCAGAACGTGACGTGATGACGTTACTCACGTCGTCTTTGAAGTCTGTTGGGCGGCGTACATGCTCAGAGGCGGGAACATGGCGGCCAGGAGACGCAGTTCTCCATGGGGGCCTGTTGAGGTGCATTATCTGATTCGGATGATGATTAAAAAAGATTATTTTTGTGAGGCAGAGCATGAACATCCCATGCTTCACAAGCAGTCTGTGCTGAAGCTAATTAGCAGAGGCCTGGCCCGTAGATTTGGGGTGGAGCGATCCACAACCCAAATCCGGAAGAAACTGGCAGACCTGCGCTATAAGTCCAGTGAACTCCTCGCCAGCATCCGAGCAGACATCGAGAGGCGTCATGGTGAGTGCTGTTTAGCGGCTTTGGTCCTGTTCGGTTTTGTTTACCCATGAACAACCCATGACTTTATGGTTCATGGATCATGGATTGAAACATCGGTGTTACCATTTAGTTAACATGTTAAATATAATATCCCCAAAATTATATTGTACGATCACCTTTTATGGCCTAGAGCAGACCTGGGCAAGGGGCGGCCCGCGGGCCACATCCGGCCCGCCTACTCTCTGTGACCGGCCCGCCTGGCTCTGGGCATCCTGGCTGGCCGGTCACTGATGAGGGCAATCTGACCTGTTGTCCGTAGCTCCAGGCTCCGGCAGGCCCGTGGTCAGATTGCCCTCATCACACGCTGCGTGCCGGCAAGGAACAGAGGACAGATACTGCAGCACCGCACAGTGAAGCAGCGGAACGCAGGAATCTGTCCTCTGTTTCCTGCCGGCACTTTCTCTGTGACACACACGCGCGCGCCCTGATGTCGTCAGTACGTCGCCAGGTTCATCAGAGTTCATTGGGAACTGTGACAAGTCCCCGAGATGCTCCGGCTTCCAGGTTCTCAACATACACACACACCTGTATACTCACCCAGCGATGCGGTCCCCAGCACTGTCCCTTCTTCCAGCTGCTCACTCCAGTGAATATTCAGTGAGTATACTTACAAGCGATAAGGAGCAGGAGGCAGCAGAGTCAGAGACAGCAGCGCTGGAGAGAGGTAAATATAGAAAATCTTTTTATTAAAAAGACCCGTGTTTTCTCTGGTATTTGTCACACTGATGTCACACAGATCACATCAGTGTGCGATCCGTGTGACACCTGTGTGCTGCCAGAGAAAAAAAGGATATGTGTGCGTGCAGGTCCACGGGGGGTCACACAGTCCGTAACTTACTGTTTGTGTATGAAGGGATAGTATATATACTGTATACAGTATTGGGTAAAACTGAGTTAATTCTATTAGTCCGGCCCTCTAAATCCATCCCAATTTCTCATGCGGCCCCATGGGAAAATTAATTGCCCACCCCTGGCCTAGAAAAATAAAATGAATTGAGGACCCAAAGGAGGGGGTTTATTTCTGAAAGATATGTACTAGAAAAATACACACACATATGGCTTCTAAACTTGCTCACTCAGATATGCACCGAGATAAGAAGGATAGTCAGATGACTGAACAATAGTGATGAGCGAGTATGCTTGTTACTACTCGGTACTCGCACGAGTATCACTGTACTCGGGCTACTCGGCGGGTACCGAGTAATTTCGCGATACTCGTGCTTTACTCGTGGTCTTCATTTCTGCATGTTGGCGCTCTTTTGAGAGCCAGCCCTCATGCAGGGATTGGCTGGCAGACCACTGCAATGCCACAGCCCTGTTAGTTGTGGAATTGCAGTGATTGGCCGGCCTGCACAGCGTGACCGAGCCTTTATACCGGCCGGCGCGCTGTGCTCTGTACACAGCCATCTCATATTCCCTGCTTTCCACGCCCACAGGCGCCTATGATTGGTTGCAGTGAGACACGCCCCCACGCTGAGTGACAGGTGTCACACTGCACCCAATCACAGCAGCCGGTGGGCGTGTCTATACTGTGCAGTAAAATAAATAAATAAATAATTAAAAAAACCGGCGTGCGGTCACCCCAATTTTAATACCAGCCAGATAAAGCCATACGGCTGAAGGCTGGTATTCTCAGGATGGGGAGCGCCACGTTATGGGGAGCCCCCCACCCTAACAATAACAGTCAGCAGCCGCCCAGAATTGCCGCATACATTATATGCGACAGTTCTGGGACTGTACCCGGCTCTTCCCGATTTACCCTGGTGCGTTGGCAAATCGGGGTAATAAGGAGTTATTGGCAGCCCATAGCTGCCAATAAGTCCTAGATTAATCATGTCAGGCGTCTATGAGACACCCTCCATGATTAATCTGTAAATTACAGTAAATAAACACACACGCCCGAAAAATCCTTTATTAGAAATAAAAAACAATAACAAAGTCCCTCATCACCAATTTATTACCCCCGACAAACCCTCCATGTCCGGTGTAATCCACGGTCCTCCAGCGTCGCGTCCAGCTCTGCTGCATGCAGGTGACAGGAGCAGCAGAATACACCGCTGCTCCGGTCACCTCCACGCAGCTAATGAGGTGAGTATAGCGATCAGCTGAGCTGTCACTGAGGTTACCTGGATCCAGCGGTGGCCGCGATTAACCTCAGTGACAGCAGCTGATCGCGCTTCTCACCTCAGTTGGTGCATGGAGCTGACCGGAGCGGCAGTGAGTAGCGTGATCAGCTGCTGTCACTGAGGTTACCCGCGGCCACCGCTGCATCCAGGTAACCTCAGTGACAGCTCAGCTGATCGCTATACTCACCTCATTAGCTGCGTGGAGGTGACCGGAGCAGCGGTGTATTCTGCAGCTCCTGTCACTTCCATGCAGCAGAGCTGGACGCGACGCTGGAGGACCGTGGATTACACCGGACATGGAGGGTTTTGTTGTGGGTAATAAATTGGTGATGAGGGACTTTGTTATTGTTTTTTATTTCTAATAAAGGATTTTTCGTGTGTGTGTGTTTTTTAACTGTAATTTACAGATTAATCATGGAGGGTGTCTCATAGACGCCTGACATGATTAATCTAGGACTTATTGGCAGCTATGGGCTGCCAATAACTCCTTATTACCCCGATTTGCCAACGCACCAGGGTAAATCGGGAAGAGCCGGGTACAGCCCCAGAACTGTCGCATATAATGTATGCGGCAATTCTGGGCGGCTGTTGACTGATATTGTTAGGGTGGGGGGCTCCCCATAACGTGGCGCTCCCCATCCTGAGAATACCAGCCTTCAGCCGTATGGCTTTATCTGGCTGGTATTAAAATTGGGGGGGACCGCACGCCGTTTTTTTTAATTATTTAATTATTTATTTCACTGCACAGTATACACACACACACCGGCTGCTGTGATTGGGTGCAGTGTGACACCTGTCACTCAGAGTGGGGGCGTGTCTCACTGCAACCAATCATAAGCGCCGAAAAGCAGGAAAGCAGAGAATACGAGATTGATTAATGAGCGGCCGGCTTTTTCAAAAGAAGAAAAGCCGCAGGAGCAGTGTGAATGCCGTGCAGTGCCGCAGCAGTGATCGGCGAACGGTGAGTAAGAGAGAGGGGGGAGAATGACCGACAGACTGTGAGAGGGGGACAGACAAGACAGAGAGAGACCGACAGAGCGAGACCGACCGACGGGAGATAGAATGAAAAAAAAAATGACCGACATCGCTTGTAAAAAGCACAAAACGTGCGTTTTGGACATCGGAGTGCCACACAATGTTTATGTAAAATCTTTCATGTATTAATCTCAAAAAGTAACATACACCAGATCTATCTCACTATTGGGTATGTGCCCTTAACATTTCCGCCATGAAAAATCATTTTGGGGTCATTTTGGAAGGTTTTCTGGTGAGTCCGTAAAAATGGCGTAAAACGCGGACAAAATTGTTCACAGCTGTGACTTTTGAGTGATAAATGCTTCAAGGGGTCTTCCCCATGCTGTTGCCATGTCATTTGAGCACTCTTCTGAGACTTTTGTGACATTTTTAGGGTTTCTACATGCTGCCGGGGGGTCATTTCACAAAAATACTCGGGTCTCCCATAGGATAACATTGGGCTCGTTGCTCGGGCCGAGTACACGAGTATCTTGGGATGCTCGGCCCGAGCCTCGAGCACCCGAGCTTTTTAGTACTCGCTCATCACTACTGAACAATGCTCCAAACGCGATTAGAGCAAGGTTTTTTGGAAAGCACAGTATAGTTCAAATGCAATATATTCCAAAGAAAATAATAACATTATACCAAGATATCTAGTGTGCATATCAGAGGGACAAGGTGGCAAAAAAGAGCTAATTATCCTTTGTAAAAGGTATGGTATGCAAACTTGATCAAATTCAATGCTCCTGGGGTATAATGGGATTATTTTATCTTTGCATATATTAGCATTTGATCAACACTGTGCCAGTCTTTGCATAAACCATTTCGCATAAAAACATGCTGGGTAATCGCGTTTGGAGTATTGTCCATTGCCCTGATTATCATTGTTATCTCGGTGCATATCAGAGTGTCATTAGAAGCCTTGAGCACAACTATTTACCGAACAGTATAAAATAGACGAATTTAAAGTGATTGATTTTTGTGCATTGTTTTTTCAATGAATGCAGCATGTCTGCTGCTTTGAGGCAAGTGGTCCCCATGTGTCTGGTACCCCGAGAAAAAGGTTTGTCAAACATACATAAAAAAGCTACAATATATCTACCGATGTGTCGGCGGTGTCATGTTGTAAGTTATGCACATCCGGCATCGTTACAGATATTGTAGTGTGTCAAAACTACATGCGACTACGATTGAACGAATAACCGTTCATCGCATACACGTCGTTTGATTACTAAAAAGGGAACGTCTGGTTGTTAAATGTTCCAGAGGCAGCACACATCGCAGTGTGTGACACCCCGGGAACGACTAACTACAACTTACCTGCGTCCCGCTTCTTTCTTATGAATGGTCGTATGGAAGGGTAAGTACTTGTGACAGGAACAAAGCATAGGTGCGACACGGTTAACTAATTTAACTTGCAGAATTGTATGGTCTAAACCAGGCGTAGCCATGGAGGCCTGGAGCTATGCACTCAATAAAATTTTTCTCCTATACCTAGGACCACCTCCAGCTGCACAGGCACCTCCACCTGCTCCACCATCTCCTGGTGCAGCATCGGATGCGGATCCCCTACCTCCACCGTCTCCACCATCTCCCGGTCCAGCATCAGCTGCGTCTACCCCACCTCCACCTGCTGCACCATCTCCTGCTGGGCCACCCTCTCCTTCTCCAAACCCATCACCTGCTGCAACCCCATCACTTCAATCAACCCCATCACCACCTTACACCCTGTCTCCTCATCAATCACTGTCTCCCGATGCCTTTTCCCCCGCATCAGTTGGTGCGTTTGGTGCAGGCTACCCTTCCTGTAATTTATGCACATAACATGGTGTCCCTACAAGTTGGAAAGGATACATGGATGTTAAAATGATGGTGGGCTGTCGTGTACTAAAAATTGATTTGTGTTCCCTAGCCACAGGATCTGGTTGGGCCGTCAGCGCCTCGGAGGATGAAGGTGATGAACCACAAAACCGTAAGTGGTCAACAAAAAACATATACCTATTAGTTCGATGTTTGAACAAGCCTGGTTAACTTTTACCATTCCCTCCACAGAAATCCCCACACTACAGGACCTGATCGAGTCAAACACGCAGATGCTAGAATCACATAGGCGTCTGTCGCAAGCCATACGCCGACAAGGCGATTTGATAAACCAGTTTGTGGCAAGCCAACCACAGGGCCACTAAATTTCTTATTATTTGTTGTAAACAGGTTTTTTTTTTTTATTACACATAAATCTTTCATGTTTATATTCGGTGTTGTGTCAATTTTTTGAAAAACCTTTCAAACAGGGGTTGGGAACCTTTTTACTGCTGGGGGACATTTGTAATTTTCTACCAACCTTCGGGGACCACTAAAAATTTTCAACTTGAAAACGACCTGGCTATATTTGGTCAATGAATTAATTAACTCACCCAAGTGGTGGCTGTAGCGACTGTGATGTTCGGTGATATTGATCATTTTGTTGCTCACAACTGCTTTTCCAGGTTTGTCTTGGTCTGGAGAGGCTGGGGGCATACACATCACAGGAGAAGCTGGGGCATCTACATCACAGGAGACACAGAGGCATATACATCCCAGGAGAGGCTGCGATATATACATCCCATAAGAGTATGGGGCATACACATCACCCTTAGCAGTAGGTGGCAGCACGAAGAGCACTATGCCGCCCTGGAAAAACCAGGGTGTCACAGAGGTCTGCATCCATGTTTTTGGTGCAGATCTCACTCTCCCTTGGGGCTCAGTCCTATATACAGTATATATACAGTATATACGGGCTTTTTGAAGGTATGTGAAATAACGTGTGAATTTATATACACTATTGTCTGAAGTCCTTATTCACCCCCAAAAAAACATCTTTCATCACTCTCAACCATTATTTCATTCATGCCCACAGGCCACAATTTTGAAACAAAATAAAATGTTTTATTTTTAACAAAACACATATGGTATCAATACAATCAATAAAGTGAAGAAAAAAACAAACATCAACACAACATATCAAAAGAAGTATGGAAAGATGATAATTTACAATACAGCTACAACTCTTGGTAGTAGCCGTCTGAGTTTCCATATTGTTGGCTGGGCGTTGAGCGTAACTGGGAAGAGCTTGGAAAGAGTGGAAACTGTGGGGGGCCAGGGTGCGATGGTGGCGGAGGCTGCATTATATGCATGGGTGTGCTGTACTGTGGGTACTGGGAATACATATTTGGCTGAATGCTCTCAGTTACAACGGAAGTGTCTTTTAGTTTTCCTGCTGCTGCTTTCGCCAGTGCATCCAGGACGATCCTTTCCAGGTGGTTCCTTTGTGTGTCTTCTAGTTTGGACATTCTCTCGTCCATAAGTTTTGCAAAGCAGCCAACAGTGGCGCTGTTCTGCACGCTTAAGATTTTGTTGGCCAAACCAATTAGATCTGGAGATGGTGGCCGGCCAGCCTTTCGTTTACGCGACGCTATAAGGCGTTGAGGTAATGGACATGGTGGAGCTTTGTCAGGAGTGTCCTCGCTTGAAATTTGCGTGCTGGCTATGTCACTGTTTTCACTAGTGGACAATTCTTCTTCAGCATCTTGCATATGCTCCTGCGTGAACAGAAAATTCATGTTAACGCCAAACCAAAATATTACTTCACATCTTTCAACACCAACCCACCACAGAAATGTGTTTGCATTGGATATCGTGAGCAGCATTCACAAGGGTACACGTGCACTGGAAATCAATGGTAGGCTGGGATTAGTTCTACGGGATTTGAAATAGTAGTATAACGGGATATGGAATACTACTTGTACGGGCTATGAAATGGCATTTTACGCTGTGATAACTGAGTGGGCAGAAACTAGTGAAGGGGTATACTTTTAGTAAGTGAAAGGGATAACTTTAGGAATATGCAAAATTTTTCATTGAAACCCATAGTTCAAAATCTTCTAGTAAAGTTCACCATATACCTACAAACTTTTTTTTTAATTTGTTTGAAATGCTGTTTCAAGGTCTAAAATAAGGTACTTACATCACCCGCAAGGGGCAAACTCCCCGTGTCAGAGTTTTCATCCATGAGGTCTTCCATTCTCCGTGGTAGCTCTTGGTCTCTAGTGAAGGAAAGGAGCTCATAGTACCACAACGTTGGTGTATATACGTCCTCCGTTCCGGTACCGGACTTAATTGACTGCTCCACCCTTTTTAGCTCTCTCCTATAAACTGTACGTAGAGCTTGAATTTTTCTTTTTACCAAATTTTCATCTACGGGTTCATCTGGATGGTGTAGCTTAAAAAAGGCTACCAGTTTTTGATAGGCCTCCTTTTTTTATATCTATTGGTATAATCTGCCGATTTTATCTTCCATAAACAAGGCAGTGAGCGATATAACTCTATAAGTTCTCTGGTAAATTCCTGAGAAGAGGACATCTGAAAAAAATAAAAATAAACATTGAGAACGGAACATACTTATTACATTTTCCAAAAGTGTAGAAAATGCCCATGGCCGCCCACGCTAAAGGGAATGTACAGTAAAGTCAAGGCCTCCATTTCCTTTACATAGTACCAAAAAAACAAGTCAAACCGCACTAGTGTTTGTAGGACGTGGCAGAAAATGGCCGCGCATGCTAAAATGGCCACCCATGCTAAAATGGCCGCCCATGCTAAATATACAGTAAATTAAGCATAATCGCAAAGTTAAGTAGGAACAACGGAATCGCTACAGAGACCTCAAATGATTTGGCAGCCTGATCGCAGATTCCGATAAAGTAGTAATAACGGAATCGCTACAGAGACCTCAAATGATTTGGCAGCCTGAACGCAGATTCCGATAAAGTAGTAACAACGGAATCGCTACAGAGACCTTAAATGAGAAAGGGGAAAAAAAGGAATCGCTAAAAAAAATCATACATATTTGAGACTCTGTAACGATGCTTACCTTGTAGATGGAGTTGAGTATTGTATAGAAGCTGTATTGATGCTATATAGATGCTATATAGATCAGTGTAGAGTCACCGCATACAGAACTCTACAAAGATCCGCTAAGCAATGCAGAAGCTCAGGACCAAGCTCAGGAGAACGCCCTAGCGTTAACCAATCGGAGCTGAGGGGGGCGTGTAAAAAGGACTCTACCACGCCTAAACTATAGGTGGGAGTCGTCAAGTACCTGCTGTGTGACACATCCCCAAAGACCAGCGAGGTTGTTCGGCAGGTCTGTATCGCTGCTGAGTTGTTGACCAGGTTTGCCTGTTTGACAGCTCACCAGCGACCCACCAGAGCCTTAGGGAGGTCGCTGTTACGTCACAAAACCGGTGACGTTACAGCGATGTCCTTTGCGATGTTGCAGTGTGTAAACCCAGCTTAACAAGGGTATTCAGGGGGGGTAATGTGTTTTGTCTATGTTTAGGTAGATAACTTGGAAGCTCTTGTGATGCGCCACTGGTAAGTCATGTTCGCACACACACACACACACACACACACACACACACACGCACAAACACACAATTACTGCTACACAGAGGGATTAGCAGGTAGTAGGCAACAGAATAGATTGTTAAATTATTTAAATTGTATGCATGGTTCTTATTGTTTGTTTTGGTAAAGTTAAACAATCATTTATCAACCCAACTGCCTAGAGTCCTTTTCCTGTTGCCTGGTTTTGCTGCATACTGGGGAGCCCACCCTGTACACGACTTAAAATGAAGCATAAGTCGCAATGTGAATTTCACTGTGCTACAATGCGGCCTAGCGTGCCTGTGCAACCACCGCCTGCCCCATCAAGTGCATCTGCGTGCTCTTCATCCTCTGTGACTGTGGGGACAGCAGTCACACATGGTTTTTCACACTGAACTTCCACTCCTTTACCCGCAACAGGGAGTGTGATTGGCAGGTCATCACTTGTTTTGGAAGTGGAAGCAGAAGGTATTGTTGAGCTGTCAGACATCGAGAGAACCATCATTGGATGCAGGCTACATTATATCCACGCCTGCACCTTCGTCACAGATTGGCTGGACTACCTGCAGTTAATAATTGCATTCCAGAAATGGAAAGGAGTGTAGAATGCACATGTGTTGTACCTTGCTTGGCAGCAAAGGAACACTAACTTAGTATTCCAGACAATTTACGGATGGCAGAAAAAGAGTCAGCTCTTTGGGCAAATTAAATAGCGTGGCAAAAGTGGACAGATGGGTACAGTGGCCGTGTTCTGTGGGTACCAGGACAGTAAAAGAAGCCTCACTTTCTATCCCTCCTAATGATCAAATGCAGCAAGGAATTCCCTGAGTTTGCTATAAAATTAGCATAGCTAAATGTGCATGAGGGTAGAATGCAGAGGTGCTTGAGATTGCTTGGCACAAGTGGCACAATAAAGGAGTCCCAGCCATTTTTTGTATGCCACTAAGTTGCAGTATTTTTTGCTAGCATTATAGCTTATTAAAAACAGAGCAGGAGGGTGTCATGCAGAGGTGCTGCACATAGCTTGGCACCAGTGGGGCAGTAATGGAGTACAACAGCCACTTCTTGTATGCCACTAAGTTTACTCAATTTTTGGTATTATAATGTATTAGTAACAATGAGTTTGAGTGTGCAATGCAGGCAGACGTGCTGCAAATATCTGTGCACTAGTGGGACTAGACAAAAGTCCAATAGCCACGTTTAGGATGCCACTAGGTACACTGAGTGTTTGCTAGTATAATGGCTTAGTTATAATGAGTTGGAGTGTGCAATGCAGGCAGACGTGCTGCAAATGTCTTTGCACTAGTGGGACTAGACAAAAGTCCAATAGCCACGTTTAGGATGACACTAGGTTCACTGAGTGTTTGCTAGTATAATGGCTTAGTAACAATGAGCTTGAGTGTGCAATGCAGGCAGACGTACTGCAAATATCTGTGCACTAGTGGGACTAGACAAAAGTCCAATAGCCACGTTTAGGATGCCACTAGGTACACTGAGTGTTTGCTAGTATAATGGCTTAGTTATAATGAGTTGGAGTGTGCAATGCAGGCAGACGTGCTGCAAATGTCTTTGCACTAGTGGGACTAGACAAAAGTCCAATAGCCACGTTTAGGATGACACTAGGTTCACTGAGTGTTTGCTAGTATAATGGCTTAGTAACAATGAGCTTGAGTGTGCAATGCAGGCAGACGTACTGCAAATATCTGTGCACTAGTGGGACTAGACAAAAGTCCAATAGCCACGTTTAGGATGACACTAGGTACACTGAGTGTTTGCTAGTATAATGGCTTAGTTATAATGAGTTGGAGTGTGCAATGCAGGTAGAGGTGCTGCAAATGTCTTTGCACTAGTGTGACTAGACAAAAGTCCAATAGCCACGTTTAGGATGACACTAGGTACACTGAGTGTTTGCTAGTATAATGGCTTAGATATAATGAGTTGGAGTGTGCAATGCAGGCAGACGTGCTGCAAATATCTGTGCACTAGTGGGACTAGACAAAAGTCCAATAGCCACGTTTAGGATGCCACTAGGTAAACTGAGTGTTTGCTAGTATAATGGCTTAGTTATAATGAGTTGGAGTGTGCAATGCAGGTAGAGGTGCTGCAAATGTCTTTGCACTAGTGTGACTAGACAAAAGTCCAATAGCCACGTTTAGGATGACACTAGGTACACTGAGTGTTTGCTAGTATAATGGCTTAGTTATAATGAGTTGGAGTGTGCAGAGGACAGGAGTAGAGATGAGCGAACCGGTCCCGGTTCGGCTCGAGGCGGTTCGCCGAACGGGGGGTCTGGCTCGAGTTCGGCTCGTCGAACGTTCGACGAACCGAACTCGAGCCCATAGGAAACAATGGCAGGCAATCACAAACACAGTAAAACACCTAGAAAACACCCTCAAAGGTGTCCAAAAGGTGACAAACAACTCACAACACAACACAAACACATGGGAAAGTGACAAGGACATGTACTCATGCGAAAACAAAACAGCTGGACAAGGAAAAAGAGGAGGACACACAGATATAGGCATGGCACGCCCTTCTAAAGTCATGTAAAACACCGCAAGGTGACTCCAAGCGGAGTCTCCCTTTTTTCCAAAAATTGGGCCCCACACACCCACCCCTTCAGTGGCAGCAGTTGTGCCCCAGTTGTACACTTCACAGCTAGATTTGCATCAAGCACATTCAAAAATACGCCATTCTTATCCGTCCCCAGGATGACACCGGGGTAGGTAGCAAAGTCTTTCCTGATCCCAGCTCTGTTCATCTTGGCTTCTTTTAAAAACACAGCAAGCAAGGGTTACTCCAAGCGGAGTCTCCCTTTTTTCCAAAAATTGGGCCCCACACACACCCACCCCTTCAGTGGCAGCAGTTGTGCCCCAGTTGTACACTTCACAGCTAGATTTGCATCAAGCACATTCAAAAATACGCTATTCTTAACCGTCCCCAGGATGACACCGGGGTAGGTAGCAAAGTCTTTCCTGATCCCAGCTCTGTTCATCTTGGCTTCTTTTAAAAACACAGCAAGCAAGGGTTACTCCAAGCGGAGTCTCCCTTTTTTCCAAAAATTGGGCCACACAGACACCCACCCCATCAGTGGCAGCACTTGGGCCCTAGTTGCAAACAGGATGTTTTGATTTGCATCAAGCACATTCAAAAATACGCTATTCTTAGCCGTCCCCAGGATGACACCGGGGTAGGTAGCAAAGTCTTTCCTGATCCCAGCTCTGTTCATCTTGGCTTCTTTTAAAAACACAGCAAGCAAGGGTTACTCCAAGCGGAGTCTCCCTTTTTTCCAAAAATTGGGCCACACAGACACCCACCCCATCAGTGGCAGCACTTGGGCCCTAGTTGCAAACAGGATGTTTTGATTTGCATCAAGCACATTCAAAAATACGCTATTCTTAGCCGTCCCCAGGATGACACTGGGGTAGGTAGCAAAGTCTTTGCTGACCCATGACTTGTTCATCTTGGCTTCTTTTAAAAACAATGTAAGCAAGGGTTACTCCAAGCGGAGTCTCCCCTTTTTTCCAAAAATTGGGCCCCACACACACCCACCCATTCAGTGGCAGCAGTTGTGCCCCAGTTGTACACTTCACAGCTAGATTTGCATCAAGCACATTCAAAAATACGCCATTCTTATCCGTCCCCAGGATGACACCGGGGTAGGTAGCAAAGTCTTTCCTGATCCCAGCTCTGTTCATCTTGGCTTCTTTTAAAAACACAGCAAGCAAGGGTTACTCCAAGCGGAGTCTCCCTTTTTTCCAAAAATTGGGCCACACAGACACCCACCACATCAGTGGCAGCACTTGGGCCCTAGTTGCAAACAGGATGTTTTGATTTGCATCAAGCACATTCAAAAATACGCTATTCTTAGCCGTCCCCAGGATGACACCGGGGTAGGTAGCAAAGTCTTTGCTGACCCATGACTTGTTCATCTTGGCTTCTTTTAAAAACAATGTAAGCAAGGGTTACTCCAAGCGGAGTCTCCCTTTTTTCCAAAAATTGGGCCACACAGACACCCACCCCATCAGTGGCAGCACTTGGGCCCTAGTTGCAAACAGGATGTTTTGATTTGCATCAAGCACATTCAAAAATACGCTATTCTTAGCCGTCCCCAGGATGACACCGGGGTAGGTAGCAAAGTCTTTCCTGATCCCAGCTCTGTTCATCTTGGCTTCTTTTAAAAACACAGCAAGCAAGGGTTACTCCAAGCGGAGTCTCCCTTTTTTCCAAAAATTGGGCCACACAGACACCCACCCCATCAGTGGCAGCACTTGGGCCCTAGTTGCAAACAGGATGTTTTGATTTGCATCAAGCACATTCAAAAATACGCTATTCTTAGCCGTCCCCAGGATGACACCGGGGTAGGTAGCAAAGTCTTTCCTGATCCCAGCTCTGTTCATCTTGGCTTCTTTTAAAAACACAGCAAGCAAGGGTTACTCCAAGCGGAGTCTCCCTTTTTTCCAAAAATTGGGCCACACAGACACCCACCCCATCAGTGGCAGCACTTGGGCCCTAGTTGCAAACAGGATGTTTTGATTTGCATCAAGCACATTCAAAAATACGCTATTCTTAGCCGTCCCCAGGATGACACCGGGGTAGGTAGCAAAGTCTTTCCTGATCCCAGCTCTGTTCATCTTGGCTTCTTTTAAAAACACAGCAAGCAAGGGTTACTCCAAGCGGAGTCTCCCTTTTTTCCAAAAATTGGGCCACACAGACACCCACCCCATCAGTGGCAGCACTTGGGCCCTAGTTGCAAACAGGATGTTTTGATTTGCATCAAGCACATTCAAAAATACGCTATTCTTAGCCGTCCACAGGATGACACCGGGGTAGGTAGCAAAGTCTTTCCTGATCCCAGCTCTGTTCATCTTGGCTTCTTTTAAAAACACAGCAAGCAAGGGTTACTCCAAGCGGAGTCTCCCTTTTTTCCAAAAATTGGGCCACACAGACACCCACCACATCAGTGGCAGCACTTGGGCCCTAGTTGCAAACAGGATGTTTTGATTTGCATCAAGCACATTCAAAAATACGCTATTCTTAGCCGTCCCCAGGATGACACCGGGGTAGGTAGCAAAGTCTTTCCTGATCCCAGCTCTGTTCATCTTGGCTTCTTTTAAAAACACAGCAAGCAAGGGTTACTCCAAGCGGAGTCTCCCTTTTTTCCAAAAATTGGGCCACACAGACACCCACCCCATCAGTGGCAGCACTTGGGCCCTAGTTGCAAACAGGATGTTTTGATTTGCATCAAGCACATTCAAAAATACGCTATTCTTAGCCGTCCCCAGGATGACACCGGGGTAGGTAGCAAAGTCTTTCCTGATCCCAGCTCTGTTCATCTTGGCTTCTTTTAAAAACACAGCAAGCAAGGGTTACTCCAAGCGGAGTCTCCCTTTTTTCCAAAAATTGGGCCACACAGACACCCACCCCATCAGTGGCAGCACTTGGGCCCTAGTTGCAAACAGGATGTTTTGATTTGCATCAAGCACATTCAAAAATACGCTATTCTTAGCCGTCCCCAGGATGACACCGGGGTAGGTAGCAAAGTCTTTCCTGATCCCAGCTCTGTTCATCTTGGCTTCTTTTAAAAACACAGCAAGCAAGGGTTACTCCAAGCGGAGTCTCCCTTTTTTCCAAAAATTGGGCCACACAGACACCCACCCCATCAGTGGCAGCACTTGGGCCCTAGTTGCAAACAGGATGTTTTGATTTGCATCAAGCACATTCAAAAATACGCTATTCTTAGCCGTCCCCAGGATGACACCGGGGTAGGTAGCAAAGTCTTTCCTGATCCCAGCTCTGTTCATCTTGGCTTCTTTTAAAAACACAGCAAGCAAGGGTTACTCCAAGCGGAGTCTCCCTTTTTTCCAAAAATTGGGCCACACAGACACCCACCCCATCAGTGGCAGCACTTGGGCCCTAGTTGCAAACAGGATGTTTTGATTTGCATCAAGCACATTCAAAAATACGCTATTCTTAGCCGTCCACAGGATGACACCGGGGTAGGTAGCAAAGTCTTTCCTGATCCCAGCTCTGTTCATCTTGGCTTCTTTTAAAAACACAGCAAGCAAGGGTTACTCCAAGCGGAGTCTCCCTTTTTTCCAAAAATTGGGCCACACAGACACCCACCACATCAGTGGCAGCACTTGGGCCCTAGTTGCAAACAGGATGTTTTGATTTGCATCAAGCACATTCAAAAATACGCTATTCTTAGCCGTCCCCAGGATGACACCGGGGTAGGTAGCAAAGTCTTTCCTGATCCCAGCTCTGTTCATCTTGGCTTCTTTTAAAAACACAGCAAGCAAGGGTTACTCCAAGCGGAGTCTCCCTTTTTTCCAAAAATTGGGCCACACAGACACCCACCCCATCAGTGGCAGCACTTGGGCCCTAGTTGCAAACAGGATGTTTTGATTTGCATCAAGCACATTCAAAAATACGCTATTCTTAGCCGTCCACAGGATGACACCGGGGTAGGTAGCAAAGTCTTTCCTGATCCCAGCTCTGTTCATCTTGGCTTCTTTTAAAAACACAGCAAGCAAGGGTTACTCCAAGCGGAGTCTCCCTTTTTTCCAAAAATTGGGCCACACAGACACCCACCACATCAGTGGCAGCACTTGGGCCCTAGTTGCAAACAGGATGTTTTGATTTGCATCAAGCACATTCAAAAATACGCTATTCTTAGCCGTCCCCAGGATGACACCGGGGTAGGTAGCAAAGTCTTTGCTGACCCATGACTTGTTCATCTTGGCTTCTTTTAAAAACAATGTAAGCAAGGGTTACTCCAAGCGGAGTCTCCCTTTTTTCCAAAAATTGGGCCACACAGACACCCACCCCATCAGTGGCAGCACTTGGGCCCTAGTTGCAAACAGGATGTTTTGATTTGCATCAAGCACATTCAAAAATACGCTATTCTTAGCCGTCCCCAGGATGACACCGGGGTAGGTAGCAAAGTCTTTCCTGATCCCAGCTCTGTTCATCTTGGCTTCTTTTAAAAACACAGCAAGCAAGGGTTACTCCAAGCGGAGTCTCCCTTTTTTCCAAAAATTGGGCCACACAGACACCCACCCCATCAGTGGCAGCACTTGGGCCCTAGTTGCAAACAGGATGTTTTGATTTGCATCAAGCACATTCAAAAATACGCTATTCTTAGCCGTCCCCAGGATGACACCGGGGTAGGTAGCAAAGTCTTTCCTGATCCCAGCTCTGTTCATCTTGGCTTCTTTTAAAAACACAGCAAGCAAGGGTTACTCCAAGCGGAGTCTCCCTTTTTTCCAAAAATTGGGCCACACAGACACCCACCCCATCAGTGGCAGCACTTGGGCCCTAGTTGCAAACAGGATGTTTTGATTTGCATCAAGCACATTCAAAAATACGCTATTCTTAGCCGTCCCCAGGATGACACTGGGGTAGGTAGCAAAGTCTTTGCTGACCCATGACTTGTTCATCTTGGCTTCTTTTAAAAACAATGTAAGCAAGGGTTACTCCAAGCGGAGTCTCCCCTTTTTTCCAAAAATTGGGCCCCACACACACCCACCCATTCAGTGGCAGCAGTTGTGCCCCAGTTGTACACTTCACAGCTAGATTTGCATCAAGCACATTCAAAAATACGCCATTCTTATCCGTCCCCAGGATGACACCGGGGTAGGTAGCAAAGTCTTTCCTGATCCCAGCTCTGTTCATCTTGGCTTCTTTTAAAAACACAGCAAGCAAGGGTTACTCCAAGCGGAGTCTCCCTTTTTTCCAAAAATTGGGCCACACAGACACCCACCACATCAGTGGCAGCACTTGGGCCCTAGTTGCAAACAGGATGTTTTGATTTGCATCAAGCACATTCAAAAATACGCTATTCTTAGCCGTCCCCAGGATGACACCGGGGTAGGTAGCAAAGTCTTTCCTGATCCCAGCTCTGTTCATCTTGGCTTCTTTTAAAAACACAGCAAGCAAGGGTTACTCCAAGCGGAGTCTCCCTTTTTTCCAAAAATTGGGCCACACAGACACCCACCCCATCAGTGGCAGCACTTGGGCCCTAGTTGCAAACAGGATGTTTTGATTTGCATCAAGCACATTCAAAAATACGCTATTCTTAGCCGTCCCCAGGATGACACCGGGGTAGGTAGCAAAGTCTTTCCTGATCCCAGCTCTGTTCATCTTGGCTTCTTTTAAAAACACAGCAAGCAAGGGTTACTCCAAGCGGAGTCTCCCTTTTTTCCAAAAATTGGGCCACACAGACACCCACCCCATCAGTGGCAGCACTTGGGCCCTAGTTGCAAACAGGATGTTTTGATTTGCATCAAGCACATTCAAAAATACGCTATTCTTAGCCGTCCCCAGGATGACACCGGGGTAGGTAGCAAAGTCTTTCCTGATCCCAGCTCTGTTCATCTTGGCTTCTTTTAAAAACACAGCAAGCAAGGGTTACTCCAAGCGGAGTCTCCCTTTTTTCCAAAAATTGGGCCACACAGACACCCACCCCATCAGTGGCAGCACTTGGGCCCTAGTTGCAAACAGGATGTTTTGATTTGCATCAAGCACATTCAAAAATACGCTATTCTTAGCCGTCCCCAGGATGACACTGGGGTAGGTAGCAAAGTCTTTGCTGACCCATGACTTGTTCATCTTGGCTTCTTTTAAAAACAATGTAAGCAAGGGTTACTCCAAGCGGAGTCTCCCCTTTTTTCCAAAAATTGGGCCCCACACACACCCACCCATTCAGTGGCAGCAGTTGTGCCCCAGTTGTACACTTCACAGCTAGATTTGCATCAAGCACATTCAAAAATACGCCATTCTTATCCGTCCCCAGGATGACACCGGGGTAGGTAGCAAAGTCTTTCCTGATCCCAGCTCTGTTCATCTTGGCTTCTTTTAAAAACACAGCAAGCAAGGGTTACTCCAAGCGGAGTCTCCCTTTTTTCCAAAAATTGGGCCACACAGACACCCACCACATCAGTGGCAGCACTTGGGCCCTAGTTGCAAACAGGATGTTTTGATTTGCATCAAGCACATTCAAAAATACGCTATTCTTAGCCGTCCCCAGGATGACACCGGGGTAGGTAGCAAAGTCTTTGCTGACCCATGACTTGTTCATCTTGGCTTCTTTTAAAAACAATGTAAGCAAGGGTTACTCCAAGCGGAGTCTCCCTTTTTTCCAAAAATTGGGCCACACAGACACCCACCCCATCAGTGGCAGCACTTGGGCCCTAGTTGCAAACAGGATGTTTTGATTTGCATCAAGCACATTCAAAAATACGCTATTCTTAGCCGTCCCCAGGATGACACCGGGGTAGGTAGCAAAGTCTTTCCTGATCCCAGCTCTGTTCATCTTGGCTTCTTTTAAAAACACAGCAAGCAAGGGTTACTCCAAGCGGAGTCTCCCTTTTTTCCAAAAATTGGGCCACACAGACACCCACCCCATCAGTGGCAGCACTTGGGCCCTAGTTGCAAACAGGATGTTTTGATTTGCATCAAGCACATTCCAAATCCACAAGCATTTACTCTCCCCAGGATGACACAGGGGTAGTAAATTCCTTCTGGATCCATGACTTGTTCATTTTGATGAACGTCAGTCTGTCCACATTGTCACTGGACAGACGCGTGCGCTTATCTGTCAGCACACACCCAGCAGCACTGAATACACGTTCAGAGACAACGCTGGCAGCTGGACACGACAAAATCTCCAAGGCGTAAGTTGCGAGCTCTGGCCATTTTTGTAGGTTTGAAGCCCAAAAGGAGCAAGGCTCCAGTTGCACAGTCATGGCATCGATGTTCATTTGGAGATACTCCTGTATCATCCTCTCCAGCCGTTGACTATGTGTCAGACTTGTTGTCTCTGGTGGCCTTGCAAAAGAGGGTCTAAAAAAATTATGAAAAGATTCCATAAAATTGCTGTTACCGGCACCAGAAAAGGTCCTACTGGTACGGGTAGACTGTTGAAGATGACGAGACCGTCCCATGTTTGTCAAGTTACAACTGGGAGATTCACTCCCTGCACCTGCACGGTTGTTTGGTGGAAAAGCCGAGCTAAGATCTAGTAACAGCTTCTGCTGATACTCCTGCATACGTGCGTCCCTTTCTATGGCTGGAATTATGTCACAAAATTTGGACTTGTACCGGGGATCTAATAGTGTGGCAATCCAGTAGTCATCATCACTTCTAATTTTGACAATACGACTGTCATGTTGGAGGTAGTGCAACAAAAAGGCACTCATGTGTCTTGCGCAGCCATGCGGACCAAGTCCATGCTGTGTTTGTGGCATAGAGGTGCTACCCGTTCTTTCTTCCTCTGACATCTGACCCCAACCTCTTTCAACTGAAATTTGACCAAGGTCTCCCTCATCCGCTGAGTCTTCCATGTCCATGGACAGTTCGTCCTCCATTTCTTCATGTTCTCCTGCACCTTGCTCAACATTTCGCCTGCTACTATGCGCCCTTGTCGATCCCTGTCCCCCATGGTCCCATGCCTGCTGCGTTGGTGATGATGAACGTCTGGACCTTCGTGATGTTGTTGTCCCTTGCGCATATGAATCCTCCTGTAGTTCCTCCCCTTCATGTTGTCCCACCCCCTGACTCCGAATAGTGTTTAGCGTGTGCTCCAGCATGTAAATGACTGGAATCGTCATGCTGATAATGGCATTGTCAGAGCTAAACATATTCGTCGCCATGTCGAAACTGTGCAGAAGGGTGCATAGGTCCTTGATCTGAGACCACTCCATCAGGGTGATCTGCCCCACCTCTGCATCTCGTTGGCCCAGGCTATACGTCATGACGTATTGCACCAGGGCTCTGCGGTGCTGCCACAGTCGCTGTAACATGTGGAGAGTTGAATTCCAGCGTGTCGCCACATCGCATTTCAGGCGATGAACCGGCAGGCCGAAAGACTTCTGGAGCGATGCAAGTCGCTCTGCTGCGGCGCTTGAACGGCGGAAGTGAGCTGACAGTTTTCGTGCCCTGTTCAGAAGGCCATCTAGGCCGGGATAGTGTGTTAAAAATTGCTGCACGACAAGGTTCAACACGTGAGCCATACAAGGTACGTGTGTCACCTTGCCCAGGCGAAGTGCCGCACCCAGGTTTGCAGCATTGTCGCACACGGCCTTACCAGGCTGCAGTTTGAGTGGAGACAACCATTTATTAAACTCGGACCGCAAAGCTGACCACAACTCCTCAGCTGTGTGACTCTTATTACCAAGACATGTCAAGCTAAAGACCGCCTGATGCCGTTGCGCTCTGCTGCCAGCATAGTAATGAGGGGTGCGTGATTCCTTCTGCGCAGTGAGAACGCTGGTGGCCTGACCAGGCAGGCTTGGGGCGGAGGTGGAGGACCCAGATGAGGTGGAGGATGCAGAAGCAGTGGCGGAACTTGGACAGACAGAGGATTGACACACAAGTCGTGGGGACGGCAAGACTTGTGCAGCAGACCCTTCACCATCTATCACCATAGTTACCCAGTGCCCAGTCAGCGACATGTAACGTCCCTGTCCAT
Source organism: Anomaloglossus baeobatrachus (assembly GCF_048569485.1). NCBI lineage: Eukaryota > Metazoa > Chordata > Amphibia > Anura > Aromobatidae > Anomaloglossus > Anomaloglossus baeobatrachus. The sequence continues at coordinate 142,495,120 of NC_134354.1, read as the reverse complement.
GCTTACTGGTCCAAGTATCGGTGGTGAAATGCACCCGTTCACACACAGAGTTTCTCAAGGAAGCGGTGATGTTGTGTGCGACATGCTGGTGTAGCGCGGGCACACCTTTCTTAGAGAAGTAGTGGCGACTAGGCATCTGGTACTGGGGCACAGCGACAGACATAAGGTCTCTAAAATCCTGTGTGTCCACTAGGCGGAAAGGCAGCATTTCGGTAGCCAACAGCTTACAGAGGGATAGAGTCAACCTCTTAGCTTTGTCATGGGTCGGAGGAAGTGGCCTTTTATTTGACCACATCTGAGGGACAGAGATCTGGCTGCTGTGTGTAGACGGTGTTGAGTAGGGTGTCCCTGGAAAAATGCAGGTTTGTGAGGAAAGTGCAGGCGGAGACATGATGTTGCCTTCATCCAACGTTGGTGCTATCGATGTCTGAGAGAGCTGTACACACTCACTTGTTTCCCCTTCCAAACCAACTGACGACCTTACAAGCAAACTGCCTGTTGCGGTTACAGTGGTGGAAGTTTTGCGTGGAAAAACAGGTGTGGCAGCTGTCCCCACAGTCCTAGAAGATGAAGAGCGCGCGGATGCAGTGGAAGGGGCGGGCGGTGGATGGTTCGCTCCGCTAGGCCGCATTGCAGCACGGTGAGCTTCCCACCGGGACTTATGATATTTATTCATGTGACGATTCATGGAAGAAGTTGTCAAACTGCTGAGCTTTTGACCTCTACTAAGAGAATCATGACAAATGTTACATATCACATGAGTTGGGCGATCTTTTTCGATGTGAAAAAAGGACCAGGCTAGGCAAGGCTTAGAGGCCATGCGACCTGTTGATCCACCCCGAATAATGCTCATAGGCAGAGTGGTGGCTGAGGATGCAGTTGTAGACGTGCTACCAGTGCTCCGACTCTGTCCAGGAAGGCGCAAGGTAACTTCGTCGTCGGTTGCATCCTCCTCCACCGCCTCTGTTGACCTCCTCGAGTGCCTGACTGGGGGTTGACAGTAGGTGGGATCTAGAACGTCATCATCAATTGTTGTGTTTGCACTCCCCTCCCCCTCAGACCGAGCCTCTTCTTGCCCTGACGGAATATTTAAGTTGTCATCCCAATCGGGTATCTGCGTCTCATCTTCATCAGTATGTTCCTCATTGTCTATAACCACAGGTGTTACAGTTTGTGACAAAGGGTCAACATTATGCTCAGAAACTTGGTCCTCACGGCCTGAATCTGAGTCACAAAGGTTCTGGGCATCACTGCAGACCATTTCCTGTTCTGTACTCACTGTAGCTTGGGAGCAGACCTCTGATTCCCAGGCTATAGTGTGACTGAACAGCTCTGCAGACTCAGCCATCTCAGTTCCACCATACTGTGCAGGGCTGATGGAGACTTCAGAGCTGGGAGAAATCAAGTGTGATTGGGATGACAACTCAGAGGACTGGTGTTTTTTGGATGCGGTACTTGAAGTGGCTGAGAGGGCACTTGTTGGACCACTTGAGATCCATTCAAGCATTTTCCTTTTTTGCCCATCATCTACCTTTCTTCCTGTTGTTCGTGTCCGTAAAAAAGGGAGCACATCGGATTGTCCACGGTAAGTAGTAGACATCTTACTTTTGCTGGTAGATGGTCTATCTTCAGCAGATGATAATGGAGCTTTGCCACCTTCCCCACGGACAAAACCTTTTTTGCCTTTTCCACCACGCCTCTTCCCCTTTCCACCAGCATCTGTCATTTTGCCACTCATGTTGATTGCGACAAGATTGTGGACTGAAAATGTGGTAGTAAAAATTGAGAGGTGGTGAAGATTGCAGTGGTGGTCTAGCTTTATTAACAGCAGAATAATAAAGAATAAATATCCCTGACAATGCAACTTAGTTATAATTAGTTGGAGTGTGCAACGCAGGCAGACGTGCTGCAAATGTCTTTGCACTAGTGGGACTATAGCAAAGTCCAATAGCCACGTATAGGATGCCACTAGGTACACTGAGTGTTTGCTAGTATAATGGCTTGGTTAGAATGAGTTGTAGTGTGCAACGCAGGCAGACGCGCTCTGCAAATGTCTTTGCACTAGTGGGACTATAGCAAAGTCCAATAGCCACGTATAGGATGCCACTAGGTACACTGAGTGTTTGCTAGTATAATGGCTTGGTTAGAATGAGTTGTAGTGTGCAACGCAGGCAGACGCGCTCTGCAAATGTCTTTGCACTAGTGGGACTATAGCAAAGTCCAATAGCCACGTATAGGATGCCACTAGGTACACTGAGTGTTTGCTAGTATAATGGCTTGGTTAGAATGAGTTGTAGTGTGCAACGCAGGCAGACGCGCTCTGCAAATGTCTTTGCACTAGTGGGACTATAGCAAAGTCCAATAGCCACGTATAGGATGCCACTAGGTACACTGAGTGTTTGCTAGTATAATGGCTTGGTTAGAATGAGTTGTAGTGTGCAACGCAGGCAGACGCGCTCTGCAAATGTCTTTGCACTAGTGGGACTATAGCAAAGTCCAATAGCCACGTATAGGATGCCACTAGGTACACTGAGTGTTTGCTAGTATAATGGCTTGGTTAGAATGAGTTGTAGTGTGCAACGCAGGCAGACGCGCTCTGCAAATGTCTTTGCACTAGTGGGACTATAGCAAAGTCCAATAGCCACGTATAGGATGCCACTAGGTACACTGAGTGTTTGCTAGTATAATGGCTTGGTTAGAATGAGTTGTAGTGTGCAACGCAGGCAGACGCGCTCTGCAAATGTCTTTGCACTAGTGGGACTATAGCAAAGTCCAATAGCCACGTATAGGATGCCACTAGGTACACTGAGTGTTTGCTAGTATAATGGCTTGGTTAGAATGAGTTGTAGTGTGCAACGCAGGCAGACGCGCTCTGCAAATGTCTTTGCACTAGTGGGACTATAGCAAAGTCCAATAGCCACGTATAGGATGCCACTAGGTACACTGAGTGTTTGCTAGTATAATGGCTTGGTTAGAATGAGTTGTAGTGTGCAACGCAGGCAGACGCGCTCTGCAAATGTCTTTGCACTAGTGGGACTATAGCAAAGTCCAATAGCCACGTATAGGATGCCACTAGGTACACTGAGTGTTTGCTAGTATAATGGCTTGGTTAGAATGAGTTGTAGTGTGCAACGCAGGCAGACGCGCTCTGCAAATGTCTTTGCACTAGTGGGACTATAGCAAAGTCCAATAGCCACGTATAGGATGCCACTAGGTACACTGAGTGTTTGCTAGTATAATGGCTTGGTTAGAATGAGTTGTAGTGTGCAACGCAGGCAGACGCGCTCTGCAAATGTCTTTGCACTAGTGGGACTATAGCAAAGTCAAATAGCCACGTATAGGATGCCACTAGGTACACTGAGTGTTTGCTAGTATAATGGCTTGGTTAGAATGAGTTGTAGTGTGCAACGCAGGCAGACGCGCTCTGCAAATGTCTTTGCACTAGTGGGACTATAGCAAAGTCCAATAGCCACGTATAGGATGCCACTAGGTACACTGAGTGTTTGCTAGTATAATGGCTTGGTTAGAATGAGTTGTAGTGTGCAACGCAGGCAGACGCGCTCTGCAAATGTCTTTGCACTAGTGGGACTATAGCAAAGTCCAATAGCCACGTATAGGATGCCACTAGGTACACTGAGTGTTTGCTAGTATAATGGCTTGGTTAGAATGAGTTGTAGTGTGCAACGCAGGCAGACGCGCTCTGCAAATGTCTTTGCACTAGTGGGACTATAGCAAAGTCCAATAGCCACGTATAGGATGCCACTAGGTACACTGAGTGTTTGCTAGTATAATGGCTTGGTTAGAATGAGTTGTAGTGTGCAACGCAGGCAGACGCGCTCTGCAAATGTCTTTGCACTAGTGGGACTATAGCAAAGTCCAATAGCCACGTATAGGATGCCACTAGGTACACTGAGTGTTTGCTAGTATAATGGCTTGGTTAGAATGAGTTGTAGTGTGCAACGCAGGCAGACGCGCTCTGCAAATGTCTTTGCACTAGTGGGACTATAGCAAAGTCCAATAGCCACGTATAGGATGCCACTAGGTACACTGAGTGTTTGCTAGTATAATGGCTTGGTTAGAATGAGTTGTAGTGTGCAACGCAGGCAGACGCGCTCTGCAAATGTCTTTGCACTAGTGGGACTATAGCAAAGTCCAATAGCCACGTATAGGATGCCACTAGGTACACTGAGTGTTTGCTAGTATAATGGCTTGGTTAGAATGAGTTGTAGTGTGCAACGCAGGCAGACGCGCTCTGCAAATGTCTTTGCACTAGTGGGACTATAGCAAAGTCCAATAGCCACGTATAGGATGCCACTAGGTACACTGAGTGTTTGCTAGTATAATGGCTTGGTTAGAATGAGTTGTAGTGTGCAACGCAGGCAGACGCGCTCTGCAAATGTCTTTGCACTAGTGGGACTATAGCAAAGTCCAATAGCCACGTATAGGATGCCACTAGGTACACTGAGTGTTTGCTAGTATAATGGCTTGGTTAGAATGAGTTGTAGTGTGCAACGCAGGCAGACGCGCTCTGCAAATGTCTTTGCACTAGTGGGACTATAGCAAAGTCCAATAGCCACGTATAGGATGCCACTAGGTACACTGAGTGTTTGCTAGTATAATGGCTTGGTTAGAATGAGTTGTAGTGTGCAATGCAGGCAGACGCGCTCTGCAAATGTCTTTGCACTAGTGGGACTATAGCAAAGTCCAATAGCCACGTATAGGATGCCACTAGGTACACTGAGTGTTTGCTAGTATAATGGCTTAGTTATCAGTTGGAGTGTGCAGAGGACAAGAGGGTACAGTGGCAGGATTGTGGTGCTCTGGGTAGAGGAATGGAAGACTGCCTTTCTATTCCCTCCTAATGGTGAAATGCAGGTAGGAAATCCCTGACCTGGGCTACACAGACGCTGTTGCTGTTTGCAGGACCTGTCACCTATGGCTCTCTGACCCTGCCGGTTGGAGCCCTTAAAAGGACTGCTATAAAGTGCTCTCCCTAAGCTGTCTAACGCTGTGTATGCAGCGCATACAGCTGTATCGGCTATAGGACTCAGGAAGACGGAGCTGCGACAGTGATGTCTGACACCAAAGACGCAGAAGGCAGATAATGGCGTCCGTGAAGAAAATGTCCGGTTTTATAATGCAGGGACATGTGACATGCAGATCCTATCACACATGCCGTTGCTTCTCTGGCTCAAAGTCCACTTAGCTGTGTGTGTGTCTGGGATTGGCTGACATGCTGGCCCGCCCCACAAGACGCGCGCGCTTAGGGAAGGAAGACAAGAAAAAAAAAAAAAAAAAATGGCGATCGCCATTATAGAAACAGCAGTGATCTGAAGGCGCTGTTCACGCACACTATACACTGAAATGTGATAATAGTTTGATTCACAGAGTGACTTACACTATTACAGCAGAAACCAAGCTATGATTTAGCTGTTTTTTGGCTGCTAGAACCGTTCTCGAACGTTTCTAGAACTACCGAGCTTTTGCAAAAAGCTCGAGTTCTAGTTCGATCTAGAACATGCCCCAAAATCACTCGAGCCGCGAACTGGAGAACCACGAACCACGAACCGCGCTCAACTCTAGACAGGAGGGTACAGTGCCAGGGTTGTGGGGCTCTGGGTAGAGGAATGGAAGCCTGCCTTTCTATTCCCTCCTAATGGGGAAATGCAGCGACGAAATCCCTGACCTTAGCTACACAGACGCTGTCTCTGTTTTCAGGACCTGTCACCTATGGCTCTGACCCTGCCGGTTCGAGCCCTTAAAAGGACTGATAGAAAGTGCTCTCCCTAAGCTGTCCAGCGCTGTGTATACAGCAGTATCGGCGATAGGACTCAGGATGGAGCTGCGCCAGTGATGTCTGACACCAAGGACGCAGAAGGCAGATAACGGCGTGCTGGAGGAAAATGTCCGGTTTTATAATGCAGGGACATGTGACATGGACATCCTATCACACATGCCATTGCTTCTCTGGCTAAAAGTCCACTTAGCTGTGTGTGTGTCTAGGATTGGCTGACATGCTGGCCCGCCCCACAAAACGCGCGCGCTTAGGGAAGGAAGACAAGGAAAAAAAAAAAAAAATGGCGATCGCCATTATACAAACAGCAGTGATCTGAAGGCGCTGTTCACGCACACTATACACTGAAATTTCATAATAGTGTGAGTCACAGAGTGACTTACACTATTACAGCGGAAAGCCAGCTAGGAATTAGCTGTTTTTTGCTGCTAGAACCATTATCGAACGTTTCTAGAACTATCGAGCTTTTGCAAAAAGCTCGAGTTCTAGTTCGATCTAGAACAGGCCCAAAAATCACTCGAGCCTAGAACTGGAGAACCTCGAACCTAGAACCGCCCTCAACTCTAGTCGTTAGTTGGTTTGGAAGGGGAAACAAGTGTGTGTGTACAGCTCTCTCAGACATGAATAGCACCAACGTTGGATGAAGGCAACATCATGTCTACGCCTGCACTTTCCTCACAAAGCTGCATTTTTCCAGGGACACCCTACTCAACACCGTCTACACACAGCAGCCAGATCTCTGTCCCTCAGATGTGGACAAATAAAGGCCATTTCCTGCGACCCATGACAAAGCTAAGAGGTTGACTTTATCCCTCTGTAAGCTCTTGGCTACCGAAATGCTGCGTTTCCGCCTGGTGGACACACAGGAATTTAGAGACCTTATGTCTGTCGCTGTGCTCCAGTACCAGATGCCCAGTCGCCACTACTTCTCTAAGAAAGGTGTGCCTGCCCTACACCAGCATGTCGCACACAATATCACCGCTTCCTTGAGAAACTCTGTGTGTGAACGGGTGCATTTCACCACCGATACTTGGACCAGTAAGCATGGACAGGGTCGTTACATGTCGCTGACTGGGCACTGGGTAACTATGGTGATAGATGGTGAAGGGTCTGCTGCACAAGTCTTGCCGTCCCCACGACTTGTGTGTCAATCCTCTGTCTGTCCAAGTTCCGCCACTGCTTCTGCCTCCTCCACCTCATCTGGGTCCTCTACCTCCGCCCCAAGCCTGCCTGGTCAGGCCACCCGCGTTCTCACTGCGCAGAAGGAATCACGCACCCCTCATTACTATGCTGGCAGCAGAGTGCAACGGCATCAGGCGGTCTTTAGCTTGACATGTCTTGGAAATAGGAGTTAAACAGCGGATGAGTTGTGGGCAGCTCTGGAGACTGAGTTTAATAAATGGTTGTCTCCACTCAACCTGCAGCCTGGTAAGGCCGTGTGCGACAATGCTGCAAACCTGGGTGCGGCCCTTCGCCTGGGCAAGGTGACACACGTGCCTTGTATGGCTCACGTGTTGAACCTTGTTGTCCAGCAATTTTTAACACACTATCCTCGCCTAGATGGCCATCTGAACAGGGCACGAAAACTGTCTGCTCACTTCAGCCGTTCAACCACCGCTGCTGAGCGACTTGCATCGCTCCAGAAGTCTTTCGGTATGCCGGTTCATCGCCTGAAATGCGATGTGGAGACACGCTGGAATTCGAGTCTCCACATGTTACAGCGACTGTGGCAGCACCGCCGAGCCCTGGTGCAATACGTCATAACGTATAGCCTGGACCAACGAGATGCAGAGGTGGGGCAGATCACCCTGATGGAGTGGTCTCAGATCAAGGACCTATGCACCCTTCTGCACAGTTTCGACATGGCGACGAATATGTTTAGCGCTGACAATGCCATTATCAGCATGACAATTCCAGTCATTTACATGCTGGAGCACACGCTAAACACTATTCGGAGTCAGGTGGTGGAACAACAGGAAGGGGAGGAACTACAGGAGGATTCATATGCGCAAGACACAACAACATCACCAAGGTCCAGACATTCATCATCACCAACGCGGCAGGCATGGGACCATGGGGGGCAGGGATCAACAAGGGCGCATGGTAGCAGGCGAAATGTTGAGGAAGGTGCAGGAGAACATGAAGAAATGGAGGACGAACTGTCCATGGACATGGAAGACTCAGCGGATAAGGGAGACCTTGGTCAAATTTCAGTTGAAAGAGGTTGGGGGGAGATGTCAGAGGAAGAAAGAATGGTTAGCATCTCTATGCCACAAACACAGCGTGGACTTGGTCTGCATGGCTGCGCAAGACACATGAATGCGTTCATGCTGCACTACCTCCAACATGACCCTCGTATTGTCAAAATTAGAAGTGATGATGACTACTGGCTTGCCACACTATTAGATCCCCGGTACAAGTCCAAATTTTGTGACATAATTCCAGCCATAGAAAGGGACGCACGTATGCAGGAGTATCAGCAGAAGCTGTTACTCGATCTTAGCTCGACTTTTCCACCAAACAACCGTGCAGGTGCAGGAAGTGAATCTCCCAAATGTAACTTGACAAACATGGGACGGTCTCGTCATCTTCAACAGTCTACCCGTACCAGTAGCACCGAATCTGGTGCTGGTAACAGCAATTTTATTGAATCTTTTCATAATTTTTTTAGACCCTCCTTTGCAAGGCCACCAGAGACAACAAGTCTGACACATAGTCAATGGCTGGAGAAGATGATACAGGAGTATCTCCAAATGAACATCGATGCCATTACTTTGCAAATGGAGCCTTGCTCATTTTGGGCTTCAAAGCTTGAAAAATGGCCAGAGCTCTCCACTTACGCCTTGGAGATTTTGTCGTGTCCAGCTGCCAGCGTTGTCTCTGAACGTGTCTTCAGTGCTGCTGGGTGTGTGCTGACAGATAAGCGCACGCGTCTGTCCAGTGACAATGTGGACAGACTAACGTTCATCAAAATGAACAAGTCATGGATCCACAAGGAATTTACTACCCATGTGTCATCCTGGGGAGAGTAAATGCTTGTGTATTTTGAATGTGCTTGATGCAAATCTAGCTGTGAAGTGTACAACTAGGGCACAAGTGCTGCCACTGATGGGGTGTCTGTGTGGCCCAATTTTTTGAAAAAAGGGAGACTCTTCTTGTAGTAACCGTTGCTGTGTTTTTAAAAATGATCCAAGATGCACAGCGCTGGGATCAGAAAAGACTTTGCTACCTACTCCGCTGTCATCCTGGGGACGGTTAAGTATGGCGTATTTTTGAATGTGCTTGATGCAAATCTAGCTGTGAAGTGTACAACTGGGGCACAAGTGCTGCCACTGAAGGGGTGGGTGTGTGTGGCCCAATATTTGGAAAAAAAGGGAGACTCCGCTTGGAGTAACCCTTGCTTACATTTTTTTAAAAAAAGATCCAAGATGCAAAGCGCTGGAAACAGGAAAGACTTTGCTACCTACCCCGGTGTCATCCTGGGGACGGTTAAGTATGGTGTATTTTTGAATGTGCTTGATGCAAATCTAGCTGTGAAGTGAACAACTGGGGCACAAGTGCTGCCACTGAAGGGGTGGGTGTGTGTGTGGCCCAATTTTTGGAAAAAAAAGGAGACTTCACTTGGAGTAACCCTTGCGTACATTGTTTTTAAAAATGATCCAAGATGAACAGAGCTGGGATCAGGAAAGACTTAGCTACCTACCCCGGTGTCATCCTGGGGACGGTTAAGGAAGGCGTATTTTTGAATGTGCTTGATGCAAATCTACCTGTGAAGTGTACAACTAGGGCACAAGTGCTGCCACTGATGGGGTGTGTGTGTGACCCAATTTTTGGAAAAAAGGGAGACTCTGCTTGGAGTAACCCTTGCTTACATTGTTTTTAAAAATGATGCAAGATGCACAGCGCTGGGATCAGGAAAGACTTTGCTACCTACCCCGGTGTCATCCTGGGGACGGTTAAGTATGGCGTATTTTTGAATGTGCTTGATGCAAATCTAGCTGTGAAGTGTACAACTGGGGCACAAGTGCTGCCACAGAAGGGGTGGGTGTGTGTGTGTGTGGCCCAATTTTTGGAAAAAGGGAGACTCCGCTTGGACTAAACCTTGCTTACATTGTTTTTAAAAATGATCCAAGATGAACAGAGCTGGGATCAGGAAAGACTTAGCTACCTACCCCGGTGTCATCCTGGGGACGGTTAAGGATGGCGTATTTTTGAATGTGCTTGATGCAAATCTACCTGTGAAGTATACAACTAGGGCACAAGTGCTGCCACTGATGGGGTGTGTGTGTGACCCAATTTTTGGAAAAAAGGGAGACTCCGCTTGGAGTCACCTTGCGGTGTTTTACATAATTTTAGAAGGGCGTGCCATGCCTATATCTGTGTCTCCTCCTCTTTTTCCTTGTCCAGCTCTTTTGTTTTCGCATGAGTATATGTCCTTGTCACTTTCCCATGTGTTTGTGTTGTGTTGTGAGTTATTTGTCACCTTTTGGACACCTTTGAGGGTGTTTTCTAGGTGTTTTTATGTGTTTGTGATTGCCTGCCATTGTTTCCTATGCGGTTCGAGTTCGGTTCGTCGAACGTTTGCCGAACCGAACTCGAACAAGACGTCCGTTCGGCGAACCGAACTCGAGCCGAGCCGCGACCGTTTCGCTCATCTCTACTCCTTACTACAACCATGCTAAACGTCTGGTTTAGGCACATTGTGTTGCTTGTGATTAAGGTGAAACCCCCTGAATCCTCAGTGATAGATTCATTCACTATAATGAGCTAGGAGAGTTTCTTCGGACTCTGTTTGGCCTTTGTTCCATGATGAGTGTCTCTTCAAAGTTGAACAAAACTTTTGATGATCACACTTTTGTGCATGCCTAACAAGATGTGTAAAAAAAGGACATTGTTGGACCACAGGCCAGATTCTAGTTGAAAATGACTCTCTCTGCCTGATTACAGTGAATTATAGCATAGTATTTTTTACTTTTCTGCCAACAGAGCAATGTGAAGGCTTATTATATCCGAGATGAGTTTGAGTTTTTAGTAGTACCATTTTGGGCCACATAATATTTTTTGATCACTTTCAATTCAGCTTTTTGTGAGGCAGAATCAAGAAAAAGCAGCAATTCAGGATTTTTTTTTTTTTAATGCCGTTTCCAATGTCATAAAATGGGATGATACAGCTTTATTCTTTAGGTCAGTACAAGTACAGTGATACCCCATTTATAGTTTTTTAGTTATGTTTTGCCACTTTTAAACCCCCCCCAAAAAAACAATAGAGGAAAAAAATGACTTTTTGATTGCATTTTATTCCACTTTTTTGTCAGTTGTATGAAGAAAAGACTGTTTTTGCTAGTCTTTTTTTTCACGTTGCTCACTAAAAGGGTTAATAACTAGTTTTCCAGCTTTATAGATTAGGTTATTAGGGACCCACTGATATCAGATATGTGCATTTGATTTATTATTTATTTTTACATAATATACATATTTATTTGAATTATTTTTTCCATTATTTTAGTTCTTTCATTTTATTTTTTTTTAAACTTTTTTACTTAGTCCCTATATGGGGCATTACTTTTTAATGCACTGATTGCAGGTATAATTTATTGCAATGACTCAGCATTGCAATACATAATGCTATCAGTGTTGCACTGACAGAAGTATCTGGGATCATGCTCCTGGCATGATCCCAGATGCCTTCGGTACTTTGGTGACCCGGCGGTCATCATGATAACCCTGGATGACCATGCAATGACTGAGCCCTCGCAATCACATCACGGGGGCAGTGATCAGAGGGAAGAGGGAGTGCGATCCCTATTCCAGACCCCTAAAATTCAGGGGGTTAAACAGCCAAGGATGGCATGGGGACCATCCCTGGCTATAAGAGCTGGGGCTCAGCTGTTGGGAAAGCTGAGTCGCTTGGGCACATGTACCCTGTACATCATAGTTCAGGAAGCCCTGATGCACAGGGTACGTCAAAGGTCATGAAGGGGTTAAGTTACAAAGCAGTATATCACTAGGGTGACTAAGTAGTTAATTACTAAAACACTACCAAACGATTTCATATGGAACAATTTATATTAACAACATGCATACATTCAATACAATAGGGTAATACAGATTATGCTTTTTTTCTGTATTTTCATAATTCTACAAAATTATTCCATTGGTCAGGCTTAGATATTTTTTAGATTAAAAGATGACTTCTAAACTGATTCCATAAAATCAAGACTGTTCATTAAAAATAGTAATTTTTCCCTGTTGGGTGAGATCCAGAGCTGCCATAAGCAATATAAAAAAGCGGTATGAATAGAAAGTTGTAGGAATGCAGGAGGCTGACTGCTCTGTAGTTTCATGGTGGAATCAGCAATAATCCTGAACAGTGTGTACAGATTGACCGTATCCATGACAACCATTCTATGGGTGCCGGGATATGGAAAGAATGATAATATGGACAGAACACTGGAATTATATCATCTAATGTGTTCATGACATAGCACATGTCGTCTTTTCATCACAACTTCTAAAACCTCTATTGTTAGTTGCCCTAGAAGTACCATTCAACATTGTGCATCCACAGCTATGGTTATATGAACTCCCCATTGCCGGCCTCTCTGGTCTACATAATTGTAGTGAGCATCATCTGACCAAAAAATTAAACACAATATATGAAAACAATGCTCTAGTAAAAAAATCTATTGTCAAGATATGAGACCTTCAAAGGAGATTGTTAACATTTCCAATACAAAACAGTACAAAGTATTGCAGTATAATGTCCTTGAAAAACAAACCCACATAAAAGGTCAATCAACACAAAAATAATAAAATAAAGGTATGGATATTCAAAATGGTGACAAAAGCCAAAATTGTACATATATATTTTTTGCTAAATATTCTCTTTTTCTTTTTTTTAAAGCCCCATAATATAACAACTAAATACATATATATATTTTGACCATCAAAATATACTTTCCAGGGAATTTTACCTCATAGTAAGCACTCAACTCTGTAACATTGAAACCCATAAAGCAATTGTAGAATTTCTTTTTTTCATCAGTCTGGCACACCATAGTTTATTAGACCCATTTTTCGGTACCTTATATGGTAAAGTGAATGGCTTTAATCAAATCTTCATGTAGTCTTCAAAAAGAAGTCCTCATATGTCTAAGTTGATGAAAAAATTACCTTAAAGGCCCTGTCACACACAGAAATAAATCTTTGGCAGATCTGTGGTTGCAGTGAAATCATGGACATATTGTTCCATTTGTACACAGCCACAAATCTGGCACTGATTGTCCACGATTTCACTGCAACCACAGATCTACCACAGATCTACCACAGATCTACCACAGATCTACCACAGATCTACCACAGATCTACCACAGATCTACCACAGATCTACCACAGATCTGCCACAGATTTATCTCTGTGTGTGACAGGGCCTTATGACTCTTGCAAGACAGGTAGGAAAAAAAATCTAAAGCAAAAAAAAAAAAAATGGCAGCAGGAGTTAAATATAATAACATATTGTTCCCGAGTGATAGACAGACTAGACATTAGTCTGGGTTCTCATAATTTATAAAAGAAAGAGGCTTGTTTTTATAGAACATTTTCACCTATTGCATAATCTATATATATAATTGCCTTATTCTGTCTGTCTGTCTGTCTTGCTCCAAAATTGTGTCCTTACCATGACATGTCCTTACGGTGACAAACAGCGGATTGGCCGCTTGGCTCGCCATGGCCCCGCCCACCCGCACGGATTGGCCGCTCGGCACGCATTCACAGAACTCACATGGATTTGCCGCTCGGCATGGACACGCCCCCTCACTCGCCTCAAACAGCAGATCGGCCGATGGGCTCGGCATTGCCCCGCCCCCCCACATGGATTAGCCGATCGCTTTGGACCCACCGCTCGCCCTGGACCCGCTCCCTCACCCTCACGCATTAGACTCTCGCCCCCCTGCACGCATTCATAGACCCCACACAGAGCCCCCGAACACCGCCAGGACAAAGTGGAAACACTACCTTATCCCGGCTCGTGGCACACGTGTGTCGGAGCCGGAGAAGGCTGCTGGGCTCGGCCTGGCCCCGCCCCCCCCACGGATTGATCGCTCGCCTCGGCCTGGCCCCGCCCTCCGAATGGATTGACCGCTCGCCCCGGCCCTCCGCACGCATCGCCAGACATAACCTTGCGATGCTGGGATCGTGACGGAGCCGGTGTACGCTGGTAACCATTATACACATCGGGTAACTAAGGTCCCTTGGTTACCCGATGTGTATCATAGTTACCAGTGTACACCGGCTCCGTTACGATCCCAGCAGCGCCAGACTAACCTTGCGATGCTGGGATCGTGACGGAGCCGGTGAACGCTGGTAACCATTATACACATCGGGTAACTAAGGTCCCTTAGTTACCCGATGTGTATCATGGTTACCAGGGTACAAGGTTACCAGGGTGTGCAGGGAGCCGGCATATGCTGACGCCTCGCCCGCTCGGCCCTGTCCCCGGCACACGTTGGCATGCTCGGCCCAGCCCCCAGCACACATTGGCCCGCTCGGCCCTGCCCCCGGTGTCCTGCTCGGCCCCGCCCCCGGCCCACGTTGGCCCGCTCGGTCCCACCCCTAGCACACATTGGCCCGCTCAGCCCTGCCCCCGGTGGCCCGCTCGGCCCCCCCGGCACACATTGGCATGCTCGGCCCAGCCCCGCTTGGCCCCGCCCTGACACACATTGGCCTGCTCGGTCCCGCCCCCAGCACACGTTGGCCCGCTCCGTCCTGCACCTGGTGGCCCGCTCGGCCCCGCCCCCGGCACACGTTGGCATGCTCGGCCCAGCCCCCAGCGGCCCGCTTGGCCCCTCCCCGGCACACATTGCCCCACTTAGTCCCGCCCCCAGCACATCTTGGCCCGCTCGGCCCTGCACCCGGTGGCCCGCTTTGCCCCGCCTATGGCACAGGTTGGCCCGCTCGGTCCCGCCTCCAGAACACGTTGGCTCGCTCAGCCCTGCCTCCGGTGGCCCTCTCGGCCCTGCCCCCGGCACACGTTGGCCCGCTTGGCCCCGCCCTGGCACACGTTGGCATGCTCGGCCCAGCCCCCAGCGGCCCGCTTGGCCCCTCCCCGGCACACGTTGCCCCACTTGGTCCCGCCCCCAGCACATGTTGGCCCGCTCGGCCCTGTACCCGGTGGCCCGCTTTGCCCCGCCTATGGCACAGGTTGGCCCGCTCGATCCCGCCTCCAGCACACGTTGGCTCGCTCAGCCCTGCCTCCGGTGGCCCGCTCGGCCCTGCCCCCGGCACACGTTGGCCCGCTTGGCCCCGCCCTGGCACACGTTGGGCACCTATACACCTCCCCCCAGGACTACTCCTCCCATTATACTCCTCTTTCCCCAGGACTACTCCTCCCATTATACTCCTCTTTCCCCAGGACTACTCCTCCCATTATACTCCTCTTTCCCCAGATAGAAAAACTAAGATATCCATGAGGAGTTTATATACACACTAAATAGAGAATGTAACATGACTAAATAGTCTAAATGCAAAGTATATAGAGTGTCCTGTATGGGCCCCTATCTATACAAAAAATGCAAACCACTAAAGGAATGTTAGACAAACAGGAGAACAAAACGTGGTTGTATTGCAAAAAACATATCAAAATTTATTAATACACCTAGAATCAGATGCAGCACAACAATATGCAGAAAGTGCAAAGAGGCAGAGAGCACTAAAAGGCACTGAGCACAAATACAGTCAACAAAATCACATGGCAGATATAAAAAGTGACAAGATACAGAGCATCAAACATATCAGTTTTCAAAATTCACTGCCAGGTGAAACCAGAAAGCAATAGCTGGTGTCCAAAATAAAAATAAATTGAACAGCACGCTAGACATATACATGTATCCGGGCACCGGCACCTACCAGTGGCTGTATAGATTACCAAAGGATCACCAGTAGCTTGCTTTAAAGTGCCAGTAGTGCAGAATCAGAGACCGAAACAGTCCCCCCTAAAGCAGGTTACGCGCGTTTCACGTATAGTGGTATTGACGCTTCATCAGACCAAGGAGGGGTGAAGGACTCATTGATTTCTAGGACCTTTTAAGAAAAACATGTGGTAAAGCACGTGGGGAAAAGTACCCAATGGGTGAGGGCCTTTCGGCGCATGCGCGGTCGCCGCCAATCACCCCAGCAGATGCGAGCGGCGTCAGGCCGGAGAGTGCAGGGGAGGGGGACAAAAACGCCCCCTCGCCGGCACCCACCCGCCCCTCAGACGCCGCTAAGCATGCCAGGGAGATAGCGGAGACCGGGCATGCGCACACACCACCCACTGGGACATGGAGTGCACAGTGTAAACTCCCGATCGGCAGCAGCACATGGACAATAGAAAGCACAGGGGCGCATCAAGAGCAGACAGTAGTGCATGAATGGCAATAGTAAACCCCCATCCTAAGTCCAAGTCTTTATCCGGATCCATCATAAACGGCATCTTCCCATTATTTCCGTCCCGGTGAATGATGTGCTCAGGCAGTCAGGAGATGGAGACAGGTCCCAAGAAAACAAGAGAGAAGGCTGCAGACAAAAAGGCACACATGGCATAAGAAACATGCAGCAGAAATAAAAAAAGTTTAAAAACAAGGGTATAATGATTATAATACCCCCATTAATAATAAAAATACAGAGATGGAAACCACCACTCTGACAAAAAGAGGGGGAAGCAAAAGTGGGGAGAGGGGAAGGGGAAAAAAGGGGTCTACAGAAAGGAAGCAAAGCTAAGGGACTCATTCAATCCAGACGGAACTATTGTACCCAGCATGACAATCCATTTTGTTTCTTTCTGGGCGAGAATTTTTTTAAAATTCCCGCCCCTATTGCCACAATGTACAACATCAATCCCTGTGACTCTAAGGGATTTTGCATTGCACCCGTGAAAATGCCGAAAATTTCTTGGGAGGGTTTTTAGGGTAGAAAGGTCGGTCACTGTCTTTGCCGCACCAATGTCTCTAACATGCTCCCGCACTCTCACTCTTAACTCCCTGGAAGTAAGACCGATATAAATCTTGGGACAACTGCATGTCGCATAATAAATGACAAAAGAGGTAGCACATGAGATAAAACACCTGATATCAAAGGTCCGGCTACCATCTGCAGTGGTGAACGTCTTGCTGCGAGAAACATTGGTGCATGCAAGACAGTGAACCAAACGGGTGAGGAGTCACAGGGACATAATGGCTGTGCACGAGAAAATCTCGTAGATTTCTTGAACGTCGTGCCGTCATTGACGGATAATCTGGTATCAAGTCTCTAAGGGTAGGGTCGGATTTTAGAATTGGCCAGTGTTTATTCAGAATGGCACGCATATTGTGCCATTCATGGTTATAGGCAGATATAAATCTAGCCTCACCCGCCCCCGTCTTCACTCGACTAGATGGTTGTAATAGCTCCAATCGCTGGGTTCGTTTTGCCCTATTATACCCTTTCTTAATGACACGGCGGCTGTATCCCCTATCAAACAATCTAGATGTTAAGTCATTGGCCTGGGACTGAAAATTCTCAGATGTCGAGCAAATCCGCTTCATCCTGAGAAACTGTCCAACCGGGATGGCTTGAATAGTACTAAAGGGGTGAGAGGATGAAGCATGTAGAAGGGAGTTGACCGCGGTGGGTTTCCTAAAGACATCCGTCTGTAGTTGCCGACCACGGTCAACCCCAATCATAATGTCCAAAAAATCAATAGACTGTAAATCATATCTAAAAGTGAGCTTAAGGTTCAAAGAATTGTTATTTAAACAAACCATAAAATCCGTGAGCTGCTCCACTGTACCCTGCCACAAAATAAAAACATCATCGATGTATCTGAGCCAGCACTGCGCCTGGGCCGCGGCCGGCACGCCCCCGTCACCAAAAATGTCCCTCTCCCGATCGGGAGTTTACACTGTGCACTCCATGTCCCAGTGGGTGGTGTGTGCGCATGCCCGGTCTCCGCTATCTCCCTGGCATGCTTAACGGCGTCTGAGGGGCGGGTGGGTGCCGGCGAGGGGGCGTTTTTGTCCCCCTCCCCTGCACTCTCCGGCCTGACGCCGCTCGCATCTGCTGGGGTGATTGGCGGCGACCGCGCATGCGCCGAAAGGCCCTCACCCATTGGGTACTTTTCCCCACGTGCTTTACCACATGTTTTTCTTAAAAGGTCCTAGAAATCAATGAGTCCTTCACCCCTCCTTGGTCTGATGAAGCGTCAATACCACTATACGTGAAACGCGCGTAACCTGCTTTAGGGGGGACTGTTTCGGTCTCTGATTCTGCACTACTGGCACTTTAAAGCAAGCTACTGTTGATCCTTTGGTAATCTATACAGCCGCTGGTAGGTGCCGGTGCCCGGATACATGTATATGTCTAGCGTGCTGTTCAATTTATTTTTATTTTGGACACCAGCTATTGCTTTCTGGTTTCACCTGACAGTGAATTTTGAAAACTGATATGTTTGATGCTCTGTATCTTGTCACTTTTTATATCTGCCATGTGATTTTGTTGACTGTATTTGTGCTCAGTGCCTTTTAGTGCTCTCTGCCTCTTTGCACTTCCTCTTTCCCCAGGACTACTACTCCCATTATACTCCTCTTTCCCCAGGACTACTCCTCCCATTATACTCCTCTTTCCCCAGGACTACTCCTCTCATTATACTCCTCTTTCCCCAGGACTACTCCTCCCATTATACTCCTCTCCCCCCAGGACTACTCCTCCTATTATAGTCCTCCTATTATACTCCTCTCTGAGTATAAAAGGAGAACTATTATAGCATGGGGGATGGAGCACGATGGGGGGTGCGCAGCATGGGGGATGGAGCATGATAGGGGGTGCGCAGCATGGGGGATGGAGCATGATGGGTGTGCACACCTCCCCCCAAAACACACACATAAACCGCCACACGCGCACCGCACAACACACCACAGACACACTGGGAAGCACAAACACCGCCCTACACAGACACCCACACACACAGACAATGCCGCACACACACAACACCCAACACACAAACACCGCGGCATACACAAATATACGCACATACCACGCAACACACACACATTGCATAAAACATACCTCCCCCCAAAACAGACACACGCACCCCACACCCACACAAACCGTGCAACACACCCAGCACCACACACAGACAACACTGCAGACACACAGCGCTCCACAAACAACGCAACACACACAATGCAACACACAAAGAACACCGCTCTCACCCCCCCACACCCAGAACATTTACAACGCCCTACACAAACACTTGGCAACTACACACAACATCTATATATATATATAACAAAAATCATACATTAACTACACAATAAATTCTAGAATACCCGATGCGTTAGAATCGGGCCACCTTCTAGTCTATATATATAATTGCCTTATGCGTGCGTCACACGGTACGATCTATCGTGCGATTGCACGAGCGATCGTATCTGCCCCCATCGTTTGTGCATCACGGGCAATTAGTTGCCCCTGGCGCACAAAGTCGTTAAACCCCCGTCACACATACTTACCTCCCGGACGACCTCGCTGTGGGCGGCGAACGTCCACTTCCTGAAGGGGGAGGGACGTTCGGCGTCACAGCGATGTCACACAGCGGCTGGCCAATGGAAGCGGAGGGGCAGAGATGAGTGGGACGTAAACATCCCGCCCACCTCCTTCCTTCCTCTTTGCCGCTGGGACGCAGGTAAGCTGTGTTCATCGTTCCCGGGGTGTCACACAGAGCGATCTGTGCTACCCCGGGTACGATGAACAACCAGCGCAAAGTAGAATAAACGATTTTTTAAAAATGAGCGACGTTGCAACGATTCGCGATTCGCAACTGATTTGCGATCGTTTACAGACGCTCGTAGGTGTCACACGGGACGACGTCGCAAACGATGCCGGATGTGCGTCACGAAAACCGTGACCCCAATGACATAGCGCACGACAGATCGTCTCGTGTGACGCCCACATTATTCTGTCTGTCTGTCTGTCTTGCTCCAAAATGACGTCATTACAATGACAACCATCGCCACAGCATATGCGCTAAAGAGCCTGCAACCAATGGCTCAGCTAAGTGAACAACAGCCCGAACTATGGCGCGACAGGACAATGCCCGACACCTTTCCCCACACCAACACAGAGCCCCAACTCCCCGGTGAGTGCTGCACCCCCGGGAGCCCACACCAGCAACCCAGCCGAGACATACCCTTGCGTTGCTGGGATCATGTCGGGAACCAGCGTACGCTGATAACCATGGTACACATCGGGTAACTAAGCAAAGCGCTTTGCGTAGTCACCCGATTGTGTACCATGGTTACCAGCGTAATTCGGCTCCACCCCTCCGTACTCTGCCCTCCGCATGTATACACTGAACACACACACACACACACAAAAACACACACACACGAATATTCCCCTGTCCCCAGCCATGCAGTCCCCGGCACTGACGTCCTCAGCGCCATGGCCCCGCTCGGCTCCACACCCCACACTCCACCCTCCGCATGTATACACTGAACACACACCCCGGCACTACTACACCCATCATCCCCGCACACACCGCAGGCACTACCGCTCCCATCATCCCCGCACACACGCAGTCACTACCGCTCCCATCATCATCATCACTGCACACACCCCGGCACTACCGCTCCCATCATCCCCGAACACACAGAGGCACTACCGCTCACATCATCCCCGCACACACGCAGGCACTACCGCTCCCATCATCATCACTGCACACACCCTGGCACTACTGCACCCATCATCCCTGCACACACGCAGGCACTACCGCTCCCATCATCATCACTGCACACACCCCGGCACTACTGTACCCATCATCCCCGCACACATGCAGGCACTACCGCTCCCACCATCCACCGCACACATGCAGGCACTACTGTTCCCATCATCATCCCCGCACACACGCCAGCCTCCATCATCCCCGCACACACCGGCACTATCTGAGTGAAGTCTCCTGTGACAGCGCAGCTCACTTCAGTTGCTGTGTGGAGCTGACACAGATCGGTCATGTTCTACGGCGCTCCCTGTCAGCTTCATGTAGCAGAGCTGAAAGCGTCGTGTGGATTACGTCAGACCTGGATGGGTGTTTGGGGATTAATAAAGTAGTAAATGAGGGTGCTTTTTTTGTCTTTTATTCTAAATAATGTATTTTTTGTTTTGTGTGTTTATTTACTTTCATTTACAGGTTAATCATGGAAGGTATCTCGGGGAGATGCCTGCCATGATTAACCTAGGACTTAGTGGCAGCTATAAGCTTCCATTTAACTCCTGATTACCCCCAATTACCACCGACTGTCACATCTAATGGAAGCGGCAATTCCGTGCGGCTGATATTGTTAGGCTGGGGGCTCCCCATAACATGGCGCTCCCCATCCTGACAACACCAGCCTTCAGCCGTGTGGCTTTATCTTGGCTGGTATCAAAATTGGGGGGGACCACAGTATATATTTTTTTTTTAATTATTTATTTATTTATTGTACCACACAATATAGACCCGCCCACCGGCGGCTGTGATTCGTTGCAGTGAGACAGCTGTCACTCAGCGTGGGGTCATGTCTGACTGCAACCAATCATAGGCACCTGTGGGCGGGGAAAGCAGGTAGTGCGAGATTGAATAATGAGCGGACAGCATTTTCAAAAGCAGGAGAAGCCGCCACAGCAGTGTGACAGCTGTGCAGCACCGCGCCGGTGATCGGTGAGTATGAGAAAGGGGGAGAGAGAACAGGAGTGATTTTAAATGATTTAGATCGTTCTGCTGGACATGTTGAGCATGCTCAGTGGAACGTGACGGAAATTGTTATTGGATTCTGCCGCTTAGCACATAGCGGTGGAATCCGCAACCATAGACAATCATTAGAAACCATAGCGGATTCCAATGGAATCTGTCAAGGTGCGTTATTTTAACAACCCAAAAAACGCTACATGTAGCGTTCCCTTCGCCCGACGCTGCGTCAAAATAACAACTCAGCATCGTCCAGCGGATGCAACGCAAACACTTGCGTTACAGTGCGTCGTCAATACAAATCTATGGAAAATAGCGCAGCGCGTTAACGCACTGCGCTATTCTCCATAGCGGCAGATTGTGCTGAAAGTAAGTGTGAAAGCGCCCTTACCCCGCAGGATGGGGGCATATCAGGATGGTGGCTGCACCACGATGGGGGCACATACCAGCATTGGGCCACATCACAGCATCAGCATATTTTTACTTAACTTTACACTGTTCATGGCCTTCTTTCATTTCAAGCCATGGACATCATTAAACATTAGACGCATCTATTAAAACTTCTGTTGTTTGTCATTTTAAATCCAATAAACAATTATAAGAATATTAAATTAAACCTAACCCATCCAGTCCATGCATAACCTTATTATTCAATCTGCAAACCTACATGCACATTCTAGACTTCTAGACTACCCGACACGTTAGAATCGGGCCACCTTCTAGTGGTATATAAAAACAGAGTCAATCAGAGATAGTTCTTGTTATTTATTTATTTATTATAAAATATGCGGCTTGATACGTGCCATGTAAAAATTGTGACTTTTATGCCTACTCTGTTTTGAAATAGAGTATACAATTCTGGCTTTTTATAGCTTCCATCAGGAGGAGCTCTGTATCTATCTATCTATCTATGTCTCACTTGAGAAAGGCTCAGACTTTGAGCTGACACATCATGTACATAGCCATTAAATACCTTTTTCCACATTTATTTGCTATGTATGTAGTGCAACCTTTTTTCTTCAATCTATAGCAGGTAAAAAAAAGTATTGAACATGTCACAAATATTCTACATAAATATATTTCTAAAGGTGCTATTGACATGAATTTCTCACCAGAAGTCATTAAAAGCCATCCAATCAACACAGGGGAAAAAAAAATGAAACCATGGATGTTCATCAATTAAGTTATGTATAAGAATGAGAAATGACACAGGGAAAAAGTACAGAACAAATGAAAAAAGAAAGGTGAAAAAAAGTAATGGAAATTCATGACACTAACAGAAATCTATCAGTAAATATAAATCAATCCTACCACTTAGTGAAAAATAATATCAGCTGGTTCATCTGATGACCTATAAAAATGTGTCTCATTACACAAGAAACATCTCATGATGAGTAAAACCAGTGAGCTGTCACAATACCTTAACAACCTTATTGTTGCAAACCACACTGATGGCATTATTTACAGAAGAAATTCTAAACTACTGAAGGTTCCAATGAGCATTGTTGGAAAGTAGAAAAAATATAATTTCACCATAAACTGGCCTGAATAGGTGGTCCCTGTAAGATTTCAAAAAATAGAAGTGAAACAAAATATCAAAAGAGTTGTCCAAAAGCCAAGAACCACCTGTGGAGAGCTGTAGAAAGGTGCAATGGTTTAAAAGGAAACAATAAGCAATACACTCAACCTCCATGACCTGTATAGACGCTCAACATGCGAGACTCAATTTCTAAAGAAAAAGCATGTTCAGGCATGTTTATAGTTTGCTCAACAATATTTAAACAAGCCTGTGAAATACTGGGAAAATATTGTCTGGTCAGATGAGACCAAAATTAAACTCATTGGAGCTACAGGAAGACCCGGAATCAGTAGAAACAATTGTTTATAAAATCAACAAATAAACAATAAGTAATGCACTCAAACTCCTTGGCCTGTAGGCACGCTCACCATGCAAGATTCCATTGCTGAACAAAAACCATGTTTAAGCACTTTGAAAGTTTTCTCAACAGCATTTATATAAGTGTGAGAATATAGTCTGTTCAGATGAAACCAAAATTGAACACCTTGGATACAATAATACGCACGATGTTTGGAGGCTAAAAAGCACTGTATATCACCCCAAAAACACCATACCAGCAGTGATGATTGGAGGTTGAAACATCATGGTACGAGGCTGTTTTATGCCAATGGAACTGGCAAACGTCATATTATTAAAGGAAGGACAAGTGTACTGAGACATTCCTGATAGAAATCTGCTGCCATCTACCAGGATGATGAAGATGAAATGAGGGTGGATATTTCAGCAAGACAATGATTTCAAACACACAGCCAAGATAACTCTCAATTGATTTCTGAGAAAGAAAATAAATCTGCTACAATGGCCGAGCTAATCACCTTATCTGAATATGGAAAGAACTAAAGATGAGACTTCATAAATGGAGCCCATGTAATATTTAGGATTTGAAAAGTGTTTCTGTGAAAGAATAGGCCCAAATCACTCCGGCATGCAATTAGTTTCTCCATAAAGGAGGAGTCTTGAAGTTTTCATCACCAACAAACGCTTTTGTACAAAGTATTAATTCATTTCAGTAAGCGTGTTCAATACTTTTTCCATATGTCATTTCTCACTATTACACATCACTAAATTTATGGCCATCAATGGCTTGATTTATTTTCCTGTGTAGATCGGATGGTGTCACATTTTCACCAGGTCTTGCTTCTGCAACATCTGCTTCTATCACCAGGCTGTATTCACTCTATATATGGTGCTGGGGATGGAGGGAAAGTCTGAGCTAGAAACTTTGGACAGCATAGATTCTGCCCACCTACTAAAGTTAGATTTGTTGTGACATGCACTACTTTCTAGTCTGACAGGACAGTAATGTGTGCTGTACAGCAGAAGTCATCAGCTCCTGGTTTCAGCTTATTAGAAGGTACCACACCCTGCTTTAGCTCACAGCTTTCTGCTGGAAGCTGCCACATATAGCTTGTGCTTCCCTAGTTAGATCTTGTAGTTCTCCTACTCTGTACCGGTTTTCCTGTTTGACCTCGGTTTGTCTTTCTGACGGTTCTCTCCTGCCTATCAATTTTGAACCTTACTGTCATCTCAGTTTGGACCCAGATCCCCAACTTCTCTAATAGATCCTATTTTTGTCTTTGTTGTGACATCTCAACTTTGACCCTGCTTGGCCACCATTCCTACCACTAGTTTGTACCTCTGAACGGCAGCCCATCTGTATGCAGCAATCTCCTGGACGTCATTGTAAATCCAGATCCCTGTATATGCGTTAAAGTGTGTAAGGATTTTTCAGGATTCTGCCAAAGGGGGTGTCTTTGCTTAGCCTGTCTGAGATAATTGGTTTTAGTCTGGAGCCTCAGACAGACATCACAGATGGGTGGTTACCAACATTAGGTGAGAAATTCATGTTATCAGTAGAGATGAGCAATGTTCGAAGTTCTAGGTTCGCCAATTTCATGTTCGAGTGATTTTGGGGGTGTTCGAGTCGTTCGACAAACTGGAACGATTTGCTAAAAGTTTAGCAGTTTGAGTTATGTTCGAGAACGGTTCGATCACCAAAAGTGTGGCTTTTTCCAGCTACGCGTGCAGGGAGCCATCGCTGGCAGCCTGCGGTAAGCTAGTAACCAGGATAAATATCAGGTATCCAAGCAAAGCGCTTTGCTTAGTAACCCGATGTGTACCCTGGCCACGTGTGCAAAAATCCCCGAAAGACACACAGAAGCACTTCCGTGTGACTTTCGTCGGATGCCGCTGCAGTCTGTGTCCCGCTCCAGCCCCAGCCCCAGCCCCGCGGCTGCCCGCTCAGCAGTGTCCGCAGCTGCCTGCACTGTACGGTGTCCGCAGCTGCCCACATTGCAGTGACAGCATATGCCCGCACTGTAGTGTGTCTGCAGCTGCCCGCTAAGCAGTGTCCGCAGCTGCCCGCACTGTACGGTGTCCGCAGCTGCCCACACTGCAGTGTCAGCATATGCCCACACTGTAGTGTGTCCACAGCTGCCAACACTGCAGTGTCAGCATATGCCTGCACTGTAGTTTGTCCGCAGCTGCCCACACTGCAGTGTCAGCATAAGCCTGCACTGTACGGTGTCCGCAGCTGCCCACAATGCAGTGTCAGTAGCCGCGGGGATGACAAGTGCTGTCGTCAGGAGATTAGTAAAGTTCCTTACCTGCGGTGATGAAGTCCTGCTCTCCTGATGTCAGTGATGTCACTGTCCTCCATGGCCGCCGCTTGTCACATCTCCTCTCACCTGAGACTGTCACTAGCGGTGACATCACAGGCTCCCGTGATACTTGGTTTGTGAAGGCAGAGGTCATTAAACTCAGTGACAGCTCTGCTATCAGGAGTGCAGCGATCACCGCAGGTAATATACCTCGCTAACCTCCTGACAGCAGCACTCGTCATGCCCTGCAGTGACCTGGGCTGACCTATTGATGTTAGCTCAGGTCACTGCATTGCTCTCCCAGCCAATATGGAACATTCTGTTCTTCATTGACTGGGACATTGACTATGGTATGGATTGTCGTGGGACCCCCTTATTGGATTATACCAGAGCTGGATTTGTTTATCTTTCTAATAAATTGGTGAAAGAGGGAATTATTTGGGGAGTGTTTTTTCAAATAAAAATGTGTTTGTCGTCTATTTTTTTCTATTACTGACTGGGTTGGTGATGTCGGGTATCTGATAGATGCCTGACATCACGAACCCCCGGGCTTGATGCCAGGTGACATTACAAATCTGGTAATAACCCCATATATTACCCCGTTTGCCACAGCACCAGGGCAACGGGATGAGCTGGAGCTGCAGTCTGCTATTTTTAGGCTGGGAAGAGTCCAATAACCATGGACCTCCCTAGTCTGAGAATATCAGACCCCAGCTTTCCGCTTTACCTTGGCTGGGGATCCAATTGGTCTGCAGGCTGCAGCCGTCTGCTTTACCCTAGCTGGCTATCAAAAATAGGGGGAACCCCACGTCATTTATTTTTTTTTTTTACATTTTTTTTTTTAGGCTAAATACAAGGCTAAGCACCCCTTAGTGCCACATGAAAGGCACCAAAGGGTGCAAAATTACAAAATGCAGGAGAGTGGGACATTATGTGTCTTTCTGCCATTATAATGACAGAAAAGACTGATATGAAGTCTACAAGCACAAAAAAATCACCAGAGCGCTCTACGCTGTGAAAAGTAGTAGAAAATGGCACTGGAGGGAACATGTGACCGCCACATGTAGGTTGAAGCTATGGATCCTGGGTAAATTTATGTATTTTCCCTCCT
Organism: Anomaloglossus baeobatrachus; assembly: GCF_048569485.1. NCBI lineage: Eukaryota > Metazoa > Chordata > Amphibia > Anura > Aromobatidae > Anomaloglossus > Anomaloglossus baeobatrachus. The sequence goes on along the minus strand of NC_134354.1, from coordinate 142,468,297 downwards.
TCAGTTTTTTTGCAGTACGCAAAAAAACGGAAGGCACACGGATGACAAACGGACTGTATATGGAATGGAACGGAAACGGATGCCACACGGATGCATCCGTGAAAAAAAGGACCATTTTTTGGAGACCGCAAAAATGGATCGGTCGTGTGAATGTAGCTGCCTTATTCTGATCTGCCATTGATAAACAGCAGGCAGAAATAAGTGAATAGCGCCCCCCAGCGTCAGAAAGTCTCCAGGGTTTCAGGGGTAGCTGAGATCCTGGAGATCATGATTCAGGCCGGTTTTTCCGGTCCCCGCTCACGTGATCACCAGTATACACCGCATACCGATGATCATGTTACAGTAAATGACAGCGCCGGTAAAAAATTATTTATCTCCCATCTGGCATGAACAAACATGTCAGATGGGAGATAAATCTCCTCCCCGATCCCCCCCGGTCTCCCGGTGTCACCAAATGCCCCACCTACCACCTCCCGGAAATCCAAGATGGCTGCGCGCACAGCAGCGTGCCGACCGCATTCACCCTACTCCTCTGATTTCTGTTGCATGTGCCATGACACATGCGACAGAAAACTCCTCCCCAGGTCCTGCCAGGTCACCCCCTATAACCCCACCGGTGTTCCCCGGTGTCCAACGGTACCTGTGCAGTGTTGATCCCCCGCGGCCCCCTACTTCACAAAAGATGCTACCGCATGCATAGAGCGACTGTCAACTCAGCTTCCTGTGTTCAGATGCAGTGAGTGGCGGTAACCATGCATCTGTAAGCTACTGCAATGCCCTGCTCATGAGGTAAGGAACATAGTTGATCAGGAGAGCTATACTACATTTCCAAATGGAGGTATTTGATTTTATAGTTGCCCTGCTTAACGACTACCAAACATGAGAGTCCGTTATACGCCACAAGAAAACAAGTCTAAATAGCGAGCTTTGTTGTTTAGTATTCATTCAGCTGGATAACTGGACTTAAAGGGGTATTCTATCTCCAAGATCCTATCCCCAATATATAGTAGGTAGAATAGTAATAATATTAGGACATACCTTTATTAGCAATATTAGTATAGTTCTCCTGATTAGGCATGTCCTTACCTCATGAGCAGGGCATTGCAGCTTTTGTAGCAACAGTTACGACATGGACTCTACTGCTGTGGACCCGGGAAGAGAGGGTGCAGATTCATTGCAACCACACTCCTCACATGGAGGGTCTGCACTCCTAGAAAATGGGGGATACATTCACTGAGCGTGTCCTCCCATATTCTAGACCAGGGGTCTCAAACTCGGCTGGGTGTATGGGCCGCACAGAGGAAAAAAAATAATTTGGGGGGCCGCATTCTTTGCAGGACAAAGTGACATTTTTATTGGTACCATATATAATATATTTTATTGTTTCTTACACACCTTTGGATCACTGATTATGAACATTTTCACTTGTTCATTATAGCAAACGTGCACATTCTTTGTTTAAATATAAACCTTTTTTTTTACATTTTATTCCTTTCTTCTAACTAATAGTCTTACAATTAGCACTATGTAGAAATTTTGACCAACATCTTTTAGTAATGTTCCCCATATTGTTGTAACGTGCCCATCCTTGTCCCCTTGTAGTATTGTACCCCATCCTAGTCCCCATGCCACAGTAATGTGCTCATCCTTGTCCCCATCCTAAAGTAATGTTCCCCATCCTTGTCCCCATTTTGTAGTAATGTGTTCATCCTTGTCCCCATGTTATAGTAATGTGTTTGTCCTTGTCCCCATCCTATAGTATGTCCAAATCTATAGTAATGTGTCCATCCTTGTCCCCATCCTATAGTAATGTCCCCAATCTATAGTAATGTGTCCATCCTTGTCCCCCATCTTATAGTAATGTTCTCCATCCTTGTCCCCTTGTAGCCATGTCCCCATCCTATAGTACTGTCCCCATTCTATAGTAATGTGCCTATCCTTTAGTAATGTGCCAACCTTGTCCCCACCCTATAGTAATGTCCCCAGCATTATCCCTATTCTATAGTAATGTTTCCCATCCTTGTCCTCTTGTAGTAATGTCCCTATCCTACAGTAATGTGCCCACCTTGTCTCCATCCTGTAGTAATGTCCCCATCCTATAGTACTGTGCCCATCCTTGTAATGTCCCAATCCTATAGTACTGTGCCCACCTTGTCCCCATTCTATTATAATGTCCCCAGCCTTGTCCCCATTCTATAGTTATGTGCCCATCCTATCCCTATCCTATAGTCATGTGCCCATCCTAGTCCCTATCCTATAGTAATGTCCCAATCCTAGTCACTATCCTGTAGTAATGTCCCCATACTATAGTAATAATGTCCCCATCCAATAGTATTGTGCTCATCCTTGTAATGTCCCAATCCTATACTAATGTCCCCTGCCTTATCCCCATCTCATAGTAATGTGTGCACTTTGTCCCCATCCTGTAGTAATGGGTCAGCAGCTCCCCTCACCTTCCACAGACGCCGGAGTGAAGGTAAGGGGAGTGGTCTGCGACCCCAGATCCACAGTAATTGGAGAGATTGGTCACAAGGCCGGTTTCTCCAATCAGAGCTGGGGGCGGGTGAAACACAGGTCATCCAGCTCCAGCCAATGATCAGGGCTACAGCTGCCCTGATCTTGGCTGGATTTCAATGTTTCAGCGATTTTCAATGGCTGAAACATTAGTGGCTGTGATTGGCTGAGCGGTGTTCGTCAGGCAATCACAGCCTCCGTAGGTCCGGGGAGGAGACACCACCCCTCCTGAGGTCCCCTCCTTCCTGAATCTAAAGGTATTTGCAGCGATCGTAGCCACGGGGGCTGCGATTTCGCTATGACGTACTGGGTACGTCATGGGTCCTTAAGTACCAGGGATCCATAACGTAACCAGTACGTCATAGGTCGCTAAGGGGTTAATGTCCAACACACACACACACCATTCTTCTCACCTGTCCCGCGCTTCCCCTGCTGCCTCATCTCTGCTTCATGCTACCCCCAGGCCCGTACCCCTGTTCACTATCGCGGCAGGTGCAGGGTCACTGTCAGTGATTTATGTCAGATGATTGTGTTGCCGGCGCGAGAGCGCAGCACCGGCAACACATTCATTTGACATAAAGTGCAGACAGTGGCTGCGGCCCCTGCACCTGCCGCGATAGTGAACAGGAGCACGGGACTGGGGGCCGCACGAACTACACTGAGGGGCCGCATGCAGCCCGCGGGCCGCGTGTTTGAGACCCCTGTTCTAGACGGTCCAGAGTCGTTGTGGGACCCCTTATTTTTTTTTCCTTACAATAAATTGGTGAAGGAGGGAATGTTTTGGTGAGTGTTTTTTCAAATAATTTTTTTTTTCCCTATTAATTTGTTAGTACTGACAGTTTGTGATGTCGGGTATCTGATGGACGCCATGACATCACAAACTGCTGGGCTTGACGTTAGGTGACATTACAGCTAGTATCAACCCCATTTATTACCCCGTTTGCCACTGCACCGGGGCACGGGATGAGCTGGGGTGAAGCGCCAGGATTGGCGCCTCTAGTGGATGCGCCACTTCTGGGGCGCCTGCGGCCTGCTATTTTTAGGCTGTGAAGGGCCAATAACTATGGACCTTCCTTCCCTGAGAATACCAGACCACAACTGTCCGCTTTACCTTGGCTGGTGATCCAATTTGGGGGGGACCCTACTTTTTTTTTGTAATTATTATTATTTATAAAATAATTATAAAAAAGAGACTGGGGTACCTCCACATTGGATCACCAACCACGGTAAAGCTGCCAGCTGTGGTTTTCAGGCTACAGCCATCTGCTTTACCCTAGCTGGCTATCAAAAATGGGGAAAACCCACGTCATTTTTTTTTTAACTATTTTTTTAAATAAATAATCCTACCTTCACTGGCAATGTAAAATCCAGGGAAGCATTTTTTATTTTATTTGCCAAAAATCTGAAAAAAAATGACGTGACCTTCACTATATTTTTTTATGCTAGCCAGGTGCAGCAGGCAGGTACGGCTGCCCCCAACCCCCAGCTGCCTATTTGTACCCGGCTGGGAACTAAAAATATAGGGAAGCACTTTTTTTTATATATTTCATGAATTTCATGAAATAATTAAAAAAAAAAAAGACGTGGGCTTCGCCCCATTTTTTGTGTCCAGCCAGGTACAACTAGGCAGCTGTGGATTGGAATCCGCAGCACAGATTAGCCCAAGCTTTCTGGGCTCCTCTGCTGCGAATTGCAGTCTGCAGCCGCCCCAGAAAATGGCGCTTTCATACAAGCGCCATCATCTGGCGCTGTATCCAACTCTTCCAGCAGCCCTGAAGCCGGGTGGCTTGCTGGGTAATAATGAGTTAATACTAGCTTTGTTTTACTAGCTAGTATTAAGCCAGAGATTCTTAATGTCAGGCAAGTTTTAATCGGCCATTAAGAATCTCCAATAAAGGGTTCCTTGACTGGAGACTGCTCTTCCCGTGGTTGTTCCTTCCCGGTGAAAGACCTGGCTAGTTTCCTGCCAGCGTTGAGAAACATGTGATAGTGTCTCCACGGCATTCTTGTTTTGCATATTTTCCCAGGGGGCCTTGTTCTAGTGTCACTGCATTGAGAAACACGTGATGGTGTCTCCGTGGTGTTGGATGTTGATCTCTCCGAGGTCAACCATCCTTACCAAGAAATGGAAAGCATCTGCACCAATGACCAAAATCTTTGTCAGTTGGATCCAAGGCTGGACATCCAAGCTGAATCCAGAGCCTTAACAGATGGAGGAAGAGATCATGATGAGACTCAGATACCTGAGGTTTATATGTAGGCCCCACGGGGCAGGTGTTTTGGACCTACTTGCAGCTGGGCTGGAGGTGCAGATCCTCTGTGTCGTCACAGGGTGACTTCGCCCAGATCTGTTGCCCCAAGGCATACAGGAAGGGAAATATGGTGGTGGACGGGAGGCAGGAGTGGAGGATGAGGGTGGTAGTCGGAGGTTGAGGGTGAGAGTAACAATTAGGAAAGTCTATTAGGATGATCGTGACGTCACCTATGGTATGCAGCCAGGGACAGGCCGACGATGCAGTGTCTCTCGCTGGGACAGATGTTGCAGTGCAGCAGAGATGGTGTCGCTCCCCACAGGTGGAGCGGGATTACCCCAGGGAGGATCATGGTAGACGGGGGTGGTGGTAGTCCCCGTTGGTGCCGCAGCGCTGGGCGACAGCGTAAAGGAGAGGCAGAGACAGGGGCTGCGGTTCCAGGTGTTTTTACTCACAAGTCTTTCAGACGCTGCCCAGGGTACTGTTCTCTGCCACGATAAGCTCCAGCCGATCCCGGATTCGTGAAAGGTCAAGTCCACCTGTGAGCGCTTTCCTTCTTTGATGCACTAAGTATCGGACCCCTGTAGCGTGAAGCACTAGAGGGTCCCGGTGTCAGTAAAGTGTCCCGCTCTGTATGCTGATAGTGCGGTTCCGTTATAGGGCCGGTCCTCAACCCACCGGATCCTATGTGCTAATTGCTGCAGACTCGTGGGATGGCTCCGCTGACTGTTCTAGCTGTTCCATGCGACCCTTGCAGAGTTGGTAGACAATGTGAAGTATATCTGCCCTAGAATTCTGTATGCCGACAGAGCAGTCCTGTGGAAAAAGCTGCCCTGTTCCTCCCCAGCGACTGAGTTGAATGCCTTGGCTCAAAGAGCTGCTCGCGGCCCATCCGCTCTGCTCTGTGTCTGAAGCTGTTCTCCTCTGTGGTAGTTGTGTTGTGTATTCCAAGCTGTTGCCCCCAGCCGCTGCCACCGGCTGGTTCTGTACTCTCACTAGGTCAACCTGCTCTTCCCACTATGTGCTCTTGACTCCCCCTGGTGGTTGTTTTTCCCTGACCCTGAGTCTCCAGTCCAGTGGATCTGGGGAGCCCATGGTGCAGTGGCGTCCTGTACACCCACCGCTGTAGTGACCCCCTGCTGTGATCCCACCCTGGCCCGGGACCCATTGGGGAGAGCAACCCTGTGTTACTGTATGTTGTGTGAGTGGAAACCAGTACTGACCTTCCCAGAACCCGGGATAAGTACTACACCCTAATGGGGTTGCAGTACCCTGTGGCGCCTGAAGCCTCAGGGGCACCACACATACATACTATACTGTGTTGTCAGGACAGGAAGAGAATTGAGGTGGTTCTCAAGGCAAGGACTGAGGACAACAGAGAGAATGACGATGAGGTTGTAGGACAATCCCCTCCCCTCCAACTACAGCCCTCATTCACCACATCTTTGTTTTTTAAGGTCCCTAGAAATGTTCCTCGATGTTCCCCAAAGCAAACCTGAAACACTTAAAAAGAGAAAATTATTTTAAAAAAAGAGTAGACAAAAGACATCCTCCTTAACCAATTTATTTCCCTGCAAAATCCCTAAGTCACATCTTTCTCAATCCATCATAACATCTCCGCCTGCACCTGTCTCACAGTCCACCAGTTTGTCTTAATACACCCCACTCTACCCTCTGTAACAGAAGCAAGCCATTGGTGCCACAGTTGTGGTCATGTAAAAGATTAGTTCCTCCTACACATGCAAAATCTAAGAGCTTGAACTTCACTATATCCAATCTGTTCGCCAAGGAAATACTGCCTTTCCACCTTTCAATTTTATTCAATGGAAAAAGGCATAAAAACAACAAGGTAGGTGGATTAAAATTAAAAAACTGATACAAGACAGGTACAGGTAACGCGTTTCTGGCCCAGAGTGTCTCTTAGTCTCAACTAACCTGAAAGCCCTACTTTTCATACAAGTAGGAATAGTACGGCTTTCTGGTTGCTCGCTACTAGAGATGAGCGAACCGGTTGCGGTTCGGCTCGAGCTCGGTTCGCCGAACCGAGGTATGATCCGCGTTCGGTTCGGCGAACCAGTTCGGCGAACCACTCGAACCCATAGGAAACAATGGGAGGCAATCACAAGCACATAAAACAATTAGAAAATACCCTCAAAGGTGTCCAAAAGGTGACAAACAACTCAAAACACAACACAAACACATGGGAAAGTGAGAAGGACATATACTCATGCGAAAACAAAAGAGATGGACAAGGAAAAAGAGGAGGAGACACAGATATATGAGTATATGCAAGGGAACATCGATGCCATTACTGTGCAACTTGAGCCCTGCTCAGTTTTAGGCTTCCAATCTGGATAAATTGCCTGAGCGTCGTGTCCCACAGCCAGCGTTCTTTCTGAACGTGTCCTCAGTGCCGCTGGGGTTTTGCTGACAGATAAGCACACGCGTCTGTCCACTGACAATGTGGACATACTAACATTCACCAAGATGAGGAAGTCATGGCTCTCAGAGGACTTTTCTTCCCCTGTGTCATCCAGGGGAGGCGACAGGCACGTGTATTTTTGAGAGTGCTTCATGCAAAGCATCTTTTTCATCTTGAAATTGGGGGTCAACTGATGCCAGTCAAGTCGGGTGTGTGTGGCCCAATTAGTGGAAATGAGGGAGACTGTGGTTGGAGTCCCCTCACTTTTGAAAAAAGAACCAAGATGAAGAAGTTATAGCTGTCAGAGGACTTTTCTTCCCCTGTATCATCCAGGGGAGGCGAAAGGCACATGTATTTTTGAGAGTGCTTTATGCAAAGCATCTTTTTCATCTTGAAATTGGGGGTCAACTGATGCCAGTCAAGTGGGGTGTGTGTGGCCCAATTAGCGGAAACGAGGGAGACTGTGGTTGGAGTCCCCTCGCTTTTGAAAAAAGAAGCAAGATGAACAAGTCATGGCTCTCAGAGGACTTTTCTTCTCCTGGCTCAGCCAGGGGAGGCGAAAGGCACGCGTATTTTTGACTGTGCTTCATGCAAAGCATCTTTTTTATCTTGAAAATGGGGGTCAACTGATACCAGTCAAGTGGGGTGTGTGTGGCCCAATTAGTGGAAACGAGGGAGACTGTGGTTGGAGTCCCCTCGCTTTTGAAAAAAGAACCAAGATGAACAAGTCATGGCTCTCAGAGGACTTTTCTTCCCCTGGCTCAGCCAGGGGAGGCGTAAGGCATGCGTATTTTTGACAGTGCTTCATGCAAAGCATCTTTTCCATCTTGAAAATGGGGGTCAACTGATGCCAGTCAAGTGGGGTGTGTGTGGCCTAATTAGTGGAAACGAGGGAGACTGTGGTTGGAGTCCCCTCGCTGTTTTTTACATGATTTTTAAAGTGCATGACATGCCTAAGAGGTTTAGTTTCAGCATCTCAAACTTGTTGGCTACAGAAAGGCTGCCTTTACACCCTTTTGTCACCGAGGATTTTTGAGACCTTACGCCCATTGCAGTGCCCCAAGAGCCGATGGCCATTTGCCACTCCTTCTCCAAGAAAGGGGTGCCCGCGCTACCACAGCAGGTCGCACACAACATCACCGCTTACTTGAGAAACTTTGTGTGTGACAGGGTGCATTTCACCACAGATACTTGGAACAGTAAGCATGGACAGGAGCGTTACATGTCGCTGACTGTGCACTGGGTAACTATGGTGAGAGATGGAGAAGGGTCTGCTGTACAAGTCTGTCCATCACCATTCGGTGTCCACCGTGCTCACAGATGGAAAAGGATTGGTTGGCAACTGGAAGGTTTGGTGGAGGATACAGAGCAGGTTGACTCTGAAACAAATAGTAGCCTGAACCGAGTTAGACGCCACTCGGATCTGGAGACTTGGAGCCCTGTTAGCGTCACAGGGTCCACAGGACCACCCAGCCCCGGAACTCCCTGTTAACAACACAGGGGCCATTGGGTACACTGTCCGTGTGGTAGGGGACACACCTGTGGACAGCAGGCGCATCAGCAGCAGCAGGCCTGTTTATGCCACTGGGCTGCACTAGCAGGACTGGTAGGACAGGAGCTGTTCTTAAACGTTCTGCGTTACCAACTGTGGTGGCGGCCTGCATCGATGACCTATCCCTGCCTACCTCTGGGCTAAAGCCGCAATATTTTCAACACATGGAGGTGTGCGCTTTCGTAGCATAATAGAAAACTGGGCACCTTCTTGTTGGCTCCAGCCCCTTTTATAACCTGGGTCCGCCCCAAACCAGGGAGGACCACAATGCACCTCCTGAAGACAAAAGCAGAGTGACACATCATAAGTGGCGTAACTAGCGTCCTATTTGGAACCGCCACTTGAATGATGACCTTATGGCTGCCACGATCAAAACACCTCAACAGTCATCATCTGACCAACAACAATGAGGTGACAAGTCATAGGGACGGGCCTCTGCAAGCCTGTTAGGAGTGGCCTGGCCAAATTGTCAGGACACCTGATGCCCTGTGGTCTATATGAGCCCCCCACATCAGGGCCAGGGCCAAAGAGTTCATTACCAGACCTAGCCTCTGATGCAGTAAGTGCCTGAGCATGCTCAGTAGCATGAAATACAGTTTCTGAAAAAAAGACTATCTGCTTCAGCATGCTGTCTAGGCACAACACAGGACTTAGACCCGGCACAGAGTGCAAGTACCTGTGCAAAGAGGCTTTACTCAGTAAGTCTGAAGCCCCACAGGTGTTGTGTTGGTGCATTACCCTCAGGGACTCCACGTGGAGGAAGAGTTTGGTCACAATTAGGTTGTTTTTTATATGTATTTTTGTGACGCCACTCTCGGTATTGCGGTCAGTGGGGACCGCCACTGCAGTGTAAGGGGACACCTGGGGCTGATGTTGGGTGCAGTTAATTTTAGTGGCCTCCCGAGAGTGAGTTAAGCCCCAGGGCCCTGTGTAAGTGTGTTGAGCCGCAGGTCACAGAATGACTCAGGCACAGTCCAAACGAGCTTGCGCTGTAGCCAAAAATGAAGTCTTTGCCTCAGGAATGACACAGTCAGGCTGAGCATACTCAGTAGGCGAAACACTGGAGTTAGGCTGCGGCTGGGGTAAATCGGCACACGCATGCGCACTGGCCACCTCTCCACACTTACACGTGGTTGAGAAAGCAGCCAGCTGGACAACCCGAGGCACAGCCCTAAATGGCAGCTGACGCCTAGGCGCAACTGGAACCGCAGCAGGTTGCTTGCGTTTACGGCGGCACCAATTCGTAACAACAAATAACAGCTAAAATTACAGGTGTACTTCTTCCCGTAGATAATCTGATATGATCTTTTTTTCACGGACACGACCATCGTTAACAAAAGTAGAGGAGGAACCCAAACAGCAGCTGCTTCAATGGATGTGAAGTGCGCTATAAAGTGGGCTCTCCTCCACCACAAGTTCAATATCACAAATACTACATTCCACAGTGGTGTAAACCCAATCGCACTTGCTTCATAACTGCTCTCAAGTTTCTACCAGCACTGCTGAATAAGGGGTAACAGAGATGGTTGAGTCTGCAGAGTCGTTCAGTCACACTGTAGCCTGGGAATCAGAGGTCAGCTCTAAAGCTCCAGTGAGTACAGACAAAGAAGTTCTTATTATTAGTATTATTATTATTAATATTTATTTATAGAGCACCATTGATTCCATGGTGCTGTACATGACAAAGGGGGTTACATACAGAATAAATATACAAGTAACAATAGACAGACTGGTACAGAGGGCAGAGGACTCAGCCCTTGCGGGATTACATTGTAAAGTATTGTATGGAGTAGACAGTAGGTGGGTTGTAGGTTGGGCAGCAGCTCCGCACCGTGGTGGTGTCATTTAATGGTTATATTAATTTATGAACAGATGAGTTTTCAGGTTCCGTTTGAAGCTTAGAAAAAACCAAGGAGAAAAATTGTATGAAAAATACCCTGATTATCTATATATATAATTGCCTTATTCTGTCTGTCTGTCTGTCTGTCTGTCTATCTGTCTGTCTGTCTGTCATGCTCCGAAATTGTGTCCTTACGGTGACACAAAGCTGATTGGCCGCTGGGCTCGCCATGGCCCCGCCCCCCCACACGGATTGGCCTCTCGCCCCGGCTCTCTGCAGGCCCCGCCCCCCTCACGCAATGCACGCTCGCTGTGGCCCAACTGACACGGGGCTCCGATTCCCAGGTGAGTACACACACATCAGATCACACTCACTCTCACACTCACTCTCACACATCACATCCACACACTCACAACATGCTGGGATATCGCTTGCTTCTACACCGGCTCCGTCAGGATCCCGGCAGCGCCAGACATAACCTTGCGATGCTGGGATCTTAACGGAGGCCGTGAAAGCTGGTAACCATTATACACATCGGGTAACTAAGGTCCCTTAGTTACCCGATGTGTATCATAGTTACCAGTGTACACCGGCTCACACTCACACACACATCACATCGCATCCACACATCAAGGTCCTGCAGCTGCAGAACATACATAACATAACAGCACACACACACACACACACACACACACAAATCAGATCACACTCACTCACATACACACATCACATCGCATCCACATACTCACAGCATCCTGGGATATCGCTTGCTTCTCGGCGGCGATATTGTGCTGTGAGCTTCCAGGACCTGACGGAGGATCACATGGCCAGAAGCATGTGATATCCCCGGATGTTGTGAGTATCAGCGCGTATGTGCAATATCGTCAGTGTCTGTGTGTGTGAGTGTATGCGATCGGGTGTGTGTGAGTGGATGCGATCGGGTGTGTGTGTGAGTGTATGCGATCGGGTGTGTGTGTGAGTGGATGCGATCGGGTGTGTGTGTGAGTGGATGCGATCGGGTGTGTGTGAGTGGATGCGATCGGTTGTGTGTGTGAGTGGATGCGATCGGTTGTGTGTGTGAGTGGATGCGATCGGTTGTGTGTGTGAGTGGATGCGATCGGTTGTGTGTGTGAGTGGATGCGATCGGTTGTGTGGGTGAGTGGATGCGATCGGTTGTGTGGGTGAGTGGATGCGATCGGGTGTGGGTGAGTGTCGGCAGAGGAGCACGGCGTGCTGGAGGAGGCTGGGAGCAGAGAGGCTGATCTTGGGGAAGGCTGGGAGGGGGGGGCTGATGCTGAGGGAGGCTGGAAGGAGAGAGGCTGAGCAAACGTGCTCCATCCGCCATACTGCGCACTCCCCATCGTGCTGCATCCCCCATGCTGCGCACTCCCAAACGTGGTCCATCCGCCATGCTGCGCACTCCCAAACGTGGTCCATCCGCCATGCTGCGCACTCCCAAACGTGGTCCATCCGCCATGCTGCGCACTCCCAAACGTGCTCCATCCGCCATGCTGCGCACTCCCAAACGTGCTCCATCCGCCATACTGCGCACTCCCCATCGTGCACCATCCGGCATGCTGCGCACTCCTAAGCGGATGGAGCATGATGGGGGGTGCGCAGCATGGCGGATGGAGCACGTTTGGGAGTGCGCAGCATGGCGGATGGAGCACGTTTGGGAGTGCGCAGCATGACGGATGGAGCACGTTTGGGAGTGCGCAGCATGACGGATGGAGCATGTTTGGGAGTGCGCAGCATGCCGGATGGTGCACGATGGGGAGTGCGCAGTATGGCGGATGGAGCACGTTTGGGAGTGCGCAGTATGGCGGATGGAGCACGTTTCGGAGTGCGCAGCATGGCGGATGGAGCACGTTTGGGAGTGCGCAGCATGGCGGATGGACCACGTTTGGGAGCGCGCAGCATGGCGGATGGAGCACGTTTGGGAGTGCGCAGCATGGCGGATGGAGCACGTTTGGAAGTGCGCAGCATGGCGGATGGAGCACGTTTGGGAGTGCGCACCATGGCGGATGGAGCACGTTTGGGAGTGCGCAGCATGCCGGATGGTGCACGACGGGGAGTGCGCAGTATGGCGGATGGAGCACGTTTGGGAGTGCGCAGCATGGCGGATGGAGCACGTTTGGGAGTGCGCAGCATGGCGGATGGACCACGTTTGGGAGTGCGCAGCATGGCGGATGGAGCACGTTTGGGAGTGCGCAGCATGGCGGATGGAGCACGTTTGGGAGTGCGCAGCATGGCGGGTGGAGCACGTTTGGGAGTGCGCAGCATGGCGGATGGAGCATGATAGGGGGTGCGCAGCATGGCGGATGGAGCACGTTTGGGAGTGCGCAGCATGGCGGATGGAGCACGTTTGGGAGTGTGCAGCATGGCGGATAGAGCACGATGGGGAGTGCGCAGTATGGCGGATGGAGCACGTTTGGGAGTGCGCAGTATGGCGGATGGAGCACGTTTCGGAGTGCGCAGCATGGCGGATGGAGCACGTTTGGGAGTGCGCAGCATGGCGGATGGACCACGTTTGGGAGCGCGCAGCATGGCGGATGGAGCACGTTTGGGAGTGCGCAGCATGGCGGATGGAGCACGTTTGGAAGTGCGCAGCATGGCGGATGGAGCACGTTTGGGAGTGCGCAGCATGGCGGATGGAGCACGTTTGGGAGTGCGCAGCATGCCGGATGGTGCACGATGGGGAGTGCGCAGTATGGCGGATGGAGCACGTTTGGGAGTGCGCAGCATGGCGGATGGAGCACGTTTGGGAGTGCGCAGCATGGCGGATGGACCACGTTTGGGAGTGCGCAGCATGGCGGATGGAGCACGTTTGGGAGTGCGCAGCATGGCGGATGGAGCACGTTTGGGAGTGCGCAGCATGGCGGGTGGAGCACGTTTGGGAGTGCGCAGCATGGCGGATGGAGCATGATAGGGGGTGCGCAGCATGGCGGATGGAGCACGTTTGGGAGTGCGCAGCATGGCGGATGGAGCACGTTTGGGAGTGTGCAGCATGGCGGATAGAGCACGATGGGGAGTGCGCAGCATGGCGGATGGAGCACGTTTGGGAGTGCGCAGCATGGGGGATGCAGCACGATGGGGAGTGCGCAGTATGGCGGATGGAGCACGTTTGGGAGTGCGCAGCATGGCGGATGGACCACGTTTGGGAGTGCGCAGCATGGCGGATGGAGCACGTTTGGGAGTGCGCAGCATGGGGGATGCAGCACGATGGGGGGTGCGCAGCATGGGGGATGGAGCACGATGGGAGGTGCACACCTCCCCCCAACACATACACACACGCGCACTGCACAACACACACACACTAGGAATCACAAACAACGCCCTACACAGACACCCACACACACAGACAACGCTGCACACACAAATATACGCACATACTGCACAACACACACATTGCTCAAAACATACCTCCCCCCAAAACACACCACACCCACACAAACCGCACAACACACACACACACACAACGCTACAGACACACAGCGCTCCACAAACAACGCAACACACGCAACACACATACAACACCGCTCTCACCCCCCGCGACACTCAGAACATGTACAGCGCCCTACACAAACACTTGGTAACTACACACAACAACATCTATATATATAACAAAAATCATACATGAACTACACAATACGTAAATTCTAGAATACCCGATGCGTAGAATCGGGCCACCTTCTAGTAAATAAATAAATTGCAAGTGCTTAATAACAGGGTACTTAGTGTATAAATTTTTGCAAAAAGGTAAAAAGCTGTCTCACCTCGTCACGGTGTACCCATCTGAGACAGTCCCTAACCTACTGAAGTTAAAAACATTAACATTATTATTGATAATGTTTTTAACTTCAGTAGGTTAGGGACTGTCTCAGATGGGTACACCGTGACGAGGTGAGACAGCTTTTTACCTTTTTGCAAAAATGTATACACTAAGTACCCTGTTATTAAGCACTTGCAATTTTTTTATTTATATTCAGGGTATTTTTCATACAATTTTTCTCCTTGGTTTTTTCTAGTCTTAAGGCTGCAATTCACATGCTTAATGTTGCATGTTTACTGAACATTGTTTCAGCTCAGGTTTTTGTGTTTTTTGTCCGTTTGAAGCTTGCGGGTGTAGCAGATAATCTGACGTGTTGAGGCAGCGAGTTACAGGAGACAGGGGAAATGATCTGCACAGATGGCCAGAAGGTTTGTGAGTTGGATCCAGGCCCCGATGAAGAAGGTGCTGATCATAATGTACACCCTCATTTCCAAACCGTACATCATCCTGGTAGAGACAATGGGTAACATGATGACGAGACTCAGATACCTGATTGTAATGTCAACTTTGCTATTCGGTCAGGGCAGGAAGAGGTTGTCACGGAGGACTCAGGACGAGGGGAATGAAAACACACAGGGTGATGATGAGGTTGGAGACACCACTTACTGTCAAACCAAAGTGAGCCAATCCATGACAACAGCAGTGGAGGTGGAGGAGGATGCTACTGTTGACGAGTTTACGTTGTGTCTTCATGGACAAAGACAAAGTACTGGAAGCAAGTCAACAACTGAATCCTCGGCCACAACTCTGCCTATGAGCATGTCATGTTGGCTATGCAGTTCGCATGGGCTGTAAGCCTTGCCTAGCCCGGGAATTTTTTGCACATAGCAAAGGATCACACAAGTCATGTAATCTGTAACAATCTCTAAGTAGAAGTCAAAAAATGTCGTTTGAGTACTACCACCATGAAGTGTCACATGGATATGAATTGATAGCGTGAGGATGTATTGCTCAGCTTTAGCCACTGTCAATGCAACATGCTTATTTGCCGTTCATTGCATGCATTGTTGCAGACTACACACAAGGGGCTGCAGTTTTTTTTGGAACTGCTTTTGTCTGTTTGTTCACTATAGCAATAGCAAAATGATCTTTGGGTGTGGACTTGGAGATGCTGTCTATGAACAGAATGAAAAGATAAAGGTGTGTGTTACAGCAAGGAGCAACCGCGGAAACACTTAGTTCAATTGTGAGAGGAGTAGTGATGAGCGAGCATGCTTGTCACTACTCGGTACTCGCACGAGTATCGCTGTACTCGGGCTGCTCGGCGGGGACCGAGTAATCTCGCGATACTCGTGCTGTACTCGTGGTCTTCATTTCTGCATGTTGGCGCTCTTTTGAGAGCCAGCCCTCATGCAGGGATTGGCTGGCAGACCACTGCAATGCCACAGCCCTGTTAGTTGTGGAATTGCAGTGATTGGCCGGCCTGCACAGCGTGACCGAGCCTTTATATCGGCCGGCGCGCTGTGCTCTGCTCACAGCTATTCAGACAGTCAGTGTAGGGAGAGTGTCGCTGATTCAGGGAAAGCTTTGCGGCCCTTTATAGCTTTTTCAGTTGCAGGGCTGCAAACAGTGTGACCAAAAGTCCTTCTCAGGACTATTCTAGTTGTATACAGGCAGGCAGGGTATAGCCAGGTCGGAGTACAGTAGCAGAGTCCTTCTCAGGACTATTGTTGCTATATACAGGCAGGGTATAGCCAGGTCTGAATACAGGCTAGTGACCAAAAGAGTCCTTGTCAGGACTATTGTACCAGTATACAGGCAGGCAGGCAGGCAGGGTAGTGGTGACCGTATACCAGCCTTCATCATATCTGGGGCTGGTGTACACAGTGTAAAACAGTCCAGATAGTGTCTGACTTGTCTGTAATTGTCGCTCCCCAAAAAAACCTGTTAGGTTATTATTGCGTCCGTGCTTGGTTTTTAAAACCGCACGTGTGTGCCTGTTGGTGGCAGCGTACAGGTGCACTTGTGTGCAATTTCCACACACTTTGATATAACGCACAAGTAGTGAATATACACGTCAGCAGTGCACAGCATTGCAAAATGCGCAAGGGCATTGGCAAGGAACAAGGAAGTGGACGTGATGATGGTGCAGGCAGAGGCCGAGGTCGTGGGCAAGCTCTAATTTCGCCACAACAAAGGGCCACATCTAGTCGCTCGCACGTCCTGTCCCAAATTCTTGGGGACCGCAGCAGTACACCGCTCTTGAACCAAGACCAGTGTCAACAGGTTGTTAGTTGGATAGCAGATAATGCTTCCAGTCAGATTGGCACCACCACAAACACTCTGTCTTCCACACGGTCAAGTGTCAGTAGCCGTGATACTGCACCGCACATTTCTGAACCTGATCCTCCTTCCTACCACCAGGCTGAGTACACGTCCTCCTCGGACATTAATGATCCCACACTTGGACACTCGGAAGAGCTGTTCACGTTTCCATTCACACATTCTGGCCTCTCGCCAGCTCATATTGAAGTGGGTCATGAGGAGATCGTCTGTACA
Source organism: Anomaloglossus baeobatrachus (assembly GCF_048569485.1). Lineage (NCBI taxonomy): Eukaryota > Metazoa > Chordata > Amphibia > Anura > Aromobatidae > Anomaloglossus > Anomaloglossus baeobatrachus. The sequence goes on along the minus strand of NC_134354.1, from coordinate 142,451,386 downwards.
GATGGCCAAATATTTGCGCAGCCACGTTCTCACGAAGTTGGCAACGTGTCTCAACAAGTGGTGGACGATGATGAGACACAATTGTCAGCAAGTCAGGAGGAGGAGCAGGGTGCGGAAGAGGAAGACGACGTGGTGGATGATCCAGTAACTGACCCAACCTGGCAGGAGGATATGCAGAGCGAGGACAGCAGTGCACAGGGGGAGGGAGGCGTAGCATCACAACAGGCAGTAAGAAGCAGGGTGGTGGCCCCAGGCAGAAGTCAGGCAACCGTTCCCCGGAACAACACGACGACACAAGGTGCCTGTACAAATGTTAGGTCTTCCCGAGTCTGGCAGTTTTTTAAGTTGAATCCAGATGATTCAAAAAAGGCCATTTGCAACACCTGCCGTGCCAGCATCAGCAGGGGTACCAAAACTAGCAGCCTGACCACCACCAGCATGATCAGGCACATGTCAGCCAAGCACCCGACTTTGTGGGAAGTACAACAGAGTCGAGGAGCAGTGCTTGCTGATGTCACTGCTACGTCTTCGCTGGTTGTGCATGCGAGCCAATCCTCTGTCCATGCTGCCTGCGAACAAGCCTCCTCCACTCCTGCACCTGCAGTTGCCTACGCAGAAAGAACACCATCATCAAGCACGTCCTTGTCCCAGCGCAGCGTTCAGTTATCCATTCAGCAAACCTTTGAACGCAGGTGCAAATACACTGCCAACACCCCACATGCCACAGTTCTAAATGCTAACATTTCGCGACTGCTTGCGCTGGAAATGTTGCCTTTTAGGCTGGTGGAGACTGAAGCATTCCGTGACCTGATGGCGGCAGCTGTCCCACGTTACTCGGTCCCCAGCCGCCACTATTTCTCCCGGTGTGCCGTCCCCGCGTTGCATAACCACGTGTCACAAAACATCACACGTGCCCTGAACAACGCTGTTTCACCCAAGGTCCACCTAACCACAGACACGTGGACAAGTGCTTGTGGGCAAGGCCGCTACATCTCGTTGACGGCACACTGGGTTAATATTGTGGAAGCTGGGACCCAGTCTGAGCGAGGGACGGAACACGTCCTTCCCACACCAAGGTTTGCAGGCCCTACCTCAGTCAGTGTTTCACCCACACTCTACAGCTCCGGAATGTCATGCTCTTCAGCCTCCTCCTCCTCCTCCTGCGCATCCTCATCCACTGTGCCCTCCACACCAGTCACAAGCTGGAAGCACTGCAGCACTGCCTCAGCGAAGTGGCAACAGGCTGTGCTGAAGCTAATCTGCATAGGTGACAAACCCCACAATGCAGAAGAGCTGTGGACAGCTCTGAAACAGCAGGCAGATCACTGGCTCACACCTCTGAACCTAAAGCCAGGAGAAGTCGTGTGTGACAATGGCCGGAACCTGGTGGCGGCTTTGAGGCGAGGCCAGCTGACACATGTTCCATGCGTGGCCCATGTGCTCAACCTCGTGGTTCAGCGGTTTATAAAGTCATACCCAGAGCTGTCTGATCTACTGGTAAAAGTTCGCCGCCTGTCTGCACATTTTCGAAAGTCACCTACTGCTTCAGCCGGCCTTGCCGGCTTTCAGCGCCGTTTGCATCTTCCGGCTCACAGACTGGTGTGTGATGTCCCCACGCGTTGGAATTCAACTCTGCACATGTTGGTCAGGATATGTGAGCAGAAGAGGGCAGTTGTTGAGTACCTGCATCACCTAAGCCGTCGGGAAATGGGTCAAACTCCACACATAACACCTGAGGAGTGGAGATGGATGTCAGACCTATGTACCATCCTCCAAAACTTTGAGGACTCCACCAAGATGGTGAGTGGTGATGACGCCATTATTAGCGTCACCATACCGCTACTCTGCCTTCTAAAACGGTCTCTGCTGAAAAACAAACATGATGCATTGCAGGCGGAGCGCGATGAGTTGCAGCAAGAAACAGTAGTGGGTGTGGGTGATAACACACAGCCCAGCCTCGTCTCATCACAACGTGCAGTGGAGGACTATGACGAGGAGGAGGATGAAGACATGGAGCAACTCTCCGGCCAAATTGAGGATATGACATGCACACCAGTCATATCCTCGGTTCAGCGTGGCTGGCCAGAGGACAGGGTAGATGAGGAGGAGGAGGAGGAGGAGGAGGAGGAGGAGGACAGCATGTTCAGTCATCTTGTTGGTCAGGCTACTGAAGTCCTGGCTGTTAAGAGTCTGGCGCACATGGCTGACTTTATGGTAAGCTGCCTGTCTCGTGACCCTCGCGTTAAGAACATCTTGGCCGACAATCATTACTGGTTGGTAACACTGTTAGACCCACGCTACAAGGAGAACTTTTTGTCTCTTATTCCCGTGGAGGAGAGGTCAACCAAAATGCAGCAGTTTCGGAAGGCCATACTCACGGAAGTAGGCAAAGCATTCCCCTCACAAAACGCTAGCGGCATAGGTCATGAATCAGTGGACAACCGAGGCGTACAGCCGAGAGAGGCACAAGTCCAATCCGTCAGAGGTAGGGGAACAGTCTTTAAGATGTGGGACAGTTTTCTCAGCCCCTCACGTACCACAGCCCCTGAGGTGCGGGGTAGTGCCACAAGAAATCCTAAGTTTGCCCAGATGCTGAAGGAGTACCTTGCAGATCGAACAACAGTACTCCGACATTCCTCTGTGCCTTACAATTATTGGGTATCCAAGCTGGACACGTGGCATGAATTGGCTCTCTACGCCTTGGAAGTCCTGGCCTGCCCTGCTGCTAGCGTTTTGTCAGAGCGTGTTTTTAGTGCCGCAGGTGGAATCATTACAGATAAACGCACCCGCCTGTCAACTGAAAATGCTGACAGGCTGACTCTGATCAAGATGAACAAGGGTTGGATTGGGCCAGACTTCACCACACCACCAGCAAATGAGAGCGGAATTTAAAGTTTGCCATGTACCTCCACTCACCCATGGGTACACACTTCTGGACTTTGGATAATCGCTGGACTCCTCCTCCTTCTCCTCATGCGCCACCATGATGATGACCATTACAAATTGCAATACTTAGGCCTTTGTTTCAGGTATACCCCCAGTGGTAAATTTTTTCGCCCATTCTTTGCAGAATGGACATTACAACGACAGGAGACCCGCTCCTTTGCAATGGGAACAATGTTTTGAGGCCCTCATGCACGTTTCTACCCAGGGACAACGTGGAGCCTCCCAATTTTTGGCTGCCCTGCCTAAGGGCTATACTATAATACACCCACTTCCTTAAAATGGACACTTAAGGTTTTGAGGCCCTCATGCACGTCTCTACCCAGGGACAACGTGGAGCCTCCCAATTTTTGGCTGCCCTGCCTAAGGGCTATACTATAATACACCCACTTCCTTAAAATGGACACTTAAGGTTTTGAGGCCCTCATGCACGTCTCTACCCAGGGACAACGTGGAGCCTCCCAATTTTTGGCTGCCCTGCCTAAGGGCTATACTATAATACACCCACTTCCTTAAAATGGACACTTAATGTTTTGAGGCCCTCATGCACGTCTCTACCCAGGGACAATGTGGAGCCTCCCAATTTTTGGCTGCCCTGGCAAAGGGCTATACTGAAATAGACCCACTTCCTTACAATGGGCACTTCAGGTTTACAGGCCATCATGCACGTCTCTACCCAGGGACAACGTGGAGCCTCCCAATTTTTGGCTGCCCTGGCAAAGGGCTATACTGAAATAGACCCACTTCCTTACAATGGGCACTTCAGGTTTAAAGGCCATCATGCACGTCTCTATCCAGGGACAATGTGGAGCCTCCCAATTTTTGGCTGCCCTGGCAAAGGGCTATACTGAAATAGACCCACTTCCTTACAATGGGCACTTCAGGTTTACAGGCCATCATGCACGTCTCTATCCAGGGACAATGTGGAGCCTCCCAAATTTTGGCTGCCCTGGCAAAGGGCTATACTGAAATAGACCCACTTCCTTACAATGGGCACTTCAGGTTTACAGGCCATCATGCACGTCTCTATCCAGGGACAATGTGGAGCCTCCCAATTTTTGGCTGCCCTGGCAAAGGGCTATACTGAAATAGACCCACTTCCTTACAATGGGCACTTCAGGTTTAAAGGCCATCATGCACGTCTCTGTCCAGGGACAATGTGGAGCCTCCCAATTTTTGGCTGCCCTGGCAAAGGGCTATACTGAAATAGACCCACTTCCTTACAATGGGCACTTCAGGTTTACAGGCCATCATGCACGTCTCTATCCAGGGACAATGTGGAGCCTCCCAATTTTTGGCTGCCCTGGCAAAGGGCTATACTGAAATAGACCCACTTCCTTACAATGGGCACTTCAGGTTTAAAGGCCATCATGCACGTCTCTATCCAGGGACAATGTGGAGCCTCCCAATTTTTGGCTGCCCTGGCAAAGGGCTATACTGAAATAGACCCACTTCCTTACAATGGGCACTTCAGGTTTAAAGGCCCTCATGCACGTCTCTACCCAGGGACAACGTGGAGCCTCCCAATTTTTGGCTGCCCTGCCTAAGGGCTATACTACAATAGACCCACTTCCTTCCAATGGGCACTTCAGGTTTACAGGCCCTCATGCACGTCTGTATGCAGGGGCATTGGTGAACCTCACAATTTTGGACTGCCCTGGCAAAGGAAAATACTACAAAGACTCACTTCCTCAAAATGGGCACATTAGACTCAAGAGGCCTTCATGTACGTCTCTTCTCAGGGACATCGGAGTGCCACACAATGTTTTCACGTAAAATCTTTCATGTATTAATCTCAAAAAGTAACATACACCAGCTCTATCTCACTATTGGGTATGTGCCCTTAACATTTCCGCCATGAAAAATCATTTTGGGGTCATTTTGGAAGGTTTTCTGGTGAGTCCGTAAAAATGGCGTAAAACGCGGACAAAATTGTTCACAGCTGTGATTTTTGAGTGATAAATGCTTCAAGGGGTCTTCCCCATGCTGTTGCCATGTCATTTGAGCACTCTTCTGAGACTTTTGTGACATTTTTAGGGTTTCTCCATGCTGCCGGGGGGTCATTTCACAAAAATACTCGGGTCTCCCATAGGATAACATTGGGCTCGTTGCTCGGCCCGAGTACACGAGTATCTTGGGAGGCTCGGCCCGAGCTTCGAGCACCCGAGCTTTTTAGTACTCGCTCATCACTAGAGAGGAGTTATTTTGGAGTTTGGTGAGGAGTACCGTATCGCCAGTGAGCAGCATCCTGTGCCTCAGACTAACATTCTTCCGGTGCTGTCTATACTGTTAACCATGATAGGAGCGTAAAGTCTGTATTTATGGCAAATGGACATCACAGTACCCGGGTACGGTAGGCAGTGTCCAGACAGTAATGCGTGCACGCAACAATTTGTTTTATTAGGAAAACACATACCTGTTCTGGGTAGGACGACTATATAGACAATCAGACTCGCTGCCTCTGCACTGTCAAATTGTCACGTACAGTTTAAATCATAGAGGGACAGCGACACATGTTTGCGTTGAATGTTGCTTTTCAAAATTTACATGACTGTGTGTTACGGGGGGCTGTCTGATAACCTAAAGGAGTATCAGACAGTCAGGGTCCACCGTGCAAAGACTCTGCTGCAGACTATGGCAGAGTGCAATACCTCTGTTAACTCACAGAAGGATATAATAAGTAAGTAAAGCAATTCCTCCCTTACTTGGAGGGTGTGTGGAATGATCTCTGTTAATAATCACAGAGACAAAGGCAATGTGTGCGAAATGGCACCTACCTAGGTCCGCTCTTCTAGTGGTGCAAAAGAGACGAACAGCAGCTTAAGCCGCACAAAGCTCCTACCTGCGTTCGCTCCACTAGTGTGCGAGGGCACGAACCACTAGATATGGCACCTGCCTAGGTCCGCTCTTCTAGTGGTGCAAAAGAGACGAACAGCAGCGTAAGCCACACAAAGCTCCTACCTCTGTTCGCTCCCCTAGTGTGCGAGGATACGAACAACTGCCAGACGCAGTATAAGGAACGTTACCCTAGCGGCAACGTCCACCTACGAGTCGAACCACAAGGCCCAGCCAGACCATGTGCCTCAGGCACCTGCCTATGTCCGCTCCCCTAAGAGGTAAGGATACGGACAGCAGCCGAAGCTGTAAGGTATAAGAATGCTACCCTGCCGGTAGCGCTCACCTAGCATAGACAGAGGAATGCCTAGAGGAACGCGCACAGAGCGTCTACTCTTATGCATGAACCAAGAGGACTGAGCGCCATGCGGCGTGTGTCAGGGTCTTATATAGACTCTGTGCCTCATCCAAGATGGAGGACACCAGAGCCAATCCGCTGCCAGAACGACAGGAGTGACGTCATGCTGGCCTATCACTGAGCAAGGCATCACAAGCACATGACCAGCGACCAATCGGCATAGAAGGTGTCAGAGACATGTGACCTCGTGTCAGCGATGATGTCACCCGCACATGTGCAATGGCTCCAAGATAGGACTAAGGCGGGCTTTGCACACTACAACATCGCAGGCTGATGCTGCAATGTCGAGTGCGATAGTCCCCGCCCCCGTCGCAGCAGCGATATGTGGTGATAGCTGGCGTAGCGAAAGTTATCGCTATGCCAGCTTCACACACACACTCACCTGCCGTGCGACGTCCCTGTGGCCGGCGGCCCACCTCCTTGTTAAGGGGGCGGGTCGTGCGGCGTCACTGCGACGTCACACGGTAGGCGGCCAATCGGAGCGGAGGGGCGGAGATAAGTGGGATGTAAACATCCCGCCCACCTCCTTCCTTCCGCATATCCTACGGAAGCCGCAGTGACGCCGGTAGATGTTCCTCGCTCCAGCGACTTCACACACAGCAATGTGTGCTGCCGCAGGAGCGAGGAACAACATCGGACCATGGCGTCAGCGTAATTATGGATTACGCCGACGCTGCACCGATGATACGATTACGACGCTTTTGCGCTCGTTAATCGTATCATCCAGGCTTTACACACTGCGATGTCGCATGCGATGCCGGATGTGCGTCACTTTCAATTTGACCCCACCGACATCGCACCTGCAATGTCGCAGTGTGCAAAGTGCCCCTTAGTCTCTGGCGCTCGCACATGTGCAGTAGCAACAAATTTGGACTTAGTCTCCAGCGCTCGCACATGTGCAGTAGCAACAAATCTGGACTTAGTCTCCAGCGCTCGCACATGTGCAGTAGCAAGAAATCTGGACATAGTCTCCAGTGCTCGCAGCAACCGTAACAGTACCTCCCCCTCAAGGGCCCCCCTCCCGGCGACGCAGGTAATCTGCAACTAAGTCTGGAGCATGGACAGCCTCCTCAGGCTCCCAAGAGCGATGCTCCGGGCCGTAACACTCCCAATCTATCAAGAAGAACCTGCGCCCTCTAACCATCTTAGAACCAACTATGGCTCGTACCTCATAGCTAGAGCGAGAGGAATCAGAGGCAGGAGAGTGCACTTCACGAGCGTGAGGTAAAATAGCCGGCTTTAGCAGTGAGACATGGAATTTGTCATGAATCCTAAGATGGATGGGTAACTTCGATTGGTAGACTACAGGATTTACCTGTCGAAGAACCTCATAAGGACCCAAGAAGCGAGGAGCAAATTTGACAGAGCTCACTTTAAGTCTCACGTGTTTTGCAGAGAGCCACACAAAGTCCCCTGGAGAAAAGACAGGAGACGGGCGACGAAACCGATCGGACACCGTCTTCATACGGTCCTTAGCTGCTTGGATCGACTCTTGAGTTCGATCCCAAACCTCTCTGGCATTAGTTGCCCAGTCGGTCACAAGAGGAGGAGGTGCAGCAGCGGGAAACGGTACCGGTACCCTAGGGTGTTGCCCATTATTGAGTACGAACGGTGTCTGCCCAGTGGCCTCAGCCAGCGAATTGTTAAGGGCAAATTCTGCCCAGGGTAGGAGGGAGAACCAGTTATCGTGGTTCTCAGCAACAAAGTGTCGAAGGTATATAATCATAGATTGATTGGTACGCTCAACCAAACCATTGGTCTCCGGATGGTACGCCGAAGAGAGATTCAACTCAATTTGCAGAAGGCTACAAAGATCTCGCCAGAAACGGGAAGTAAATTGAGGGCCTCTATCACAAATGATACGATCTGGCATCCCGTGAAGCCTAAAGACATGCTTGAGGAATAGTTTGGCTAGTACCCTGGAAGATGGGATTCTCGATAACGGTACGAGATGAACCATCCGGGAGAAATGGTCCGTAATGACCCACACAAATCTATGTCCCTGTGAACATGGAAGATCACCCACAAAGTCCATGCCTACCACCTCCCATGGTCTATCTGGCACTGGTAAAGGATGCAAGAGCCCAGCTGGTCTCTGCCATAACGGACGGTTGCGAGCACACGAGTAGCAGGAACCGACATATCTCTTGACGTGGCTGGCTAAGTGTGGCCACCAATACCACCTCTCCAGTAACTCTCGTGTCCGCCTAATACCAAAATGCCCACCCACCTTTGAGGTGTGGGCCCATGACAGTATATCATTCTGTCGATCAGGTGGAACAAAGGTCTTGCCCGGTGGGATTTGGTCTAACGTCACAGGGGAGAGCGTATGAAAAACCCTGGAGGGAAGGATAAGACGAGGTTCGTCAATCTCTTCCTGGGTAGAAAGCATAGAGCGAGACAGGGCGTCTGCCTTGTTATTCTTACTCCCAGACAGATAGTTGATGGAGAAGTGAAAGCGGGAGAAAAACAAGGACCAGCGGGCTTGGCGAGGATTCAGACGCTGAACGGTTTGTAAGTACGTCAGATTCTTATGGTCTGTATAGACCTGGAAAGGATGTTTCGCTCCTTCCAGCAAGTGACGCCACTCCTCCAAGGCTAATCTCAAGGCGAGCAGTTCCCTATCCCCAATGGTATAGTTTCTCTCTGCCGGTGAAAAGGTTTTCGCAAAGAAGAAACAAGGCCTTTTTCTACCTGCACCGTTCTTTTGATACAAGACCGCACCAGCACCCACTGAAGAGGCATCAACCTCTAAGAGGAAGGGCTTACTCTCATCGGGTCTTTGAAGAACGGGAGCAGTTGAAAAGTGTCTTTTTACTGCCTCAAAAGCCTGAGATGTCTCAGTAGACCAGGCTTTGGGATTAGCACCTTTCTTAGTCAAGGCCACCAAAGGGGCCACCAAAGTAGAAAAATGGGGTATGAACTGCCTGTAATAATTTATGAATCCTAAGAAGCGTTGCACCGCCTTCAAGGAATGAGGTTCGGACCATTGCAGGACAGCAGAGAGCTTCGCAGGATCCATAGCCAGGCCCTCTTGTGAGATAATGTAACCCAAAAAAGGCAATGAGGACTGCTCGAATACACATTTCTCGAGCTTAGCAAACAATGAGTGCTCCCTTAAACGGGAAAGGACACGAACGACATCCTGACGATGAGTCTCCAGATCAGGAGAAAAAATCAGGATGTCGTCTAGATACACCACTACTGAGGATAACAGTAAATCCCTGAACACATCGTTTACGAAGTCCTGAAATACTGCGGGTGCATTACATAACCCAAAAGGCATGACGAGGTATTCATAGTGACCGTCTCGGGTGTTAAAAGCGGTCTTCCATTCGTCACCCTTTCGAATTCGTACCAAGTTATACGCACCCCGCAGATCCAACTTCGTAAAAACTTGAGCTCCTCTCAGTCTGTCAAAGAGCTCCGAAATTAAAGGTAATGGGTATTTGTTCTTTATTGTGATTGCGTTGAGACCCCCGTAATCTATGCAGGGACGCAAATCACCCTCTTTCTTCCGAACAAAGAAAAACCCAGCTCCTGCGGGAGAGACAGACTTACGAATGAACCCCTTCTCTAAACTCTCTCTTATATAGGTCGACATGGCCTCCGACTCAGGTATCGACAGGGGGTAAACCCTGCCTTTAGGTGGAACCGAACCTGGGATAAGGTCTATGGCACAGTCATGCGGCCTATGGGGTGGAAGAACCTCAGCACCCTGTTTGGAGAACACGTCAGCGAAATCCAGATAGGGTGTAGGTATGGGAGAGAGATCAGTAGATGCAACCGCAATGACCTTAGGTGGTAAGGGAAGACATCGGGACTGACATTTCGAACCCCAACTAATAATGCTGTCAGACTCCCAGTCAATGTGAGGAGCATGAGTCCGAAGCCATGGGAGACCCAAAAGGACGTCGTCTATACCCTCAGGCAAAACAAGAAAAGAAATCTCCTCTATGTGACCCTGAGGCAGGGAAAGGCGCAAGGGAACTGTCCTCAATGTAATGGAGTCAGACAACATAGTTCCATTAACAACACGGACAGGAATAGGCGCTTCTAACATGATAGAGGGAATATTGTGTCCCTTTACAAATCCTGAGGACACAAAAGTCCCGTCAGCTCCGGAATCCACAAAAGCCATAATAGGCCATGTATTCTCAGATAACGAGAGCTGACCTGGGATACAACACTTAGAGGGTGAAGAAAACGTCTCTAGTAACCCCCCTCTAATGGTTACTAGGCCAGGGAGTTTCCCTGACGACTAGGACACTTGTTGGCATAGTGCCCAGCCTGACGACATACGTAACATATAGGAGGACCAGACTTGCGTAATCTGGAAGACGTATGACCTAACTCCATAGGAGTGGGAAATGTTTCAGATGCTGAGGAAGATGGTAGTGGACCCTCAACAACTGAAATAGCCCGATGCTTAGGGCGTGAGGAAGAGACCTCGAGTCTACGTTCCTTATGGCGTACATCGATCCTCGTTGCTACAGTGATCAAGTCCTCCAGAGAAGCAGGGACCTCACGAGTAGCAAGAGCATCCTTGACATAGCCTGCCAACCCTCTCCAGAAGATAGGAATCAACACCTTCTCTGGCCAATCTAGTTCTGCCACCAGAGTTCTAAAAGCAATGGCATAAGAACTAGTGGATACCGAACCCTGAGATAGATCTAACAGTCTCAGAGCCGCATCATGGGTAACCTGCGGACCCATGAATACCGCCTTAAGAGCATCAAGAAAGTCTTGATGTCTCAGAGTAACCACATCAGAGCGCTCCCATAGGGGAGTTGCCCATTCTAAGGCTTTGTCCTGAAGTAAGGAGATGATAAAGCCTACTCTGGACCTCTCCGTAGAGAAGCGAGAAGAGTTGACCTCTAGGTAGTGATGAGCGAGTACTAAAAAGCTCGGGTGCTCGAAGCTCGGGCCGAGCCTCCCAAGATACTCGTGTACTCGGCCCGAGCAACGAGCCCAATGTTATCCTATGGGAGACCCGAGTATTTTTGTGAAATGACCCCCCGGCAGCATGGAGAAACCCTAAAAATGGCACAAAAGTCTCAGAAGAGTGCTCAAATGACATGGCAACAGCATGGGGAAGACCCCTTGAAGCATTTATCACTGAAAAGTCACAGCTGTGAACAATTTTGTCCGCGTTTTACGCCATTTTTACGGACTCACCAGAAAACCTTCCAAAATGACCCCAAAATGATTTTTCATGGCGGAAATGTTAAGGGCACATACCCAATAGTGAGATAGAGCTGGTGTATGTTACTTTTTGAGATACATACATGAAAGATTTTCCGTGAAAACATTGTGTGGCACTCCGATGTCCCTGAGAAGAGACGTACATGAAGGCCTCTTGAGTCTAATGTGCCCATTTTGAGGAACTGAGTCTTTGTAGTATTTTCCTTTGCCAGGGCAGTCCAAAATTGTGAGGTTCACCAATGCCCCTGCATACAGACGTGCATGAGGGCCTCAAAACATTAAGTGTCCATTGTCAGGAAGTGGGTGTATTATAGTATAGCCCTTAGGCAGGGCAGCCAAAAATTGGGAGGCTCCACATTGTCCCTGGATAGAGACGTGCATGATGGCCTGTAAACCTGAAGTGCCCATTGTAAGGAAGTGGGTCTATTGTAGTATAGCCCTTAGGCAGGGCAGCCAAAAATTGGGAGGCTCCACGTTGTCCCTGGATAGAGACGTGCATGAGGGCCTGTAAACCTGAAGTGCCCATTGTAAGGAAGTGGGTGTATTATAGTATAGCCCTTAGGCAGGGCAGCCAAAAATTGGGAGGCTCCACATTGTCCCTGGATAGAGACTAGAGATGAGCGAACCGGTCGCGGTTCGGCTCGAGGTTGGTTCGCCGAACGGACCTCCCGTTCGAGTTCGGTTCGTCGAACGTTCGACGAACCGAACTCGAACTGCATAGGAAACAATGGCAGGCAATCACAAACACAGAAAAACACCTAGAAAACACCCTCAAAGGTGTCCTAAAGGTGACAAACAACTCAAACACATTGGAAAGTGACAAGGACATATACTCATGCGAAAACAAAACAGCTGGACAAGGAAAAAGAGGAGGACACACAGATATAGGCATGGCACGCCCTTCTAAAATCATGTAAAACACCGCAAGGTGACTCCAAGCGGAGTCTCCCTTTTTTCCAAAAATTGGGCCACACACACACCCACCCCTTCAGTGGCAGCACTTGTGCCCCAGTTGTACACTTCACAGCTACATTTGCATCAAGCACATTCAAAAATACGCCATTCTTATCCGTCCCCAGGATGACACCGGGGTAGGTAGCAAAGTCTTTCCTGATCCCAGCTCTGTTCATCTTGGCTTCTTTTAAAAACACAGCAAGCAAGGGTTACTCCAAGCGGAGTCTCCCTTTTTTCCAAAAATTGGGCCCACACACACCCACCCCTTCAGTGGCAGCAGTTGTGCCCCAGTTGTACACTTCACAGCTAGATTTGCATCAAGCACATTCAAAAATACGCCATTCTTATCCGTCCCCAGGATGACACCGGGGTAGGTAGCAAAGTCTTTCCTGATCCCAGCTCTGTTCATCTTGGCTTCTTTTAAAAACACAGCAAGCAAGGGTTACTCCAAGCGGAGTCTCCCTTTTTTCCAAAAATTGGGCCACACAGACACCCACCCCATCAGTGGCAGCACTTGGGCCCTAGTTGCAAACAGGATGTTTTGATTTGCATCAAGCACATTCAAAAATACGCCATTATTATCCGTCCCCAGGATGACACCGGGGTACGTAGATAAAGTCTTTGCTGATCCATGACTTGTTCATCTTGGCTTCTTTTAAAAACAATGTAAGCAAGGGTTACTCCAAGCGGAGTCTCCCTTTTTTTCCAAAAATTGGGCCACACAGACACCCACCCCATCAGTGGCAGCACTTGGGCCCTAGTTGCAAACAGGATGTTTTGATTTGCATAAAGCACATTCAAAAATACGCCATTCTTATCCGTCCCCAGGATGACACCGGGGTAGGTAGCAAAGTCTTTCCTGATCCCAGCTCTGTTCATCTTGGCTTCTTTTAAAAACACAGCAAGCAAGGGTTACTCCAAGCGGAGTCTCCCTTTTTTCCAAAAATTGGGCCCACACACACCCACCCCTTCAGTGGCAGCAGTTGTGCCCCAGTTGTACACTTCACAGCTAGATTTGCATCAAGCACATTCAAAAATACGCCATTCTTATCCGTCCCCAGGATGACACCGGGGTAGGTAGCAAAGTCTTTCCTGATCCCAGCTCTGTTCATCTTGGCTTCTTTTAAAAACACAGCAAGCAAGGGTTACTCCAAGCGGAGTCTCCCTTTTTTCCAAAAATTGGGCCACACAGACACCCACCCCATCAGTGGCAGCACTTGGGCCCTAGTTGCAAACAGGATGTTTTGATTTGCATCAAGCACATTCAAAAATACGCCATTCTTATCCGTCCCCAGGATGACACCGGGGTAGGTAGCAAAGTCTTTCCTGATCCCAGCTCTGTTCATCTTGGCTTCTTTTAAAAACACAGCAAGCAAGGGTTACTCCAAGCGGAGTCTCCCTTTTTTCCAAAAATTGGGCCACACACACACCCACCCCTTCAGTGGCAGCACTTGTGCCCCAGTTGTACACTTCACAGCTACATTTGCATCAAGCACATTCAAAAATACGCCATTCTTATCCGTCCCCAGGATGACACCGGGGTAGGTAGCAAAGTCTTTCCTGATCCCAGCTCTGTTCATCTTGGCTTCTTTTAAAAACACAGCAAGCAAGGGTTACTCCAAGCGGAGTCTCCCTTTTTTCCAAAAATTGGGCCCACACACACCCACCCCTTCAGTGGCAGCAGTTGTGCCCCAGTTGTACACTTCACAGCTAGATTTGCATCAAGCACATTCAAAAATACGCCATTCTTATCCGTCCCCAGGATGACACCGGGGTAGGTAGCAAAGTCTTTCCTGATCCCAGCTCTGTTCATCTTGGCTTCTTTTAAAAACACAGCAAGCAAGGGTTACTCCAAGCGGAGTCTCCCTTTTTTCCAAAAATTGGGCCACACAGACACCCACCCCATCAGTGGCAGCACTTGGGCCCTAGTTGCAAACAGGATGTTTTGATTTGCATCAAGCACATTCAAAAATACGCCATTCTTATCCGTCCCCAGGATGACACCGGGGTAGGTAGCAAAGTCTTTCCTGATCCCAGCTCTGTTCATCTTGGCTTCTTTTAAAAACACAGCAAGCAAGGGTTACTCCAAGCGGAGTCTCCCTTTTTTCCAAAAATTGGGCCCACACACACCCACCCCTTCAGTGGCAGCAGTTGTGCCCCAGTTGTACACTTCACAGCTAGATTTGCATCAAGCACATTCAAAAATACGCCATTCTTATCCGTCCCCAGGATGACACCGGGGTAGGTAGCAAAGTCTTTCCTGATCCCAGCTCTGTTCATCTTGGCTTCTTTTAAAAACACAGCAAGCAAGGGTTACTCCAAGCGGAGTCTCCCTTTTTTCCAAAAATTGGGCCACACAGACACCCACCCCATCAGTGGCAGCACTTGGGCCCTAGTTGCAAACAGGATGTTTTGATTTGCATCAAGCACATTCAAAAATACGCCATTATTATCCGTCCCCAGGATGACACCGGGGTACGTAGATAAAGTCTTTGCTGATCCATGACTTGTTCATCTTGGCTTCTTTTAAAAACAATGTAAGCAAGGGTTACTCCAAGCGGAGTCTCCCTTTTTTTCCAAAAATTGGGCCACACAGACACCCACCCCATCAGTGGCAGCACTTGGGCCCTAGTTGCAAACAGGATGTTTTGATTTGCATCAAGCACATTCAAAAATACGCCATTCTTATCCGTCCCCAGGATGACACCGGGGTAGGTAGCAAAGTCTTTCCTGATCCCAGCTCTGTTCATCTTGGCTTCTTTTAAAAACACAGCAAGCAAGGGTTACTCCAAGCGGAGTCTCCCTTTTTTCCAAAAATTGGGCCCACACACACCCACCCCTTCAGTGGCAGCAGTTGTGCCCCAGTTGTACACTTCACAGCTAGATTTGCATCAAGCACATTCAAAAATACGCCATTCTTATCCGTCCCCAGGATGACACCGGGGTAGGTAGCAAAGTCTTTCCTGATCCCAGCTCTGTTCATCTTGGCTTCTTTTAAAAACACAGCAAGCAAGGGTTACTCCAAGCGGAGTCTCCCTTTTTTCCAAAAATTGGGCCACACAGACACCCACCCCATCAGTGGCAGCACTTGGGCCCTAGTTGCAAACAGGATGTTTTGATTTGCATCAAGCACATTCAAAAATACGCCATTCTTATCCGTCCCCAGGATGACACCGGGGTAGGTAGCAAAGTCTTTCCTGATCCCAGCTCTGTTCATCTTGGCTTCTTTTAAAAACACAGCAAGCAAGGGTTACTCCAAGCGGAGTCTCCCTTTTTTCCAAAAATTGGGCCCACACACACCCACCCCTTCAGTGGCAGCAGTTGTGCCCCAGTTGTACACTTCACAGCTAGATTTGCATCAAGCACATTCAAAAATACGCCATTCTTATCCGTCCCCAGGATGACACCGGGGTAGGTAGCAAAGTCTTTCCTGATCCCAGCTCTGTTCATCTTGGCTTCTTTTAAAAACACAGCAAGCAAGGGTTACTCCAAGCGGAGTCTCCCTTTTTTCCAAAAATTGGGCCACACAGACACCCACCCCATCAGTGGCAGCACTTGGGCCCTAGTTGCAAACAGGATGTTTTGATTTGCATCAAGCACATTCAAAAATACGCCATTCTTATCCGTCCCCAGGATGACACCGGGGTACGTAGATAAAGTCTTTGCTGATCCATGACTTGTTCATCTTGGCTTCTTTTAAAAACAATGTAAGCAAGGGTTACTCCAAGCGGAGTCTCCCTTTTTTTCCAAAAATTGGGCCACACAGACACCCACCCCATCAGTGGCAGCACTTGGGCCCTAGTTGCAAACAGGATGTTTTGATTTGCATCAAGCACATTCAAAAATACGCCATTCTTATCCGTCCCCAGGATGACACCGGGGTAGGTAGCAAAGTCTTTCCTGATCCCAGCTCTGTTCATCTTGGCTTCTTTTAAAAACACAGCAAGCAAGGGTTACTCCAAGCGGAGTCTCCCTTTTTTCCAAAAATTGGGCCCACACACACCCACCCCTTCAGTGGCAGCAGTTGTGCCCCAGTTGTACACTTCACAGCTAGATTTGCATCAAGCACATTCAAAAATACGCCATTCTTATCCGTCCCCAGGATGACACCGGGGTAGGTAGCAAAGTCTTTCCTGATCCCAGCTCTGTTCATCTTGGCTTCTTTTAAAAACACAGCAAGCAAGGGTTACTCAAAGCGGAGTCTCCCTTTTTTCCAAAAATTGGGCCACACAGACACCCACCCCATCAGTGGCAGCACTTGGGCCCTAGTTGCAAACAGGATGTTTTGATTTGCATCAAGCACATTCAAAAATACGCCATTCTTATCCGTCCCCAGGATGACACCGGGGTACGTAGATAAAGTCTTTGCTGATCCATGACTTGTTCATCTTGGCTTCTTTTAAAAACAATGTAAGCAAGGGTTACTCCAAGCGGAGTCTCCCTTTTTTTCCAAAAATTGGGCCACACAGACACCCACCCCATCAGTGGCAGCACTTGGGCCCTAGTTGCAAACAGGATGTTTTGATTTGCATCAAGCACATTCAAAAATACGCCATTCTTATCCGTCCCCAGGATGACACCGGGGTAGGTAGCAAAGTCTTTCCTGATCCCAGCTCTGTTCATCTTGGCTTCTTTTAAAAACACAGCAAGCAAGGGTTACTCCAAGCGGAGTCTCCCTTTTTTCCAAAAATTGGGCCCACACACACCCACCCCTTCAGTGGCAGCAGTTGTGCCCCAGTTGTACACTTCACAGCTAGATTTGCATCAAGCACATTCAAAAATACGCCATTCTTATCCGTCCCCAGGATGACACCGGGGTAGGTAGCAAAGTCTTTCCTGATCCCAGCTCTGTTCATCTTGGCTTCTTTTAAAAACACAGCAAGCAAGGGTTACTCCAAGCGGAGTCTCCCTTTTTTCCAAAAATTGGGCCACACAGACACCCACCCCATCAGTAGCAGCACTTGGGCCCTAGTTGCAAACAGGATGTTTTGATTTGCATCAAGCACATTCAAAAATACGCCATTCTTATCCGTCCCCAGGATGACACCGGGGTACGTAGATAAAGTCTTTGCTGATCCATGACTTGTTCATCTTGGCTTCTTTTAAAAACAATGTAAGCAAGGGTTACTCCAAGCGGAGTCTCCCTTTTTTTCCAAAAATTGGGCCACACAGACACCCACCCCATCAGTGGCAGCACTTGGGCCCTAGTTGCAAACAGGATGTTTTGATTTGCATCAAGCACATTCAAAAATACGCCATTCTTATCCGTCCCCAGGATGACACCGGGGTAGGTAGCAAAGTCTTTCCTGATCCCAGCTCTGTTCATCTTGGCTTCTTTTAAAAACACAGCAAGCAAGGGTTACTCCAAGCGGAGTCTCCCTTTTTTCCAAAAATTGGGCCCACACACACCCACCCCTTCAGTGGCAGCAGTTGTGCCCCAGTTGTACACTTCACAGCTAGATTTGCATCAAGCACATTCAAAAATACGCCATTCTTATCCGTCCCCAGGATGACACCGGGGTAGGTAGCAAAGTCTTTCCTGATCCCAGCTCTGTTCATCTTGGCTTCTTTTAAAAACACAGCAAGCAAGGGTTACTCCAAGCGGAGTCTCCCTTTTTTCCAAAAATTGGGCCACACAGACACCCACCCCATCAGTGGCAGCACTTGGGCCCTAGTTGCAAACAGGATGTTTTGATTTGCATCAAGCACATTCAAAAATACGCCATTCTTATCCGTCCCCAGGATGACACCGGGGTACGTAGATAAAGTCTTTGCTGATCCATGACTTGTTCATCTTGGCTTCTTTTAAAAACAATGTAAGCAAGGGTTACTCCAAGCGGAGTCTCCCTTTTTTTCCAAAAATTGGGCCACACAGACACCCACCCCATCAGTGGCAGCACTTGGGCCCTAGTTGCAAACAGGATGTTTTGATTTGCATCAAGCACATTCAAAAATACGCCATTCTTATCCGTCCCCAGGATGACACCGGGGTAGGTAGCAAAGTCTTTCCTGATCCCAGCTCTGTTCATCTTGGCTTCTTTTAAAAACACAGCAAGCAAGGGTTACTCCAAGCGGAGTCTCCCTTTTTTCCAAAAATTGGGCCCACACACACCCACCCCTTCAGTGGCAGCAGTTGTGCCCCAGTTGTACACTTCACAGCTAGATTTGCATCAAGCACATTCAAAAATACGCCATTCTTATCCGTCCCCAGGATGACACCGGGGTAGGTAGCAAAGTCTTTCCTGATCCCAGCTCTGTTCATCTTGGCTTCTTTTAAAAACTATATATAAGGTGAAGGGTAATTTAAAGTGACAAATATATCTAGAAACCCTTAAAACATCATTTTATTATAAAATTTAAAAACATCCAAAATACACACTATAGAACCTAAAGTGCACAGGTGGAGAAGGGAGGAGGGTAAAGGATAAAGTAACCCCTAAATATAAACCTCCCTCCTGTCCACTACCTCACGCGGGGGTTGGCACCCTAAAAGCACGATATGGCGCCCCCACTCACCGCCGGCTATCCTTAGCCTGCCCTAGTTATCCCTAGCGGCAGGTATGAAAGGTGCTCAAAAACTCATAAAGTGCATAAGTGCGGATAGCTAATGAGGTATAAAAAGAGGATCATGTAAATCAATTGGCCTTAGAGGTTAGGCGAGGATGTGCCAGAAAACGTGGAGGGGACCTTAATAGCTGTCTCCTAACCACTCCCTACCTCAAGCGGGGGTCGGCACCCTGAATACACGATAACATATGGCGCCCCCACACCACGAAGGCTGCCCCTAAACAGTCCCTTATTGCATCCTATCAGACAATATGCATACAAATATAAAGTGCCTGTGCTGTGGGCCTAAAGTGCATAGTGATAAATAACGATAAGGAGGCACTTATACTAGGATGCAATAATAATTTTACAGCAGCATTTTAAACCATAAAGTGCATGTGCTTATTCAAAGATGCAGGGGACTAAGAAAGGGGTGTACTCATCACTGATACATGATCCAATTGTCGCCTTTGGTTGCCTCAACGCGTTTCTCCCTCCAGGGTCATCAGGAGGCCTGATATTCAACGTGACAGACAGATGTAAAGATGAGCAGATGAGAAAAGGGGCCTGATGCCAGCAGCTCCCTTTTAAACTGAACCAGGTACCTCTGGGCCCACCCCCTCCCAGCCCCACCCCCCCATCCAATCACCCCCCATAGATATAGATAATATACCCAAATGTCCATGATTCATCCATCAGCATGTTTATCAGCATTTGGTGCCACAAATGCGTTACTCACACGCCTCGTGGTGACCAATGTAATCCTCCCTCCGGCCAATTCAGGCATGTGGAGGCCGTTTGCGTTCCAGGGTGAACCGCATCACATGACCGGGACCGCATCACATGACCGGAAGTGACGCTACGATATCCAGCATCAAACCGGAAGTGATGCGGTAACATCCGCGATCATGTGACCGGTGCTTGCCTTCCAGTCTGGAACGCACCACCATGTTAATAACTGGTGCAATAGGGGCTGAGAACCCCCCTTCTCTCCTCCAAACCACTGCAGAGTTTATAAACCAGGGCATCAGTCATCCCTCATCCATATAGACGACCATACACGGACAATAGATAAACAAAGCATACAAATGTATACATAGATAGTTTCTGTCCCTTCATCAATTATTCCAATATTTCATTATGGTTTAATTATTTACATGTGGTAAAAAAGAACCCTAGGGGGGGTGATCATGACAGGATCCTCCTGAGAAAGGAGTGTGAGTGGATCTTCAGGATGGAGTCGGTACACCCTGGGGGGCTTAATGAGCAATTATCGTATGTTTCTTTCCTTTAAGCCCAGGAGTGCTACTTTGTTGGTTTATGATGGTCATACTGGTCTGTATCCCGCAACTGGGAGGTAAATACTTTGCATTAAATGACATTTTTGTGCATTTTTGATATATATATGTGATGCCTGGTACGGCGAGCCCTCCCCTTCCCCATCCCCCCTCCCCCCCCCCCCCCCCCTCCACCCTGTTTTTCCTACTCCCGACCAATATTTTTCCCTTGTGTTACATTAAGGGTATTTTTTGTTTTATTTGTCCACATGACTAAATGACATCTTCTCCAACACAAGAATATTAGTGCCTCATTTTTTGAGACCTTAATCAGTAAATAATTAAACCATAATGAAATATTGGAATAATTGATGAAGGGACAGAAACTATCTATGTATACATTTGTATGCTTTGTTTATCTATTGTCCGTGTATGGTCGTCTATATGGATGAGGGATGACTGATGCCCTGGTTTATAAACTCTGCAGTGGTTTGGAGGAGAGAAGGGGGGTTCTCAGCCCCTATTGCACCAGTTATTAACATGGTGGTGCGTTCCAGACTGGAAGGCAAGCACCGGTCACATGATCGCGGATGTTACCGCATCACTTCCGGTTTGATGCTGGATATCGTAGCGTCACTTCCGGTCATGTGATGCGGTCCCGGTCATGTGATGCGGTTCACCCTGGAACGCAAACGGCCTCCACATGCCTGAATTGGCCGGAGGGAGGATTACATTGGTCACCACGAGGCGTGTGAGTAACGCATTTGTGGCACCAAATGCTGATAAACATGCTGATGGATGAATCATGGACATTTGGGTATATTATCTATATCTATGGGGGGTGATTGGATGGGGGGGTGGGGCTGGGAGGGGGTGGGCCCAGAGGTACCTGGTTCAGTTTAAAAGGGAGCTGCTGGCATCAGGCCCCTTTTCTCATCTGCTCATCTTTACATCTGTCTGTCACGTTGAATATCAGGCCTCCTGATGACCCTGGAGGGAGAAACGCGTTGAGGCAACCAAAGGCGACAATTGGATCATGTATCAGTGATGAGTACACCCCTTTCTTAGTCCCCTGCATCTTTGAATAAGCACATGCACTTTATGGTTTAAAATGCTGCTGTAAAATTATTATTGCATCCTAGTATAAGTGCCTCCTTATCGTTATTTATCACTATGCACTTTAGGCCCACAGCACAGGCACTTTATATTTGTATGCATATTGTCTGATAGGATGCAATAAGGGACTGTTTAGGGGCAGCCTTCGTGGTGTGGGGGCGCCATATGTTATCGTGTATTCAGGGTGCCGACCCCCGCTTGAGGTAGGGAGTGGTTAGGAGACAGCTATTAAGGTCCCCTCCACGTTTTCTGGCGCATCCTCGCCTAACCTCTAAGGCCAATTGATTTACATGATCCTCTTTTTATACCTCATTAGCTATCCGCACTTATGCACTTTATGAGTTTTTGAGCACCTTTCATACCTGCCGCTAGGGATAACTAGGGCAGGCTAAGGATAGCCGGCGGTGAGTGGGGGCGCCATATCGTGCTTTTAGGGTGCCAACCCCCGCGTGAGGTAGTGGACAGGAGGGAGGTTTATATTTAGGGGTTACTTTATCCTTTACCCTCCTCCCTTCTCCACCTGTGCACTTTAGGTTCTATAGTGTGTATTTTGGATGTTTTTAAATTTTATAATAAAATGATGTTTTAAGGGTTTCTAGATATATTTGTCACTTTAAATTACCCTTCACCTTATATATTGTTTAATATGGCCAGTTTTTTGTCAGGACCAATAAATAGTGATTCCTGGGTGGAGGACGCAAACCAGGCGTTCTGCACTAAAGAAACCCCGGAAGGTGGTATTGGAATTACTTCCTTGAGAACCAAATTTAATGATCTGTACCTCTCCTACAAAGAGTACACTAAGTCCTGGTGGGAAATTAAAGCGCTTGAAAATTACCTAAAAAACAAAATTGTCCCTAAGGGTCTCAGGATAAATATCCGTCCATCCCCCCGTACCTCAAGTCCAAAGCTCCTTGAGGCTTGGCAAAAAGAGTCGGTCGAATCTTCCCTTAGACTAATGACCATCCTCCTACAGGAGGAAAAAGCTCTTCTAGAACAAGCCACGGTCAAATTGAATACAGACATTGAAAGCATACTTAAATGCAAATCGGATCCTGATTTTAATAAACGTGAAAGTACCCTACAGACCTCAATCGAAAAATATCAGGGTTATTTGAAGGAGAGGAAACATCTACAGTTTCAGAGGGATCTAAGGGAATTCAACACAAATCAGGCCTATCACTTTGCCAGCCAAGCCCAGAGGGAGACGGACGTCTCCTCATCAGACTTGGAATATTCAGATACCGAAAAAACAGGAGCAGAGGGCTGGAGTAACAGAAGGGGGCAGTATAATAAGAGATGGCGGGGAAAAAAGGGGTACTCTGGGAAGGGACCAGGAAACTCAAGACCTTATGG
The DNA here is from genome assembly GCF_048569485.1 of Anomaloglossus baeobatrachus. Lineage (NCBI taxonomy): Eukaryota > Metazoa > Chordata > Amphibia > Anura > Aromobatidae > Anomaloglossus > Anomaloglossus baeobatrachus. Next base: position 142,428,736 of record NC_134354.1, on the reverse strand, counting down.
ACAGGAATCAAATTTCTCCTCATCCTCGGCTTCATCCAATGCATCCAAGGCACCCTCTTTTTTAGAACAGGGGATATCCAAGGTTTATCAATTGAGGAGTCGAGTGAACTAGTGTCTAGTGATATAGTGCAGGGTGGACTCAACAGGAATCAAATCATTAATCTATCTAGCTGCTCATTGAGTGAGAAACAATATGATGTCTTGAAAAAGGGCCTATCGTTTGTCCCCACAAATGACTTCAACTGCTTCCATTGGGTGAAAGATCTACAACTCTTTGGAAGGAAGCTGAAGTGGAGGAAGTTCTTTTTGAACAATGATAGGGAGAATTGCAAACGGATGGGGCTGACAGAGGAAGACTTGGAGGGCTATCAATCATTGATGGGGCTTCTGCAAGAACAGAGCACCACCTCAGAAAATGGTCTTGGTCCATTCACCAGACTTAGGGGGAAAAGTAAGAAAATGCCTCCACAAGGTGACACCCTAAATATTGATATCTTTCTGGAACTGGTGGAAAGGGACCTAAAAAGGATCCCACGTAAAGGGGGAAGCAATTCAGAGAGTAATCTTTCTAGTGAGGAATGGTCAGTACTAGAGGAACTGGAGAAAAATGATAACCTCGTACTGAAACCATCTGATAAAGGTGGAAACCTTGTAATTATGGACCATGAAAAATATCTGGGGATGTGTCAGCGCATTTTGGGGGATAGAAACATCTATGCGGTTCTCCCCTCTAACCCCATGAATGATTTTGAGTCAGCCCTTGTAGCGATCCTTGAGGAGGCCAGGGAAGGTGGTTTACTATCAAACAGTGAATTTGATTTCTTGAAGCCTGTTTCCCCGATGCTACCTACTTTCTATGCCTTACCCAAGGTTCATAAGGGTCTTGATGTACTTAAGGGGCGTCCTATAATATCTGGAGTCGATTCATATATACAAAACAGTGGTATCTATATTGACGAGATTCTCCGTCCATTTGTCATCTCACTCCCTTCCTACACAAGGGATACTGCAGACCTGTTGGGCAAAATTGATGGCATTGTTGTAGGGGAGGAGGTATTCTTGGCCTCCATTGATGTGGAGGCACTGTATAGTAATATACCACATGACTTGGGGCTTAGAGCTGTTGAGTATTATCTAAACACCAGAAATATTGAATGCTCCAGTCATACTCGGTTCCTTCTGAGTCTCCTTAAATTTTTGCTGTATCATAATGTCTTTAAGTTCGACGGTAAGTACTTCCACCAGCTCAGGGGGACAGCTATGGGGAGCCCTTGTGCTCCCTCGTATGCTAACCTCTTCCTGGGCTGGTGGGAAGAAACCGTCGTATTTACTGATGAGGACCATTGGTGGCAGACACATATTATTTTATGGACTAGATTTATTGACGACGTTTTTGTTTTGTGGTCAGGGACGAGTGCTCTGTTTGAAAAATTTGTAGAACAGCTTAACGTCAATGATTTGGGGCTCCATTTCACATTTGAGATTAATGCTAATGAATTGCCATTTCTGGACGTTACTATACTGAAGGAGCGGGATGGTGGTCTTTCCACTCGAACTTATCGCAAACCTACTGCGACAAATAATCTACTTCGATGGGATAGCCACCACCCGACTCCCTTAAAGATGGGTATCCCGAAGGGCCAATATTTGCGCCTGAGGAGAAATTGCTCCACCATGACGAACTTTAGGACACAGGCTAGGGACATGACCCGACGCTTCCTGGATAGAGGCTACCCTGTCAAGATTCTACATACAGCCCGTGATTTTGCAGAGAAACAGGACAGGGCAGCACTCCTGCATAGATGTGGCAATAGGGATAAATGCAATGAGGATATCACCAGATTAATTGGCACCTTTGATTGCCAGAATGAGCGGGTGCTAGGAGTCCTGAGAAAACACTGGGATGTACTCACGCTGGATCCAGATTTGAGGGGGATGATATCCCAGAAACCGAGTGTTACATATAGGAGAGGTAGATCGATCAGGGACAGATTGGTTCACAGTTGGTATACAAGACCACAACCTGTGGGCACTTGGCTCAATAGAGGTCTCTGTGGTTTTTTCAGATGCGGTGACTGTATATACTGTGGCTCCATGAAACCCTCAAAGTCTGTGATCAGTGCCAAAAATGGCAAAGAATTTTTTCTGAGGAGTTTCTGTAACTGCAAGACCACAGGGGTGATATATGTGGCCACCTGTTCATGCCCCCTAGACAACGTAGGGAAGACTAAGAGGGAACTACGTAGGAGAGTTGGGGAACACCTGGGTGATGTCCGCAACCAGCGGGACACGCCGCTAGGGAGACACATGAATGGACATCATGGAGGGGATATCCATCAGTTATCCTTCCGTGTACTAGAGGTGGTAAAAAAGAACCCTAGGGGGGGTGATCATGACAGGATCCTCCTGAGAAAGGAGTGTGAGTGGATCTTCAGGATGGAGTCGGTACACCCTGGGGGGCTTAATGAGCAATTATCGTATGTTTCTTTCCTTTAAGCCCAGGAGTGCTACTTTGTTGGTTTATGATGGTCATACTGGTCTGTATCCCGCAACTGGGAGGTAAATACTTTGCATTAAATGACATTTTTGTGCATTTTTGATATATATATGTGATGCCTGGTACGGCGAGCCCTCCCCTTCCCCATCCCCCCTCCCCCCCCCCCTCCACCCTGTTTTTCCTACTCCCGACCAATATTTTTCCCTTGTGTTACATTAAGGGTATTTTTTGTTTTATTTGTCCACATGACTAAATGACATCTTCTCCAACACAAGAATATTAGTGCCTCATTTTTTGAGACCTTAATCAGTAAATAATTAAACCATAATGAAATATTGGAATAATTGATGAAGGGACAGAAACTATCTATGTATACATTTGTATGCTTTGTTTATCTATTGTCCGTGTATGGTCGTCTATATGGATGAGGGATGACTGATGCCCTGGTTTATAAACTCTGCAGTGGTTTGGAGGAGAGAAGGGGGGTTCTCAGCCCCTATTGCACCAGTTATTAACATGGTGGTGCGTTCCAGACTGGAAGGCAAGCACCGGTCACATGATCGCGGATGTTACCGCATCACTTCCGGTTTGATGCTGGATATCGTAGCGTCACTTCCGGTCATGTGATGCGGTCCCGGTCATGTGATGCGGTTCACCCTGGAACGCAAACGGCCTCCACATGCCTGAATTGGCCGGAGGGAGGATTACATTGGTCACCACGAGGCGTGTGAGTAACGCATTTGTGGCACCAAATGCTGATAAACATGCTGATGGATGAATCATGGACATTTGGGTATATTATCTATATCTATGGGGGGTGATTGGATGGGGGGGTGGGGCTGGGAGGGGGTGGGCCCAGAGGTACCTGGTTCAGTTTAAAAGGGAGCTGCTGGCATCAGGCCCCTTTTCTCATCTGCTCATCTTTACATCTGTCTGTCACGTTGAATATCAGGCCTCCTGATGACCCTGGAGGGAGAAACGCGTTGAGGCAACCAAAGGCGACAATTGGATCATGTATCAGTGATGAGTACACCCCTTTCTTAGTCCCCTGCATCTTTGAATAAGCACATGCACTTTATGGTTTAAAATGCTGCTGTAAAATTATTATTGCATCCTAGTATAAGTGCCTCCTTATCGTTATTTATCACTATGCACTTTAGGCCCACAGCACAGGCACTTTATATTTGTATGTATATTGTCTGATAGGATGCAATAAGGGACTGTTTAGGGGCAGCCTTCGTGGTGTGGGGGCGCCATATGTTATCGTGTATTCAGGGTGCCGACCCCCGCTTGAGGTAGGGAGTGGTTAGGAGACAGCTATTAAGGTCCCCTCCACGTTTTCTGGCGCATCCTCGCCTAACCTCTAAGGCCAATTGATTTACATGATCCTCTTTTTATACCTCATTAGCTATCCGCACTTATGCACTTTATGAGTTTTTGAGCACCTTTCATACCTGCCGCTAGGGATAACTAGGGCAGGCTAAGGATAGCCGGCGGTGAGTGGGGGCGCCATATCGTGCTTTTAGGGTGCCAACCCCCGCGTGAGGTAGTGGACAGGAGGGAGGTTTATATTTAGGGGTTACTTTATCCTTTACCCTCCTCCCTTCTCCACCTGTGCACTTTAGGTTCTATAGTGTGTATTTTGGATGTTTTTAAATTTTATAATAAAATGATGTTTTAAGGGTTTCTAGATATATTTGTTGCTTCTTTTAAAAACACAGCAAGCAAGGGTTACTCCAAGCGGAGTCTCCCTTTTTTCCAAAAATTGGGCCACACAGACACCCACCCCATCAGTGGCAGCACTTGGGCCCTAGTTGCAAACAGGATGTTTTGATTTGCATCAAGCACATTCAAAAATACGCCATTCTTATCCGTCCCCAGGATGACACCGGGGTACGTAGATAAAGTCTTTGCTGATCCATGACTTGTTCATCTTGGCTTCTTTTAAAAACAATGTAAGCAAGGGTTACTCCAAGCGGAGTCTCCCTTTTTTTCCAAAAATTGGGCCACACAGACACCCACCCCATCAGTGGCAGCACTTGGGCCCTAGTTGCAAACAGGATGTTTTGATTTGCATCAAGCACATTCCAAATCCACAAGCATTTACTCTCCCCAGGATGACACAGGGGTAGTAAATTCCTTCTGGATCCATGACTTGTTCATTTTGATGAACGTCAGTCTGTCCACATTGTCACTGGACAGACGCGTGCGCTTATCTGTCAGCACACACCCAGCAGCACTGAATACACGTTCAGAGACAACGCTGGCAGCTGGACACGACAAAATCTCCAAGGCGTAACTGGAGAGCTCTGGCCATTTTTCTATGTTTGAAGCCCAAAAGGAGCAAGGCTCCAGTTGCACAGTCATGGCATCGATGTTCATTTGGAGATACTCCTGTATCATCCTCTCCAGCCGTTGAGTATGTGTCAGACTTGTTGTCTCTGGTGGCCTTGCAAAAGAGGGTCTAAAAAAATTATGAAAAGATTCCATAAAATTGCTGTTACCGGCACCAGATACGGTCCTACTGGTACGGGTAGACTGGTGAAGATGACGAGACCGTCCCATGTTTGTCAAGTTACAACTGGGAGATTCCCTCCCTGCACCTGCACGGTTGTTTGGTGGAAAAGCCGAGCTAAGATCGAGTAACAGCTTCTGCTGATATTCCTGCATACGTGCGTCCCTTTCTATGGCTGGAATTATGTCACAAAATTTGGACTTGTACCGGGGATCTAATAGTGTGGCAATCCAGTAGTCATCATCACTTCTAATTTTGACAATACGACTGTCATGTTGGAGGTAGTGCAACAAGAAGGCACTCATGTGTCTTGCGCAGCCATGCGGACCAAGTCCACGCTGTGTTTGTGGCATAGAGGTGCTAACCGTTCTTTCTTCCTCTGACATCTCCCCCCAACCTCTTTCAACTGAAATTTGACCAAGGTCTCCCTCATCCGCTGAGTCTTCCATGTCCATGGACAGTTCGTCCTCCATTTCTTCATGTTCTCCTGCACCTTGCTCAACATTTCGCCTGCTACTATGCGCCCTTGTCGATCCCTGTTCCCCATGGTCCCATGCCTGCTGCGTTGGTGATGATGAACGTCTGGATCTTGGTGATGTTGTTGTCCCTTGCACATATGAATCCTCCTGTAGTTCCTCCCCTTCATGTTGTCCCACCCCCTGACTCCGAATAGTGTTTAGCGTGTGCTCCAGCATGTAAATGACTGGAATCGTCATGCTGATAATGGCATTGTCAGAGCTAAACATATTCGTCGCCATGTCGAAACTGTGCAGAAGGGTGCATAGGTCCTTGATCTGAGACCACTCCATCAGGGTGATCTGCCCCACCTCTGCATCTCGTTGGCCCAGGCTATACGTCATGACGTATTGCACCAGGGCTCTGCGGTGCTGCCACAGTCGCTGTAACATGTGTAGAGTTGAATTCCAGCGTGTCGCCACATCGCATTTCAGGCGATGAACCGGCAGGCCGAAAGACTTCTGGAGCGATGCAAGTCGCTCAGCTGCGGCGCTTGAACGCCGGAAGTGAGCAGACAGTTTTCGTGCCCTGTTCAGAAGGCCATCTAGGCCGGGATAGTGTGTTAAAAATTGCTGCACTATGAACAAACCAGGGAGGTGGGAGCGCACCACTTCTATCAAAAATAGGTAAGGAGTGGAATCAAAGGGGTGCTATCTTAATGCAGTATGGACATATATGGCAGAAAGAAGAGAAAAGCTACTGCATATAAACAGATGCACACCAATAATAAATAAAATGAACAAGAAGCCTTTATTGGGTACAAAATGTAAAAAACATTAAAACCAAGGTGCAACATAAAAGACAAACAGGAGGTGAGGTAAGCCCGCCCTGGGCCAAGTACAATGAATAAGAACAACAATATCGCGCACCTGAACGCCAATATACAATGCTGAAAAACAGTCAATACACAGATGCGACAACAGGTAATGCAAAGATCGTATATAGCAATTCAAAATATCAAAAGATATGATGCGTGAGAATAACCTGTATCAGAATGATAAGTACAGCAAAGTACAGGGTACACCAACCCAATGTAGAATAATGAATGGAACACTCATAAATACATAGGTATCAAACATGGACCTAAAGCACAAGACATGAAGTAGGTATCTAGTGATAAGTATGCTAAGCCCGCTATTGAAGTACAAAACAATATGTAGAGAATTTACAGACAATATAGCAGCGGGCTAGCAACGCACAGAACTGGCACACTGGGATGCAGAGGTCACTAGAGTATATAGACAAATGCCAAAAAATAACTTGGGAAAAATTGCATGAGATCAAGAGCAGATAATGTGCATACTGGACCTACTCAGCAAGTGCAGGTAGTGCAGACAAAAGCATCAGGTAGCTGGCATTGGATTCCTAAAAATAGGACATGTGCACCACTGCTGGACCTCAATGTGACTGGAGATGTATGAATCCAGGTGGCCACAAGCACAAACCGTGCAGATGGTGGGGTCAAGGAGAAAAAATCAGAGGCCAGCAATGGGAAATATTGGACGCAGGCAAGGTGCAGCAAGATGCCCAGGGCGGCTGGGCCAACGCGTATCGCCGCGAGAGCGGCTTCCTCAGGGAAAGTGCAAGAGTACCTGCAAGGCAATGCTTATTTATAACGAGCGTGATAATGAAAAAAGTACACAGACCTGTGAGGATGTGGGGCGGAGCGTGTGTGACTGACCGGCGTCACATGACGCATGCGCAATGCGCAGTTACGGAGCGATGTAGCGGTCAAAAAGAGGGGATAGGCGATGAGATGCCAGGGAGCGGAATGAGCGTCAGAGATGAGGTAAAACGTATTGGCGCAAGCGCAACAGTGCACTGCAAGATAATGCAATGAAAAGGAAGCGCTGGGAGCAAAAAAAAAAAAAAAAAAAAAAAAAAAAACCAAAAACAAACATAAATGATGGTACTGGTAAATAGTATGCAGCATGGGTTCCTGAACAGGGAATATGAGCAAAGGAACAAACCTGTCCATGGTAAACATAATAGACCATGTAAACAAATAATAAAGAAATTATTAGATCAAAGACTGTAAAAGCCACAAATTCATAAGGGATGTGATTTCAGCATTGTATAATGGTCGCAGGTCCCATATAAGATGGTCAGGGACATCTCAGAGAAGGGTGTGTAAACACAAACTCTTGCCATAAAGAAAAAACATACAATACATATGAGAAAATGTGAACACTTTTTGATAATTAAAGCTCGGTAAGTAGAAAACAGGAACAATCTTAGGTCAAATCGCAGCCCGTTTGAAAGGTGGCTATGAGCCGCTCCATCAACTGAGGTTCTCTTTTGTCAGAGGTCCACGATCTGTATCAAGAGCCATGATGATGTGATGTAATATAGAATCCATGCAAGAGCTAGAAGAAAAATAATATAAATTACTGTTGAGGAAAAAAAAAAAAAAAAAGAAAAAGAATAAGAATGCCGCATGGAAAGAAGAGGAGAAGAGGATTGGGTGAGGAATCAACCCAAAAAACCTGTAAAAAGTAATACTTCATTCAGCCCCATGGGTGCAACAGAATGTAAATTGTAGATCCAACGGGACTCTTGTTGGAGTAGCCACCTAGTACAGGAACCCCCCCTTGCGTTACCAATGTGTTTCTGCAGGCCAATAATCATAGAGCCCCGTGGGTTACCATGGTGGTTAGACAAGTAGTGCGAGGCCACAGAAGTAAGGGTTTTACCTTTAAGAACATCTGAAGCCGCCAAGTTGATGGTTGAGAAGTGCTTCTGGATGCGCTTCCGGAGTTCCTGCGTAGTTTGACCCACATAGATTTTATTACAGGGGCAAATGATACAGTAAATTACATTTCTGGTTTTACAGTTGATGTAGGCACTAAGGCGATGGTTAGTGGAGTCTAATGGATTACAGAACGTATTACGTGTTGCATGCATGTATTCACATACATTGCAATCACCGCAAGGAAAAGAACCCCTTAAGATGATACCACGCTGTAAACGGGTTGGGGGTCGAGTGAAGTGGCTGTGAGTCAAAAGATCTCTCAAATTGGGGGCTCGACGGGCAGTTAGAAGAGGATGGGCGGAGACCACCATGGAAGTTTGTGAGTCAGTAGTGAGGATGGGCCAGTGTTTCTGTAGGATTCCCCTTACCTTCTGCCAACTGTTGTTATAGGTGGTGATGAATCTGGCGTGTTTCTCCTGGATCTTAGATCTGGCCTGAATCAAGGATGCTTGGGTCTCTCTTTTAGCCCTCTGGTGTGCCCGTGCAATGATCTTGCGTGGATACCCACGATCCAAAAACCTGTGGGTGAGACCGCTGGCTTGTTGGTCAAAATCCTCCAACTCACTGCAGTTGCGTCTCACGCGTAGGAATTGTCCAGTGGGAATACCTGTTTTGACATGAGGAGGATGGAAACTTGAGAAATGGAGGAGACTATTGGTTGCCGTCGTCTTTCTATACAGGCAAGTGGACAGACTTCGATCCTTGATGGAGATGATCAAATCCAGGAAGGTGACCGCTACAGACGAAATCGTGTGGGAGAGGAAAATATTCAAGTTATTGTTGTTCAAGTCCGTGATAAACGACACACATTCCTCCTCTGAACCCTCCCACACAAAGACAATGTCGTCAATGTAGCGGTACCAATGGGATATCCGCTCCTGAAATGCTCGGGATTGAAAAACTACGGTGGCCTCCCACCACCCTAAAAACAAATTAGCGAATGAAGGCGCACAACGTGCGCCCATGGCCACTCCAGAGATTTGCTTATAAAAGGTACGGTCAAACAAAAAATAATTGTGTTTAAGGATGAAATCCAGTAAGTCAACCAGGAAAGAATCATGCATGCGGTCCGAACCACATTGTTGATCCAAGAAGAATGAAACGGCCCTCATGCCCTCATGGTGCCGGATGTTCGTGTAGAGTGACTCGACATCACAAGTAACCAAGAGGGCCTGGGGTTTCAAGACTGCCTTGTTACAGACTCGCACACAATGAGATGTATCTCGTATGAACGATGGCAAATTAGAAACCAGCGGTTGAAGATAAAAATCGACATACGTGCCAGCCTTCTCGCACAAGCTGCCGATGCTGGCAACAATGGGGCGGCCTGGAGGTTTCTCAATGGACTTGTGCACCTTAGGTAAAAGGTAGAACGTGGGTACAACAGGGTCAGTGACCCACATGTACTCTTTTTCCTTTTGGGAGATGACACCTAAGCGACAAGCACAATGTAAAAGATGGTATAATTTGGATGCAAAAACCGTGGTGGGATCCGATGGTAATTTCACGTAAAAGGAGGAGTTGTTGAGTTGTCTTGAAGCCTCGTCCAGGTACATGGACGTAGGCCACAGGACAATATTGCCTCCTTTGTCGGCCTCCTTAATCAGAAAATTGTTGTTATTTTTCAGATTGTAAATGGCCTGACTCTCTGCAGTGGTGACATTGGAGGCCTCAATGTGTTTGGGAGACAATTTGGCAATATCGGACTTCACTAACTCAAAAAAGATTTTGATGGCCGGTACCAAAGAGAAAGAAGGTGTGGCGGTGGACTTATTGCAATATGGGAATCGTCTCCTACCTTGAGCCCCCGTATTCTCTTCCAAGAGGTCCAATAAGTCCTGGAATGTTTGGTGATCATCCGTTGACAGTTCATCCAGGATCTGAGGTCTATTATGGATCACCTGGAAGGTAATGTTGCGGCAAAAAAGATATAAATCCTTAATCAAAGAAAAATTATCCACCTGGCGAGTCGGAGCAAAGGTCAGACCCCTCTCCAGTACAGACGTTTCTTGGGGTGAAAGTTGGTAGTCAGAAAGATTAATGATCCGCAAGGGGTCGCTTACCTGAACAGTTTCCGATGCAACTGTGGCAGCCTCATCTCCACTCAGAATCGATGTTTGATGCCCCTGAACGGGGGTCTGTGATTTCCATGCTTGGCCTTTCTGGCCGGATTTGTTCTTATGACCACCTATTCTGACCCTACGTCCGGGTCGCTGCTTGTGGACAAAAAATCGCTAGAACTATTCCCAGGTGTGATAGTGGGACCGGCCAAGCTGGAATTGTGGGTCCTGTTGGATCTAGCTCCTCTCTGGTTACCTCTATGGCGCCATTTGAAAGCTGTTCTGCTATCAAAGTCCGTCTTATCCCTCTGATACTTGCCGCATTTTTTATCAATAATGTCTTTTTCGTATTTGTCCATCTGTTCCTTAAGTTTTATTAAAAAGCCGCTCACCTGTGTCTGGTCCTCTAATCTGGTTAATTTCATTTCAAGATCTTTGATATTGGTTTTTGTAGTGGCGAGCAGGATTCTGTCATGCTCCAGAAGCATATTGATGAGAATATTAGAGCATTTTAACAGTCCCTGCTCCCAAGTATCTTTGAAAGCCAGAGAAGGTTCCCAGGCAGGGAAAATATTGACTCGGAGGCCCCGAGGAACAATGCCAGCCCTGAGGTACTCCTCAAGGCTGCGGATATTCCACCATAATCGTATGCCAGTTTTGTGGGCTGATGTGAGGTCAGAAGTCAATAAAGAAAAGTCGTCTGAGACAGCTGGGATGATTCCATGGGAAAAGACATTATTGGAGCGGGCCAACCAAGAGGCCTCCCTAGAGTCCCAATCCATATCAATGGTTAGAGTACCACGCTGGTGGTTGGAATGGAGCCAGAAAAGGGGGGGGGGGGGGGGGAGGGGTAGGGGGGGGGGAGAAAAAAACCCTAACAGGAAAATGTGTACCAAAAATGGGTATAAATGATCAATATATACTCAACCAACAATATATCGGTTGGGACGAAGTCCTGTGTGCAATAGCACAGTGTGCAGCTCCTGGGAAAATGCCTACCACACCCAGAGTGGGGGGGAGGCGCAAATTGCGGTATGAACAAACCAGGGAGGTGGGAGCGCACCACTTCTATCAAAAATAGGTAAGGAGTGGAATCAAAGGGGTGCTATCTTAATGCAGTATGGACATATATGGCAGAAAGAAGAGAAAAGCTACTGCATATAAACAGATGCACACCAATAATAAATAAAATGAACAAGAAGCCTTTATTGGGTACAAAATGTAAAAAACATTAAAACCAAGGTGCAACATAAAAGACAAACAGGAGGTGAGGTAAGCCCGCCAACAAGCATTGCCTTGCAGGTACTCTTGCACTTTCCCTGAGGAAGCCGCTCTCGCGGCGATACGCGTTGGCCCAGCCGCCCTGGGCATCTTGCTGCACCTTGCCTGCGTCCAATATTTCCCATTGCTGGCCTCTGATTTTTTCTCCTTGACCCCACCATCTGCACGGTTTGTGCTTGTGGCCACCTGGATTCATACATCTCCAGTCACATTGAGGTCCAGCAGTGGTGCACATGTCCTATTTTTAGGAATCCAATGCCAGCTACCTGATGCTTTTGTCTGCACTACCTGCACTTGCTGAGTAGGTCCAGTATGCACATTATCTGCTCTTGATCTCATGCAATTTTTCCCAAGTTATTTTTTGGCATTTGTCTATATACTCTAGTGACCTCTGCATCCCAGTGTGCCAGTTCTGTGCGTTGCTAGCCCGCTGCTATATTGTCTGTAAATTCTCTACATATTGTTTTGTACTTCAATAGCGGGCTCAGCATACTTATCACTAGATACCTACTTCATGTCTTGTGCTTTAGGTCCATGTTTGATACCTATGTATTTATGAGTGTTCCATTCATTATTCTACATTGGGTTGGTGTACCCTGTACTTTGCTGTACTTATCATTCTGATACAGGTTATTCTCACGCATCATATCTTTTGATATTTTGAATTGCTATATACGATCTTTGCATTACCTGTTGTCGCATCTGTGTATTGACTGTTTTTCAGCATTGTATATTGGCGTTCAGGTGCGCGATATTGTTGTTCTTATTCATTGTACTTGGCCCAGGGCGGGCTTACCTCACCTCCTGTTTGTCTTTTATGTTGCACCTTGGTTTTAATGTTTTTTACATTTTGTACCCAATAAAGGCTTCTTGTTCATTTTATTTATTATTGGTGTGCATCTGTTTATATGCAGTAGCTTTTCTCTTCTTTCTGCCATATATGTCCATACTGCATTAAGATAGCACCCCTTTGATTCCACTCCTTACCTATTTTTGATAGAAGTGGTGCGCTCCCACCTCCCTGGTTTGTTCATACCGCAATTTGCGCCTCCCCCCCACTCTGGGTGTGGTAGGCATTTTCCCAGGAGCTGCACACTGTGCTATTGCACACAGGACTTCGTCCCAACCGATATATTGTTGGTTGAGTATATATTGATCATTTATACCCATTTTTGGTACACATTTTCCTGTTAGGGTTTTTTCTCCCCCCCCTACCCCTCCCCCCCCCCCCCCCCCTTTTCTGGCTCCATTCCAACCACCAGCGTGGTACTCTAACCATTGATATGGATTGGGACTCTAGGGAGGCCTCTTGGTTGGCCCGCTCCAATAATGTCTTTTCCCATGGAATCATCCCAGCTGTCTCAGACGACTTTTCTTTATTGACTTCTGACCTCACATCAGCCCACAAAACTGGCATACGATTATGGTGGAATATCCGCAGCCTTGAGGAGTACCTCAGGGCTGGCATTGTTCCTCGGGGCCTCCGAGTCAATATTTTCCCTGCCTGGGAACCTTCTCTGGCTTTCAAAGATACTTGGGAGCAGGGACTGTTAAAATGCTCTAATATTCTCATCAATATGCTTCTGGAGCATGACAGAATCCTGCTCGCCACTACAAAAACCAATATCAAAGATCTTGAAATGAAATTAACCAGATTAGAGGACCAGACACAGGTGAGCGGCTTTTTAATAAAACTTAAGGAACAGATGGACAAATACGAAAAAGACATTATTGATAAAAAATGCGGCAAGTATCAGAGGGATAAGACGGACTTTGATAGCAGAACAGCTTTCAAATGGCGCCATAGAGGTAACCAGAGAGGAGCTAGATCCAACAGGACCCACAATTCCAGCTTGGCCGGTCCCACTATCACACCTGGGAATAGTTCTAGCGATTTTTTGTCCACAAGCAGCGACCCGGACGTAGGGTCAGACGAGGTGGTCATAAGAACAAATCCGGCCAGAAAGGCCAAGCATGGAAATCACAGACCCCCGTTCAGGGGCATCAAACATCGATTCTGAGTGGAGATGAGGCTGCCACAGTTGCATCGGAAACTGTTCAGGTAAGCGACCCCTTGCGGATCATTAATCTTTCTGACTACCAACTTTCACCCCAAGAAACGTCTGTACTGGAGAGGGGTCTGACCTTTGCTCCGACTCGCCAGGTGGATAATTTTTCTTTGATTAAGGATTTATATCTTTTTTGCCGCAACATTACCTTCCAGGTGATCCATAATAGACCTCAGATCCTGGATGAACTGTCAACGGATGATCACCAAACATTCCAGGACTTATTGGACCTCTTGGAAGAGAATACGGGGGCTCAAGGTAGGAGACGATTCCCATATTGCAATAAGTCCACCGCCACACCTTCTTTCTCTTTGGTACCGGCCATCAAAATCTTTTTTGAGTTAGTGAAGTCCGATATTGCCAAATTGTCTCCCAAACACATTGAGGCCTCCAATGTCACCACTGCAGAGAGTCAGGCCATTTACAATCTGAAAAATAACAACAATTTTCTGATTAAGGAGGCCGACAAAGGAGGCAATATTGTCCTGTGGCCTACGTCCATGTACCTGGACGAGGCTTCAAGACAACTCAACAACTCCTCCTTTTACGTGAAATTACCATCGGATCCCACCACGGTTTTTGCATCCAAATTATACCATCTTTTACATTGTGCTTGTCACTTAGGTGTCATCTCCCAAAAGGAAAAAGAGTACATGTGGGTCACTGACCCTGTTGTACCCACGTTCTACCTTTTACCTAAGGTGCACAAGTCCATTGAGAAACCTCCAGGCCGCCCCATTGTTGCCAGCATCGGCAGCTTGTGCGAGAAGGCTGGCACGTATGTCGATTTTTATCTTCAACCGCTGGTTTCTAATTTGCCATCGTTCATACGAGATACATCTCATTGTGTGCGGGTCTGTAACAAGGCAGTCTTGAAACCCCAGGCCCTCTTGGTTACTTGTGATGTCGAGTCACTCTACACGAACATCCGGCACCATGAGGGCATGAGGGCCGTTTCATTCTTCTTGGATCAACAATGTGGTTCGGACCGCATGCATGATTCTTTCCTGGTTGACTTACTGGATTTCATCCTTAAACACAATTATTTTTTGTTTGACCGTACCTTTTATAAGCAAATCTCTGGAGTGGCCATGGGCGCACGTTGTGCGCCTTCATTCGCTAATTTGTTTTTAGGGTGGTGGGAGGCCACCGTAGTTTTTCAATCCCGAGCATTTCAGGAGCGGATATCCCATTGGTACCGCTACATTGACGACATTGTCTTTGTGTGGGAGGGTTCAGAGGAGGAATGTGTGTCGTTTATCACGGACTTGAACAACAATAACTTGAATATTTTCCTCTCCCACACGATTTCGTCTGTAGCGGTCACCTTCCTGGATTTGATCATCTCCATCAAGGATCGAAGTCTGTCCACTTGCCTGTATAGAAAGACGACGGCAACCAATAGTCTCCTCCATTTCTCAAGTTTCCATCCTCCTCATGTCAAAACAGGTATTCCCACTGGACAATTCCTACGCGTGAGACGCAACTGCAGTGAGTTGGAGGATTTTGACCAACAAGCCAGCGGTCTCACCCACAGGTTTTTGGATCGTGGGTATCCACGCAAGATCATTGCACGGGCACACCAGAGGGCTAAAAGAGAGACCCAAGCATCCTTGATTCAGGCCAGATCTAAGATCCAGGAGAAACACGCCAGATTCATCACCACCTATAACAACAGTTGGCAGAAGGTAAGGGGAATCCTACAGAAACACTGGCCCATCCTCACTACTGACTCACAAACTTCCATGGTGGTCTCCGCCCATCCTCTTCTAACTGCCCGTCGAGCCCCCAATTTGAGAGATCTTTTGACTCACAGCCACTTCACTCGACCCCCAACCCGTTTACAGCGTGGTATCATCTTAAGGGGTTCTTTTCCTTGCGGTGATTGCAATGTATGTGAATACATGCATGCAACACGTAATACGTTCTGTAATCCATTAGACTCCACTAACCATCGCCTTAGTGCCTACATCAACTGTAAAACCAGAAATGTAATTTACTGTATCATTTGCCCCTGTAATAAAATCTATGTGGGTCAAACTACGCAGGAACTCCGGAAGCGCATCCAGAAGCACTTCTCAACCATCAACTTGGCGGCTTCAGATGTTCTTAAAGGTAAAACCCTTACTTCTGTGGCCTCGCACTACTTGTCTAACCACCATGGTAACCCACGGGGCTCTATGATTATTGGCCTGCAGAAACACATTGGTAACGCAAGGGGGGGTTCCTGTACTAGGTGGCTACTCCAACAAGAGTCCCGTTGGATCTACAATTTACATTCTGTTGCACCCATGGGGCTGAATGAAGAATTACTTTTTACAGGTTTTTTGGGTTGATTCCTCACCCAATCGTCTTCTCCTCTTCTTTCCATGCGGCATTCTTATTCTTTTTCTTTTTTTTTTTTTTTTCCTCAACAGTAATTTATATTATTTTTCTTCTAGCTCTTGCATGGATTCTATATTACATCACATCATCATGGCTCTTGATACAGATCGTGGACCTCTGACAAAAGAGAACCTCAGTTGATGGAGCGGCTCATAGCCACCTTTCAAACGGGCTGCGATTTGACCTAAGATTGTTCCTGTTTTCTACTTACCGAGCTTTAATTATCAAAAAGTGTTCACATTTTCTCATATGTATTGTATGTTTTTTCTTTATGGCAAGAGTTTGTGTTTACACACCCTTCTCTGAGATGTCCCTGACCATCTTATATGGGACCTGCGACCATTATACAATGCTGAAATCACATCCCTTATGAATTTGTGGCTTTTACAGTCTTTGATCTAATAATTTCTTTATTATTTGTTTACATGGTCTATTATGTTTACCATGGACAGGTTTGTTCCTTTGCTCATATTCCCTGTTCAGGAACCCATGCTGCATACTATTTACCAGTACCATCATTTATGTTTGTTTTTGTTTTTTTTTTTTTTTTTTTTTTTTTTTTTGCTCCCAGCGCTTCCTTTTCATTGCATTATCTTGCAGTGCACTGTTGCGCTTGCGCCAATACGTTTTACCTCATCTCTGACGCTCATTCCGCTCCCTGGCATCTCATCGCCTATCCCCTCTTTTTGACCGCTACATCGCTCCGTAACTGCGCATTGCGCATGCGTCATGTGACGCCGGTGAGTCACACACGCTCCGCCCCACATCCTCACAGGTCTGTGTACTTTTTTCATTATCACGCTCGTTATAAATAAGCATTGCCTTGCAGGTACTCTTGCACTTTCCCTGAGGAAGCCGCTCTCGCGGCGATACGCGTTGGCCCAGCCGCCCTGGGCATCTTGCTGCACCTTGCCTGCGTCCAATATTTCCCATTGCTGGCCTCTGATTTTTTCTCCTTGACCCCACCATCTGCACGGTTTGTGCTTGTGGCCACCTGGATTCATACATCTCCAGTCACATTGAGGTCCAGCAGTGGTGCACATGTCCTATTTTTAGGAATCCAATGCCAGCTACCTGATGCTTTTGTCTGCACTACCTGCACTTGCTGAGTAGGTCCAGTATGCACATTATCTGCTCTTGATCTCATGCAATTTTTCCCAAGTTATTTTTTGGCATTTGTCTATATACTCTAGTGACCTCTGCATCCCAGTGTGCCAGTTCTGTGCGTTGCTAGCCCGCTGCTATATTGTCTGTAAATTCTCTACATATTGTTTTGTACTTCAATAGCGGGCTTAGCATACTTATCACTAGATACCTACTTCATGTCTTGTGCTTTAGGTCCATGTTTGATACCTATGTATTTATGAGTGTTCCATTCATTATTCTACATTGGGTTGGTGTACCCTGTACTTTGCTGTACTTATCATTCTGATACAGGTTATTCTCACGCATCATATCTTTTGATATTTTGAATTGCTATATACGATCTTTGCATTACCTGTTGTCGCATCTGTGTATTGACTGTTTTTCAGCATTGTATATTGGCGTTCAGGTGCGCGATATTGTTGTTCTTATTCATTGTACTTGGCCCAGGGCGGGCTTACCTCACCTCCTGTTTGTCTTTTATGTTGCACCTTGGTTTTAATGTTTTTTACATTTTGTACCCAATAAAGGCTTCTTGTTCATTTTATTTATTATTGGTGTGCATCTGTTTATATGCAGTAGCTTTTCTCTTCTTTCTGCCTTAAAAATTGCTGCACGACAAGGTTCAACACGTGAGCCATACAAGGTACGTGTGTCACCTTGCCCAGGCGAAGGGCCGCACCCAGGTTTGCAGCATTGTCGCACACGGCCTTACCAGGCTGCAGGTTGAGTGGAGACAACCATTTATTAAACTCGGACCGCAGAGCTGACCACAACTCCTCAGCTGTGTGACTCTTATTACCAAGACATGTCAAGCTAAAGACCGCCTGATGCCGTTGCGCTCGGCTGCCAGCATAGTAATGAGGCGTGCGTGATTCCTTCTGCGCAGTGAGAACGCTGGTGGCCTGACCAGGCAGGCTTGGGGCGGAGGTGGAGGACCCAGATGAGGTGGAGGATGCAGAAGCTGTGGCGGAACTTGGACAGACAGAGGATTGACACACAAGTCGTGGGGACGGCAAGACTTGTGCAGCAGACCCTTCACCATCTATCACCATAGTTACCCAGTGCCCAGTCAGCGACATGTAACGTCCCTGTCCATGCTTACTGGTCCAAGTATCGGTGGTGAAATGCACCCGTTCACACACAGAGTTTCTCAAGGAAGCGGTGATGTTGTGTGCGACATGCTGGTGTAGCGCGGGCACACCTTTCTTAGAGAAGTAGTGGCGACTAGGCATCTGGTACTGGGGCACAGCGACAGACATAAGGTCTCTAAAATCCTGTGTGTCCACTAGGCGGAAAGGCAGCATTTCGGTAGCCAACAGCTTACAGAGGGATAGAGTCAACCTCTTAGCTTTGTCATGGGTCGGAGGAAGTGGCCTTTTATTTGACCACATCTGAGGGACAGAGATCTGGCTGCTGTGTGTAGACGGTGTTGAGTAGGGTGTCCCTGGAAAAATGCAGGTTTGTGAGGAAAGTGCAGGCGGAGACATGATGTTGCCTTCATCCAACGTTGGTGCTATCGATGTCTGAGAGAGCTGTACACACTCACTTGTTTCCCCTTCCAACCCAACTGACGACCTTACAAGCAAACTGCCTGTTGCGGTTACAGTGGTGGAAGTTTTGTGTGGAAAAACAGGTGTGACAGCTGTCCCCACAGTCCTAGAAGATGAAGAGCGCGCGGATGCACTGGAAGGGGCGGGCGGTGGATGGTTCGCTCCGCTAGCCGGCATTGCAGCACGGTGAGCTTCCCACCGGGACTTATGATATTTATTCATGTGACGATTCATGGAAGAAGTTGTCAAACTGCTGAGGTTTTGACCTCTACTAACAGAATCATGACAAATGTTACATATCACATGAGTTGGGCGATCTTTTTCGATGTGAAAAAAGGCCCAGGCTAGGCAAGGCTTAGAGGCCATGCGACCTGTTGATCCACCCCGAATAATGCTCATAGGCAGAGTGGTGGCTGAGGATGCAGTTGTAGACGTGCTACCAGTGCTCCGACTCTGTCCAGGAAGGCGCAAGGTAACTTCGTCGTCGGTTGCATCCTCCTCCACCGCCTCTGTTGACCTCCTCGAGTGCCTGACTGGGGGTTGACAGTAGGTGGGATCTAGAACGTCATCATCAATTGTTGTGTTTGCACTCCCCTCCCCCTCAGACCGAGCCTCTTCTTGCCCTGACCGAATATTTAAGTTGTCATCCCAATCGGGTATCTGCGTCTCATCTTCATCAGTATGTTCCTCATTGTCTATAACCACAGGTGTTACAGTTTGTGACAAAGGGTCAACATTATGCTCAGAAACTTGGTCCTCACGGCCTGAATCTGAGTCACAAAGGTTCTGGGCATCACTGCAGACCATTTCCTGTTCTGTACTCACTGTAGCTTGGGAGCAGACCTCTGATTCCCAGGCTATAGTGTGACTGAACAGCTCTGCAGACTCAGCCATCTCAGTTCCACCATACTGTGCAGGGCTGATGGAGACTTCAGAGCTGGGAGAAATCAAGTGTGATTGGGATGACAACTCAGAGGAATGGTGTTTTTTGGATGCGGTACTTGAAGTGGCTGAGAGGGCACTTGTTGGACCACTTGAGATCCATTCAAGCATTTTCCTTTTTTGCCCATCATCTACCTTTGTTCCTCTTGTTCGTGTCCGTAAAAAAGGGAGCACATCGGATTGTCCACAATAAGTAGTAGACATCTTACTTTTGCTAGTAGATGGTCTATCTTCAGCAGATGATAATGGAGCTTTGCCACCTTCCCCACTGACAAAACATTTTTTGCCTTTTCCACCACGCCTCTTCCCCTTTCCACCAGCATCTGTCATTTTGCCACTCATGTTGATTGCGACAAGATTGTGGACTGAAAATGTGGTAGTAAAAATTGAGAGGTGGTGAAGATTGCAGTGGTGGTCTAGCTTTATTAACAGCAGAATAATAAAGAATAAATATCCCTGACAATGTAACTTAGTTATAATTCGTTGGAGTGTGCAACGCAGGCAGACGTGCTGCAAATGTCTTGGCACTAGTGGGACTATAGCAAAGTCCAATAGCCACGTATAGGATGCCACTAGGTACACTGAGTGTTTGCTAGTATAATGGCTTCGTTATAATTAGTTGGAGTGTGCAACGCAGGCAGATGTGCTCTGCAAATGTCTTTGCACTAGTGGGACTATAGCAAAGTCCAATAGCCACGTATAGGATGCCACTAGGTACACTGAGTGTTTGCTAGTAAAATTGCTTAGTTTAAAAAACTTGGAGTGTGCAATGCAGGCAGATGTGCTCTGCAAATGTCTTGGCCCTAGTGGGACTATAGCAAAGTCCAATAGCCACGTATAGGATGCCACTAGGTACACTGAGTGTGTGCTAGTATAATGGCTTCGTTATAATTAGTTGGAGTGTGCAACGCAGGCAGATGCGCTCTGCAAATGTCTTGGCACTAGTGGGACTATAGCAAAGTCCAATAGCCACGTATAGGATGCCACTAGGTACACTGAGTGTTTGCTAGTATAATGGCTTCGTTATAATTTGTTGTAGTGTGCAACGCAGGCAGATGCGCTCTGGAAATGTCTTGGCACTAGTGGGACTATAGCAAAGTCCAATAGCCACGTATAGGATGCCACTAGGTACACTGAGTGTTTGCTAGTATAATGGCTTCGTTATAATTAGTTGGAGTGTGCAACGCAGGCAGATGCGCTCTGCAAATGTCTTGGCACTAGTGGGACTATAGCAAAGTCCAATAGCCACGTATAGGATGCCACTAGGTACACTGAGTGTGTGCTAGTATAATGGCTTCGTTATAATTAGTTGGAGTGTGCAACGCAGGCAGATGCGCTCTGCAAATGTCTTGGCACTAGTGGGACTATAGCAAAGTCCAATAGCCACGTATAGGATGCCACTAGGTACACTGAGTGTTTGCTAGTATAATGGCTTCGTTATAATTAGTTGGAGTGTGCAACGCAGGCAGATGCGCTCTGCAAATGTCTTGGCACTAGTGGGACTATAGCAAAGTCCAATAGCCACGTATAGGATGCCACTAGGTACACTGAGTGTGTGCTAGTATAATGGCTTCGTTATAATTAGTTGGAGTGTGCAACGCAGGCAGATGCGCTCTGCAAATGTCTTGGCACTAGTGGGACTATAGCAAAGTCCAATAGCCACGTATAGGATGCCACTAGGTACACTGAGTGTTTGCTAGTATAATGGCTTCGTTATAATTTGTTGTAGTGTGCAACGCAGGCAGATGCGCTCTGCAAATGTCTTGGCACTAGTGGGACTATAGCAAAGTCCAATAGCCACGTATAGGATGCCACTAGGTACACTGAGTGTGTGCTAGTATAATGGCTTCGTTATAATTAGTTGGAGTGTGCAACGCAGGCAGATGCGCTCTGCAAATGTCTTGGCACTAGTGGGACTATAGCAAAGTCCAATAGCCACGTATAGGATGCCACTAGGTACACTGAGTGTTTGCTAGTATAATGGCTTCGTTATAATTTGTTGGAGTGTGCAACGCAGGCAGATGCGCTCTGCAAATGTCTTGGCACTAGTGGGACTATAGCAAAGTCCAATAGCCACGTATAGGATGCCACTAGGTACACTGAGTGTTTGCTAGTATAATGGCTGAGTTTAAAAAACTTGGAGTGTGCAATGCAGGCAGATGTGCTCTGCTAATGTCTTTGCACTAGTGGGACTATAGCAAAGTCCAATAGCCACGTATAGGATGCCACTAGGTACACTGAGTGTTTGCTAGTAAAATTGCTTAGTTTAAAAAACTTGGAGTGTGCAATGCAGGCAGATGTGCTCTGCAAATGTCTTGGCCCTAGTGGGACTATAGCAAAGTCCAATAGCCACGTATAGGATGCCACTAGGTACACTGAGTGTGTGCTAGTATAATGGCTTCGTTATAATTAGTTGGAGTGTGCAACGCAGGCAGATGCGCTCTGCAAATGTCTTGGCACTAGTGGGACTATAGCAAAGTCCAATAGCCACGTATAGGATGCCACTAGGTACACTGAGTGTTTGCTAGTATAATGGCTTCGTTATAATTTGTTGTAGTGTGCAACGCAGGCAGATGCGCTCTGCAAATGTCTTGGCACTAGTGGGACTATAGCAAAGTCCAATAGCCACGTATAGGATGCCACTAGGTACACTGAGTGTGTGCTAGTATAATGGCTTCGTTATAATTAGTTGGAGTGTGCAACGCAGGCAGATGCGCTCTGCAAATGTCTTGGCACTAGTGGGACTATAGCAAAGTCCAATAGCCACGTATAGGATGCCACTAGGTACACTGAGTGTTTGCTAGTATAATGGCTTCGTTATAATTAGTTGGAGTGTGCAACGCAGGCAGATGCGCTCTGCAAATGTCTTGGCACTAGTGGGACTATAGCAAAGTCCAATAGCCACGTATAGGATGCCACTAGGTACACTGAGTGTTTGCTAGTATAATGGCTTAGTTAGAATGAGTTGGAGTGTGCAGAGGACAAGAGGGTACAGTGGCAGGATTGTGGTGCTCTGGGTAGAGGAATGGAAGCCTGCCTTTCTATTCCCTCCTAATGGTGAAATGCAGGGAGGAAATCCCTGACCTGGGCTACACAGACGCTGTTGCTGTTTGCAGGACCTGTCACCTATGGCTCTCTGACCCTGCCGGTACGAGCCCTTAAAAGGACTGCTAGAATGTGCTCTCCCTAAGCTGTCTAACGCTGTGTATGCAGCGCATACAGCTGTATCGGCGATAGGACAAAGGACGGAACTGCGACAGTGATGTCTGACACCAAAGACGCAGAAGGCAGATAATGGCGATCGTGAAGAAAATGTCCGGTTTTATAATGCAGGGACATGTGACATGCAGATCCTATCACACATGCCGTTGCTTCTCTGCCTCAAAGTCCACTTAGGTGTGTGTGTGTCTGTGATTGGCTGACATGCTGGCCAGCCCCACAAGACGCGCGCGCTTAGGGAAGGAAGACAAGAAAAAAAAAAAAAAAAATGGCGATCGCCATTATAGAAACAGCAGTGATCTGAAGGCGCTGTTCACGTACACTATACACTGAAATGTGATAATAGTTTGATTCACAGAGTGACTTACACTATTACAGCAGAAACCAAGCTAAGATTTAGCTGTTTTTTGGCTGCTAGAACCGTTCTCGAACGTTTCTAGAACTATCGAGCTTTTGCAAAAAGCTCGAGTTCTAGTTCGATCTAGAACATGCCCCAAAATCACTCGAGCCTAGAACTGGAGAACCACGAACCACGAACCGCGCTCAACTCTAATAGAGACGTGCATGATGGCCTGTAAACCTGAAGTGCCCATTGTAAGGAAGTGGGTCTATTGTAGTATAGCCCTTAGGCAGGGCAGCCAAAAATTGGGAGGCTCCACGTCGTCCCTGGATAGAGACGTGCATGAGGGCCTGTAAACCTGAAGTGCCCATTGTAAGGAAGTGGGTGTATTATAGTATAGCCCTTAGGCAGGGCAGCCAAATATTGTGAGGCTCCACATTGTCCCTGGATAGAGACTTGCATGATGGCCTGTAAACCTGAAGTGCCCATTGTAAGGAAGTGGGTCTATTGTAGTATAGCCCTTAGGCAGGGCAGCCAAAAATTGGGAGGCTCCATGTCGTCCCTGGATAGAGACGTGCATGAGGGCCTGTAAACCTGAAGTGCCCATTGTAAGGAAGTGGGTGTATTGTAGTATAGCCCTTAGGCAGGGCAGCCAAAAATTGGGAGGCTCCACGATGTCCCTGGATAGAGACGTGCATGAGGGCCTGTAAACCTGAAGTGCCCATTGTAAGGAAGTGGGTGTATTATAGTATAGCCCTTAGGCAGGGCAGCCAAAAATTGGGAGGCTCCACATTGTCCCTGGATAGAGACGTGCATGATGGCCTGTAAACCTGAAGTGCCCATTGTAAGGAAGTGGGTCTATTGTAGTATAGCCCTTAGGCAGGGCAGCCAAAAATTGGGAGGCTCCACGTTGTCCCTGGATAGAGACCTGTTAGGTTCTTAGTGCCTCCGTGCTTGCATTTAAAAACCGCACGTGTGTGCCTGTTGGTGGCAGCTTTCCGCTGCATTTGTGTGAGTTTTGCAAAAACTTGGATATAACACACAAGTCTAGTGAATACACGTCAGCACAGCATTGCAAAATGCGCAAGGGCATTGTCAACGAACAAGGAAGTGGACGTGATGGTGGTGCAGGCAGAGACCGAGGTTGTGTGCAAGCTCTAATTTCGCCACAACAAAGGGCCACATCTAGTCGCTCGCACGTCCTGTCCCAAATTCTTGGGGACCACAGCAGTACACCGCTCTTGAACCAAGACCAGTGTCAACAGGTTGTTAGTTGGATAGCGGATAATGCTTCCAGTCAGATTGGCACCACCACAAACACTCTGTCTTCCACACGGTCAAGTGTCAGTAGCCGTGATACTGCACCGCACATTTCAGAACCTGATCCTCCTTCCTACCACCAGGCCGAGTACACGTCCACGCTCCACGGACATTACTGATCCCACACTTGGACACTCGGAAGAGCTGTTCGTTCACGTTTCCATTCACAAATTCTGGCCTCTCGCCAGCTCCTGTTGAAGTGGGCCATGACGAGATTGTATGTACAGATGCCCAAATATTTGAGCAGCCACGTTCTCACGAAGTTGGCAACGTGTCTCAACAAGGGGTGAACGATGATGAGACACAATTGTCAGGAAGTCAGGAGGAGGAGCAGGGTGCGGAAGAGGAAGACGACGTGGTGGATGATCCAGTAACTGACCCAACCTGGCAGGAGGATATGCAGAGCGAGGACAGCAGTGCACAGGGGGAGGGAGGCGTAGCATCACAACAGGCAGTAAGAAGCAGAGTGGTGGCCCCAGGCAGACGTCAGGCAACTGTTCCCCGGAACAACACGACACAAGGTGCCTGTACAAATGTTAGGTCTTCCCGAGTCTGGCTGTAATACTATTGTATGTATTGAGGATTTCGATTGCGTTAGGGCAATGACAACCAGAGACGAGTTCTTGGTGCAAGACGTTTATAATATGCAACCAGCAAATATGTACATAAACGGAACAAAAACACAGTAGAACATAAATACAGGAAATACCTTCCAGGGACGGAGCGAAAGGGAATTCCCGGGACCGCGCACCGGACTCCCCCAGGGAGACCACCAAGAGCGAACCCCTATACAGGGACTGTCTGGCAATCACCCCAGAAGCCCTAAATGCGCAGCAGCTGGGACACAAAAGGGCAATAGGTAAGTCCAAAAATGTCCGTACGTGATGTGAGTCCAGAGTGGTATTAAACGGAAGGAACCGGGCAGAAGTGCCGACCAAAGACGGCAAACGGAGTCCGGGCACAGCTAGATGATACCAGATGAAGTCCAGAGTCGGTGTCGGTTGTTTTCCAAGAGGATCCGAATAACAATCAGGAACCAAAAGCAGCAGGGCAGGAGCACACAGGAAGCAGTATACTCAGGCACTGGACTAAGCTTTAGGGGCGGCTTTTAAACAGATGGACAGGAAGTAGGGCAACAGAACAGAAAACTCCATGTTAACAAAGGGCAAGCTCTTTCAAAAGAAAACTGGAAAACCCGGAACTCTGACACTGGCAGTTTTTTAAGTTGGCTCCAGATGATTCTAAAAAGGCCATTTGCAACACCTGCCATGCCAGCATCAGCAGGGGTACCAAAACTAGCAGCCTGACCACCACCAGCATGATCAGGCACATGTCAGCCAAGCACCCGACTTTGTGGGAAGTACAACAGAGTCGAGGAGCAGTGCTTGCTGATGTCACTGCTACGTCTTCGCTGGTTGTGCATGCGAGCCAATCCCCTGTCCATGCTGCCTGCGAACAAGCCTCCTCCACTCCTGCACCTGCAGTTGCCTACGCAGAAAGAACACCATCATCAAGCACGTCCTTGTCCCAGCGCAACGTTCAGTTATCCATTCAGCAAACCTTTGAACGCAGGCGCAAATACACTGCCAACACCCCACATGCCACAGTTCTAAATGCTAACATTTCACGACTGCTTGCGCTGGAAATGTTGCCTTTTAGGCTGGTTGAGACAGAAGCATTCCGCGACCTGATGGTGGCAGCTGTCCCACGTTACTCGGTCCACAGCCGCCACTATTTCTCCCGGTGTGCCGTCCCCGCATTGCATAACCACGTGTCACAAAACATCACACGTGCCCTGAACAACGCTGTTTCAGCCAAAGTCCACCTAACCACAGACACGTGGACAAGTGCATGTGGGCAAGGCCGCTACATCTCGTTGACGTCACACTGGGTTAATATTGTGCAAGCTGGGACCCAGTCTGAGCGAGGGACGGAACACGTCCTTCACACACCAAGTTTTGCAGGCCCTACCTCAGTCAGGGTTTCACACACACTCTACAGCTCCGGAATGTCATGCTCCTCAGCCTCCTCCTCCTCCTGCGCATCCTGATCCACTTTACCCTCCACACCAGTCCCAAGCTGGAAGTGTCGCGGGCGGAGGAGGGGACGGTGCGCTCTCCCACTGCTCGGGTCCGGCTGACGCTGCTCTACGGCTGCTGCTGCTCGTTGGCTCGAGCGATGGCCGGATCCCGGGGACTCGAGCGGCGCTACTCGCCCGTGAGTGAAAAGGGGTGGTTTGGGTTTTGGGGATATTGTCCGTGACGCCACCCACGGTTGTGGTGATTGTGTGGACACCACCGCTGCTCTGGACGGGGATCCCGGGAGCCTGTGACAGGGAGCAGCTTTGTTGTTATTTCTCCCCTCCGTGGGTAGGGGGGTTGGTTGTCCCGGGGCCTGGTGATGGGGTAGACATGGATGACAGGCGGGTTGCGGGGCCTGATGAGGTGCAGGGTCGCAGGGGCAGCGCTGTGCCGCACGGCACGGAGGTACTCACTCAGCCCAATGATGATGACACAGTTCACGGTTAAACAAGTGGCTGGATGGACGGGTCACTCGGACGGCTGCGGTTGTTCCTCCCTGCAGGTTAGTGATGACTGTCTCTCCCTGCACCTAAGTTAAGTGTTGGTAGTGATGGTTTCCCAACGGTAACCCGCTCCCCGACCTGGATATGGGCCGGAGGAGCCCCTTTTGCCCACAGGCGCTGGCCCTGGGAGACGGTTGCCCTTGGCGGTGGCTGTGTCTCCCCTTCACGGTTGTACGGTTGCCTTCTATCTGGACTTGGCTGTTTGGAAACCCTGAGGTTCCCTTCACTAACGGATTTGTCAAATTCACGGCGACACCAAGCCTTGCCGGGATCCGAAAGTCCTCTGCCAATGGTGCTGGCTTCTCTTTGTATACCGGTCCGGTATGGCCGGGTCACCACCCGTCCACAGTCCTTACGGCAGACTCCAATCGGCCTCCACTGCAGACGGTCACCACATCCTGCCAACCTTGCTGTCCTGTCCGGGCCACACACCCGGACCAACTTCAGGCTCTTTGCTGTCACTTTTCTCCTCTCTACTACTTTCCTCCTTCCACTTCCTTAGCTTAACTCTCACTGCCTGTGTTTTCCCTCCTCCTCGGTGGGTGGAGACCAACCGCCTGGCTCCACACCCTGGTGTGGACAACAGCCCCTGGGGAAGGCAACAAGGATTTTGTGTTTTGACTATGATATGCCTGCAGGGAGTGTGGGGTGTTTAAGTGTTGTGCTCTGTGGCCCCTGGCTTGTCCAGGGCGACACAGAAGCACTGCAGCACTGCCTCGGCGAAGCGGCAACAGGCAGTGCTGAAGCTAATCTGCATAGGTGACAAACCCCACAATGCAGAAGAGGTGTGGACAGCTCTGAAACAGCAGGCAGATCACTGGCTCACAACTCTGAACCTAAAGCCAGGAAAGGTCGTGTGTGACAATGGCTGGAACCTGGTGGCGGCTTTGAGGCGAGGCCAGCTGACACATGTTCCATGCGTGGCCCATGTGCTCAACCTCGTGGTTCAGCGGTTTCTAAAGTCATACTCAGAGCTGTCTGATCTGCTGGTAAAAGTTCGCCGCCTGTCTGCACATTTTCGAAAGTCACCTACTGCTTCAGCCGGCCTTGCCGGCTTAAGACCCCGTTTGCATCTTCCGGCACACAGACTGGTGTGTGATGTCCCCACGCGTTGGAATTCAACTCTGCACAAGTTGGTCAGGATATGTGAGCAGAAGAGGGCAGTTGTTGAGTACCTGCATCACCTAAGCCGTCGGGAAATGGGTCAAACTCCACACATAACACCTGAGGAGTGGAGATGGATGTCCGACCTATGCACCATCCGCCAAAACTTTGAGGACTCCACCAAGATGGTGAGCGGCGATGACGACATTATTAGCGTCACCATACCGCTTCTCTGCCTTCTAAAATGGTCTCTGCTCAAAAAACAACCATGATGCATTGCAGGCGGAGCGCGATGAGTTTGAGCAAGAAACAGTAGTGGGTGTGGGTGATGATAACACACAGCCCAGCCTCGTCTCATCACAACGTGCAGTGGAGGACTATGACGAGGAGGAGGATGAAGACATGGAGCAACTCTCTGGCCAAATTGAGGATATGACATGCAGTCATATCCTCGGTTCAGCGTGGCTGGCCAGAGGACAGGGTAGATGATGACAGGGAATGCTAAAACCTGGAATTTTAGGAAAGCTGATTTCAACAAATTAAGGGAAGAGCTTTAATGTGTAGATTGGGACAGAGTCATGGTAACTGGGGATACCGAACATAAATGGGGTAAGTTTAAGGATATACTGCTAGAGTCCTGTAAAAAACTTATACCCTCTGGTAATAAAATGTCCAGGAATAAAAAGAAACCACTATGGATAAATAAGACTGTACAAAGTATAATAAAACAAAAACAAAGGGCGTTTAACATCTTAAAGGCTGAGAATACAGAAATAGCATTGCAGGAGTATAAAGATATCAATAGGCAATGCAAAAAAGAAATCAAACAAGCAAAACTAGCTACTGAAACAAAAATCGCCAATGACATTAAAATAAATCCCAAAATCTTTTATAAATACATTAATGCCAAAAGGAAAACAAAGGATAGTATCGGACCCTTAAAATATAATAACAAGTTAGTTATAGAGGACAAACAAAAAACTGAGATATTAAATAGGCATTTCTCATCTGTATTCACCAAGGAACTGACTGTACCAGGGATCATTCAACAAGTGAAAAATCAAAGTCCACCACCTGATATAATTAATTTAACACAAGATGAAGTACGCCTACGTCTGAGTAAATTAAACATTGACAAATCCCCAGGGCCAGATGGCATTCATCCACGAATATTGAGGGAATTGAGCTCCGTAATCGACAGACCGCTGTATCTCATCTTTTTAGACTCACTTGTAACAGGGTTGGTGCCTCAGGATTGGAGGATTGCTGATGTGGTACCGATATTTAAGAAAGGTAAGAGGGTAGATCCAGGCAACTACCGTCCAGTAAGCCTGACATCAGTAGTATGCAAAGTTTTTGAGGGCATTTTAAGGGATGACATGCAAAAATATATTGCAGAAAATAATATGATAACTGACAAACAGCATGGATTCATGAAAGATAAGTCGTGTCTAACCAACCTGTTGGGGTTCTATGAGGGGGTAAGTGCAAACCTGGATATTGGTAATGCAGCTGATGTGATTTATTTGGACTTTGCAAAGGCATTTGATACTGTACCACATAATAGCCTTATACTAAAGCTCCAGAAGCAAGGACTAGGGGACACAATATGCAACTGGGTAAGGAATTGGCTAAAAGATAGGAAACAAAGAGTAGTCATAAATGCTACATTCTCTAAATGGGCTATAGTCAGCAGTGGGGTGCCGCAGGGATCTGTGCTAGGACCAATTCTTTTTACTCTCTATATTAATGACCTTGTGGATGGGATTGATAGTACAGTGTCAGTCTTTGCCGATGACACCAAACTATGTAGGATATTAAAAACTGACCTGGATAGTACAATATTACAAAAAGATCTGGATAAGATGTCAGAATGGGCAGATACTTGGCAAATGAGATTTAATGTTGATAAATGTAAAGTAATGCACCTAGGACGGAGTAATCCTATAGCTGTGTATACATTAAATGGAAGTAAACTCGGGACTACAGAACAGGAGAAGGACTTGGGTATTCTCATTACAAATAAGCTGAGCAGCAGCACTCAATGTCAGGCAGCAGCTGCTAAAGCAAACAAGATTCTAGGGTGTATAAAAAGAGAGATTAGATCCCGTGATCCCAACGTATTGTTACCCCTCTATAAATCACTTGTAAGGCCACATCTGGAATACGGGATCCAGTTTTGGGCTCCACATTTTAAAAAGGACATTCAGAAGTTAGAGTCAGTTCAAAGGCGGGCAACTAGACTATTACAAGGAATGGAAGGCCTCCCATATGATGGCAGATTGAAAAAGTTAGATATGTTTAGCTTAGAAAAAAGACGTCTCAGAGGAGATCTCATTTATATGTATAAATACATGTGTGGTCAATATAAAGGACTGGCACATAACTTATTTCTTCCGAAAACAATACTAAGGACCAGGGGGCACTCACTGCGAGTGGAAGAAAAGCGATTCCGACACCTAAATAGGAAAGGGTTCTTTACAGTTAGAGCGGTCAGACTGTGGAATGCCCTACCACAAGAGGTAGTAATGGCAGATACTATAACAGCTTTTAAAAAAGGGCTGGATGATTTCCTCAGTACACAAAACATTGTTGGTTATAAATGACTTAGTGACTAAATGTAGAACTGGTGGAGGAAGGTTGAACTAGATGGACCTAGGTCTTTTTTCAACCTAAGTAACTATGTAACTATGTAACTATGAGGAGGAGGAGGAGGAGGACAGCATGTTCAGTCATCGTGTTGGTCAGGATACTGACGTGATGGCTGTTAAGAGTCTGGCACACATGGCTGACTTTATGGTAAGCTGCCTGTCTCGTGACCCTCGCGTTAAGAACATCTTGGCCGACAATCATTACTGGTTGGTAACACTGTTAGACCCACGCTAAAAGGAGAACTTTATGTCTCTTATTCCCGAGGCGGAGAGGTCAGGCAAAATGCAGCAGTTCCAGAAGGCCATAGTCACGGAAGTAGGCAAAGCATTCCCCTCACAAAACGCTAGCGGCATAGGTCATGAATCAGTGGACAACCGAGGCGTACAGCCGAGAGAGGCACAAGTCCAATCCGCCAGAGGTAGGGGAACAGTCTTTAAGATGTGGGACAGTTTTCTCAGCCCCTCACGTACCACAGCCCCTGAGGTGCGGGGTAGTGCCACAAGAAATCCTAAGTTTGCCCAGATGCTGAAGGAGTACCTTGCAGATCGAACAACTGTACTCCGACATTCCTCTGTGCCTTACAATTATTGGGTATCCAAGCTGGACACGTGGCATGAATTGGCTCTCTACGCCTTGGAAGTCCTGGCCTGCCCTGCTGCTAGCGTTTTGTCAGAGCGTGTTTTTAGTGCCGCAGGTGGAATCATTACAGATAAACGCACCCGCCTGTCAACTGAAAATGCTGACAGGCTGACTCTGATCAAGATGAACAAGGGTTGGATTGGGCCAGACTTCACCACACCACCAGCAAATGAGAGCGGAATTTAAAGTTTGCCATGTACCTCCACTCACCCATGGGTACACACTTCTGGACTTTGGATAATCGCTGGACTGCTCCTCCTTCTCCTCATGCGCCACCATGATGATGACCGTTACAAATTGCAATACTTAGGCCTTTGTTTCAGGTATACCCCCAGTGGTAAATTTTTTCGCCCATTCTTTGCAGAATGGACATTACAACGACAGGAGACCCGCTCCTTTGCAATGGGAACAATGTTTTGAGGCCCTCATGCACGTCTCTACCCAGGGACAACGTGGAGCCTCCCAATTTTTGGCTGCCCTGCCTAAGGGCTATACTACAATAGACCCACTTCCTTCCAATGGGCACTTCAGGTTTACAGGCCCTCATGCACGTCTCTACCCAGGGACAACGTGGAGCCTCCCAATTTTTGGCTGCCCTGCCTAAGGGCTATACTACAATAGACCCACTTCCTTCCAATGGGCACTTCAGGTTTACAGGCCCTCATGCACGTCTCTATCCAGGGACAACGTGGAGCCTCCCAATTTTTGGCTGCCCTGCCTAAGGGCTATACTACAATAGACCCACTTCCTTACAATGGGCACTTCATGTTTACAGGCCATCATGCACGTCTCTATCCAGGGACAATATGGAGCCTGACGCTGCCACCGACTGCCACACACATGCTGTTTTTAAATGCAAGCACGGACGCAATAAGAACCTAACTGGTTTTTAGGAGCGACAATTACTGAGAAGTCTGACACTATCAGACACTGCTGACTGACGTGTATTATACACTAGACTTGTGCGTTATATAATAGTTTGTGCAAAACGCGCACCTGTACGCTGCCACCGACTGCCACACACGTGCTGTTTTTAAATGCAAGCACGGACGCAATAAGAACCTAACTGGTTTTTCGGAGCGACAATTACTGAGAAGTCTGACACTTTCAGACACTGCTGACTGACGTGTATTATTATACACTAGACTTGTGCGTTATATAATAGTTTGTGCAAAACGCGCACCTGTACCCTGCCACCGACTGCCACACACGTGCTGTTTTTAAATGCAAGCACGGACGCAATAAGAACCTAACTGGTTTTTAGGAGCGACAATTACTGAGAAGTCTGACACTATCAGACACTGCTGACTGACGTGTATTATACACTAGACTTGTGCGTTATATAATAGTTTGTGCAAAACGCGCACCTGTACCCTGCCACCGACTGCCACACACGTGCTGTTTTTAAATGCAAGCACGGACGCAATAAGAACCTAACTGGTTTTTAGGAGCGACAATTACTGAGAAGTCTGACACTATCAGACACTGCTGACTGACGTGTATTATACACTAGACTTGTGCGTTATATAATAGTTTGTGCAAAACGCGCACCTGTACGCTGCCACTGACTGCCACACACGTGCTGTTTTTAAATGCAAGCACGGACGCAATAAGAACCTAACTGGTTTTTAGGAGCGACAATTACTGAGAAGTCTGACACTATCTGGACTGTTTTACACTGTGTACACCAGCCCCAGATATGATGAAGGCTGGTATACGGTCACCACTACCCTGCCTGCCTGCCTGCCTGTATACTGCTACAATAGTCCTGACAAGGACTCTTCTGGTCACTAGCCTGTATTCCGACCTGGCTATACCCTGCCTGTATATAGCAACAATAGTCCTGAGAAGGACTCTGCTACTGTACTCCGACCTGGCTATACCCTGCCTGCCTGTATACAACTAGAATAGTCCTGAGAAGGACTTCTGGTCACACTGTTTGCAGCCCTGCTCCGGAACTAACTATAAAGGGCCGCAAAGCTTTCCCTGAATCAGCGACACGCTCCCTGCACTGACTGTCTGGATAGTTGTGAGCAGAGCACAGCGCGCCGGCCGATATAAAGGCTCGGTCACGCTGTGCAGGCCGGCCAATCACTGCAATTCCACAACTAACAGGGCTGTGGCATTGCAGTGGTCTGCCAGCCAATCCCTGCATGAGGGCTGGCTCTCAAAAGAGCGCCAACATGCAGAAATGAAGACCACGAGTACAGCACGAGTATCGCGAGATTACTCGGTCCCCGCCGAGCAGCCCGAGTACAGCGATACTCGTGCGAGTACCGAGTAGTGACAAGCATGCTCGCTCATCACTACCTCTAGGTGTATCTGACACTGACTAATGAAACCACGACATGATCTGGCATTGCCAGAATATCTGTTTGGCAGAGCAAGTCGAGGATCATGTGCAGATGTCACCATGGTCTGAGGTTTATCCTCTATACTCTTGAGCCGTGACTCAAGTACTTGTATGTAACGGTGTAACTGCTGATATTCTGCCATAACTGCCAGACCCTTGGCTCAGTCCTAATGTTACAGGGGGCTGTCTGATAACCTAAAGGAGTATCAGACAGTCAGGGTCCACCGTGCAAAGACTCTGCTGCAGACTATGGCAGAGTGCAATACCTCTGTTAACTCACAGAAGGATATAATAAGTAAGTAAAGCAATTCCTCCCTTACTTGGAGGGTGTGTGGAATGATCTCTGTTAATAATCACAGAGACAAAGGCAATGTTTGCGAAATGGCACCTACCTAGGTCCGCTCTTCTAGTGGTGCAAAAGAGACGAACAGCAGCTTAAGCCGCACAAAGCTCCTACCTGCGTTCGCTCCACTAGTGTGCGAGGACACGAACCACTAGATATGGCACCTGCCTAGGTCCGCTCTTCTAGTGGTGCAAAAGAGACGAACAGCAGTGTAAGCCGCACAAAGCTCCTACCTCTGTTCGCTCCCCTAGTGTGCGAGGATATGAACAACTGCCAGACGCAGTATAAGGAACGTTACCCTAGCGGCAACGTCCACCTACGAGTCGAACCACAAGGCCCAGCCAGACCATGTGCCTCAGGCACCTGCCTATGTCCGCTCCCCTAAGAGGTAAGGATACGGACAGCAGCCGAAGCTGTAAGGTATAAGAATGCTACCCTGCCGGTAGCGCTCACCTAGCATAGACAGAGGAATGCCTAGAGGAACGCGCACAGAGCGTCTACTCTTATGCATGAACCAAGAGGACTGAGCGCCATGCGGCGTGTGTCAGGGTCTTATATAGACTCTGTGCCTCATCCAAGATGGAGGACACCAGAGCCAATCCGCTGCCAGAACGACAGGAGTGACGTCATGCTGGCCTATCACTGAGCAAGGCATCACAAGCACATGACCAGCGACCAATCGGCATAGAAGGTGTCAGAGACATGTGACCTCGTGTCAGCGATGATGTCACCCGCACATGTGCAATGGCTCCAAGATAGGACTTAGTCTCTGGCGCTCGCACATGTGCAGTAGCAACAAATCTGGACTTAGTCTCCAGCGCTCGCACATGTGCAGTAGCAACAAATCTGGACTTAGTCTCCAGCGCTGGCACATGTGCAGTAGCAACAAATCTGGACATAGTCTCCAGTGCTCGCAGCAACCGTAACACTGTGTTGCAGAGCTGTGTGGTTTGCATTCACACTGTTATCATCTGCCTGATCTGTGAGGCTTCAGCTAACAAGGGTATTCAGGGTGGGTGATGTGTTTTGTCTATGTTTAGGTAGATAACTGGGAAGCTCTTGTGATGCACCACTAGTAAGTTGTGTTCACACACACACACACACACACACACACAAACACACAATTACTGCTGCTACGCAGAGGGCTTAGCAAGCAGTAGGCAACTGAATAGATTGTTCTATTATTTCAATTTTATGCATGATTGTTATTGTTTGTTTTGGGAAAGTGAAACAATCATTTATGAACCCAACTGCATACAGTGCTTTTCATGTTGCATGGTTTTGCTGCATACTGGGGAGCCCACCAAAAACAAGAGTGAAAATGAAGCATAAGTCGCAAAGGGAATTTCACTGTGCTACAATGCGGCCTAGCGGGGCTGTGCAACCACCACCTTCACCATCACGTGCATCTGCGTGCTCTTCATCCTCTCTGACTGTGGGGACAGCAGTCACACATGCTTTTTCACACTGAACTTCCACCCCGTTACCCGTAAGCGGGAGTGTGATTGGCAGGTCGTCACTTGTTTTGTAAGTGCAAACAGATGGTATTGTTGAACTGTCAGACATCGAGAGAACCACCATTGGATGAAGGAAACATTATATCCATGCCTGCACCTTCGTCAAAGATTGGCTGGACTACCTGCAGTTAATTATTGCGTTCCACAAATGGAAAGGAGTGTAGAATGCCCATGTGTAGCACCTTGCTTGGCAGCAAAGGAACAATAACTTAGTATTCCAGACAATTTTATGATGGCAGAAAAAGAGTCAGCTCTTTGGGCAAATTAAATAGCGTGGCAAAAGTGGGCAGGTGGGTACAGTGGCCGTGTTCTGTGTGTACCAGGACAGTAAAGGAAGCCTCACTTTCTATCCCTCCTAATGATGAAATGCAGCAAGGAATTCCATGAGTTTGCTATAAAAATAGCGTAGCAAAATGAGCAGGAGGGTGTAATGCAGAGGTGCTAGAAATAGCTTGCCGCCAGTGGGGCACAAATGGAGTATAACAGCCCTTTTTTGGATGCCACTAAGTTGCAGCATTTATTGCTATTATTATAGCTTATTAAAAACTGAGCAGGAGGGTGTAATTCAGAGGTGCTAGAAATAGCTTGGCACCAGTGGGGCAGAAATGGAGTACAACAGCCACTTTTTGGATGCCACTAAGTTGCAGCATTTTTTGCTATTATTATAGCTTATTAAAAACTGAGCAGGAGGGTGTAATGCAGAGGTGCTAGAAATAGTTTGCACCAGTGTGGCAGAAATGGAGTAAAACAGCCACTTTTTGGATGCCACTAAGTTGCAGCATTTTTTGTTATTATTATAGCTTATTAAAAACAGAGCAGGAGGGTGTAATACAGAGGTGCTGTAAATTGCTTGCCACCAGTGGGGCAGAAATGGAGTACAACTGCCACTTTTTGGATGCCACTAAGTTGCAGCATTTTTTTGCTATTATTATAGCTAATTAAAAATGAGCTGGAGGGAGTAATGCAGAGGTGCTGTAAATTGCTTGCCACCAGTGGGGCAGAAATGGAGTACAACAGTCACTTTTTGGATGCCACCAAGTTTCCTCAGTGTTTGCTATTATAATGGCTTAGTAACAATGAGCTTGAGGGTGCAATGCAGAGGTGCTGCAAATAGCTTTGCACCAGTCGGACACTAATGAAGTCCAACAGCCACTTTTAGGATGCCACTAAGTTTCCTCAGTGTTTGCTATTATAATGGCTTAGTAACAATGAGCTTGAGTGTGCAATGCAGAGGTGCTGCAAATAGCTTTGCACCAGTGGGACACTAATGAATTCCAACAGCCACTTTTAGGATGCCACTAACTGGCAGCACTCTGCAATTAAAATGGCTTTGCCAAAAAGGGCAGGAGGGTACAGTGGCCGGGTGTGGGTCAGTGTAGAGGAAAGGAAGCCTCACTTTCTATTCCTCTTAATGGTGAAATGCAGCAAGGAAGTCCCTGAGCTTAGCTACACAGACACTGTTATCTGTAGCTGTTAAAAACTCTTTCCATGGACCTGACTGTCACCTATGTCTCTGACCCTGCTGTAATTAGCCCTTAAAAGGGCTGAAAGAAACTTCTATCCCTATTCTGTATAGCGCTGTGTCTAGAGTGTACAAAACTGGATCGGCGACAGGAGCTGCGCCAGCGGTGACTGACACCCAGACGCAGAAGGCAGATAATGGCGTCCAGATGGGCAGATACCCATTTTTATAATGCAGGGACATGTGACATGGACAGCCTATGACACATACCCTTGCTTGTCTGGCAAAAAGTCCACTTAGCTGTGTGTGTCTGGGATTAGCTGACATGATGGCCCGCCCCACTACACGCGTGCTTAGGGAAGGAAGAAAAGAAAAAAAAAATGGCGATCGCCATTATCCCAGCAGCAGTGATCTGAACGCGCAGTCCCCGCACACTATACGCTGAAATTTCATAACAGTGTGAGTCACAGAGTGACTTACACTATTACAGCGAAATGCCAGCTACTAATTAGCTTGGCTTTTTGCTGCTAGAACCGTTCTCGAACGTAACTCGAGTTATCGAGCTTTTAGCAAAAAGCTCGAGTTCTAGTTCTATCTAGAACATCCTCCAAAATCACTCGAACCGCGAACTGGAGAACCACGAAACACGAACCGCGCTCAACTCTACTCGCTACTTAGCAAGTATTTCCCATTGACTTACATTGGGCCCACTACTAGTAACAAATAGGCGAGTAGCGGACAGTACTCGCTAACAGCATAAGCGAGTATGAATAGTCAACAACTTGCTCAACACTAAAAATGGCCATTTCTGCCTGGACCATACAATTACCACTATTTAGATCAGGGGTCTCAAACACGCGGCCCGCGGGCTGCATGCGGCCCCTCAGGGTAGTCCGTGCGGCCCCCAGGCCCGTGCCCCTGTTCAATATCGCGGCAGGTGCAGGGGCCGCAGCCACTGTCTGCGCTTTATGTCAGATGAATGTGTTGCCAGCGCTGCGCTCTCGCGCCGCCAATACAATCATCTCACATAAATCACTGACAGTGACACTGCACCGGCCGCGATAGTGAACAGGGGCATGGGTCTGGGGGCCGCACGAAGCAGAGATGAGGCAGCGGAGGGAGCGCGGGACAGGTGAGAAGAATGGTTTGTGTGTGTGTGTGTGTGTGTGTGTGTGTGTGTGTGTTGGACGTTAACCCCTTAGCGACCTATGATGTACTGGTTACGTTATGGATCCCTGGTACTTAAGGACCCATGACGTACCCAGTACGTCATTGCGAAATCGCAGCCCCTGTGGCTACGATCGCTGCAAATACCTTTAGATTTGGGGAGGAGGGGACCTCAGGAGGGGTGGTGTCTCCTCCCTGGACCTACGGAGGCTGTGATTGCCTGACGAACGCCGCTCAGCCAATCACAGCCACTAATGTTTCAGCCATTGAAAATCGCTGAAACATTGAAATCCAGCCAAGATCAGGGCAGCTGTAGCCCTGATCATTGGCTGGAGCTGGATGACCTGTGTTTCACCCGCCCCCAGCTCTGATTGGAGAGACCGGCCTTGTGACCGATCTCTCCAATTACTGTGGATCTGGGGCCGCAGACCACTCCCCTTACCTTCACTCCGGCGTCTGTGGAAGGTGAGGGGAGCTGCTGACCCATTACTACAGGATGGGGACAAAGTGCGCACATTACTATGAGATGGGGATAAGGCAGGGGACATTACTATAGGATTGGGACATTACAAGGATGGGCACAATACTATTGGATGGGGACATTATTACTATAGTATGGGGACATTACTACAGGATAGGGACTAGGATGGGGACAAGGTGGGCACAGTACTATAGGATGGGGACATTACTACAGGATGGGGACAAGGTGGGCACATTACTGTAGGATAGGGACACTACTACAAGAGGACAAGGATGGGAAACATTACTATAGAATAGGGATAATGCTGGGCACATGTCAGGGCCAGGCAGTCGGGCAGACCCAGGAGGTGGATCCACTGGTCCGAACTCTAAGATGGTGGTAAGGAGTCCGGTAGCTGAAGCACTATGGGCAGCAGAACAGTCCGTGCAAGTGAGTGTAACGGAGAAGTCCCTGGGACCACGGAGTCACAGATGGTAGTCCGGGTGACGTAGCTCAGGTTCGGAAGCCGAGATGAGGTCAGGCGGGGTCCGGAACCTTTGGAGCGAGATGACGGGTCACCGCAGGGATCCGAGATGGTACGGACTGTCAGATGGCAGACGGACAGCGTGCGGGGTTCGGGATTCAGCAGGACCGGATGCCGAGGCAGGATCAGCTCTAGAAGAGAGATACGTGAGTATGGCAAGGAGACACAAGGAGACCTGACTCCTAGCTTGGAAAACACGAAGATCAGGCCCCGCCCCCTTGGACAATAAACCCTTATATACCCTGTACCTGTTTAGCTTCATTTCCTGTTAATGGACGCTGGCCCTTTAAGAAAGGGTCAGTGACCGCGCGCGCGCCCTAATGCGCATGCGCGCCGCCCGGGTGCCAGAAGCCAGGGAAGGAAGCTGAGGGGAGGACGCAGGGGAGCCGGCCAGGGCCTGGGAAGCCGTCAGACGCCGGGATCGGAGGCCAGGGAACCTGGGAAGGACGGGCACCGGAGGCTGGAGAGCGGGGAGCGTGGCAGGTGAGCCGGGGAGCGGGGCTGAGGACCCGGGGAGCGGGGCAGAGGACCCGGGGAGGGGAGCCAAGGACCCGGGGAGCGTGACAGTACCCCCGCCCCACGCCCCCCTCCCCGCAACCGGGACATGAAGGCACGGATCAGAGGAGTGCCCACGTTCTCCCTGGGCTTCCAGGATCTATCCTCAGGACCATACCCCTCCCAGTCCACCAGGAAGAACTGTCGGCCTCGAACAGTCTTCATGGCCACGATATCCCTTACCGCATAGATGTCGTCCTCGGCAATAGGAGGAGGAGCCGGACTGGCAGCAGAGGAGAAGGGACCAAGGAAAACCGGCTTGAGCAGAGAGACGTGGAAGGAGTTGGGAATCCGCATCGTGGCCGGAAGCCTCAGTTTGTAGGAGACCTCATTGATCTTGCTGAGGACCTTAAACGGCCCGATGTAGCGAGGACCCAGCTTGTAGGAAGGTATCTTCAATCGGATGTACTGGGAAGCAAGCCAGACCAGGTCACCAGGAGAGAAACACGGAGGGTCCAGGCGCCTCTTGTCGGCGTGTTTCTTCATCCGCTGGGAAGCGCGCCCAAGGGACTCCTTGACAGAGTCCCAAATGGTAGCGAAGTCACGGGCTACAGTATCAGCAGCAGGGACATCCGAAGAAGGGGATATAGGCAACGGGATGGAGGGCTGAAGTCCGTAAACGACATGGAAGGGAGACTTGGAGGACGACTCACTGATGTGGTGGTTATGGGAGAATTCAGCCCAAGGCAGAAGCGTGGACCAGTCGTCGTGATGGGCGTTGACATAGTGACGTAAGAAGGAGGTCAAGATTTGATTGACCCTCTCCACTTGGCCATTAGACTGAGGATGGTAAGCAGAAGAAAAGTCCAGAGTCACTCCCAGATGTTTGCAGAGCGCCCTCCAGAAGCGGGAGGTGAACTGAGTTCCCCTGTCGGACACGATGTGGGATGGAAAGCCATGCAAGCGGAAGATGTGATGTATATAGGCTTCCGCGAGTTCCTGAGCAGAGGGCAGTCCGGCCATAGGGACGAAGTGAGCCATTTTGGAGAACCGGTCCACCACAACCCATATGACTGTGTGCCCGGAGGATAATGGCAAGTCCGTAATAAAGTCCATCGCTATGTGTTGCCATGGAACTGAGGGTATAGGCAGAGGCAGAAGACGGCCATATGGCAGGTGCTTGGGCGTCTTGTTCCTGGCACAAGAGGAGCAGGCAGAGACGAAAGCAGCGACGTCCGTGCGAAGGGATGGCCACCAGTAATGGCGTACAATCGCACCCCATGTTCTCTTCTGACCTGCATGACCGGCTGTTTTTGAGGCATGACCCCAGTGTAAGACTTTTTGCCTGTCGATCTCAGAGACATAGGTCTTCCCGGGCGGTATCTGGGCCAGGGTGACAGGAGCCACCGGAATAATTTTGCTAGGAGAGATGATAGGTTGGGTACTCTCTTCCTCCTGCTCCATGGGCATGAGAGACCTAGACAGGGCATCAGCGCGTACATTCTTGTCCGCGGGTCGGAAATGGAGCTGGAAATCAAACCTGGCAAAGAATAAGGACCACCTGGCTTGCCGTGGGTTCAGTCGCTGAGCGGACCGAAGGTATTCCAGGTTCTTGTGGTCCGTGTAGATAATCACGGGGTACACTGCTCCTTCCAGGAGGTAGCGCCACTCCTCCAGAGCCAGTTTGACCGCCAATAGTTCTCGGTCACCGATGGTGTAGTTGCGTTCAGGCGCTGAGAAGCTCTTGGAGAAAAAACCGCAAGTCACCATCTTCCCGGAGGAGGACTTCTGCATGAGCACTGCTCCGGCTCCTGAGGAGGAGGCATCCACCTCCAAGGTGAACTGGCGGTTTAACTCCGGTCGGTGGAGTACAGGAGAGGAGGCAAATGCTCGCTTCAGAGAGCAAAACGCGGCGTCGGCCGCAGGTGACCAGTCCTTTGGATTAGCCTCCTTCTTGGTCAAGGCGGAGAGAGGAGCAGTCAGGGCAGAGAAGTGAGGGATAAACTGGCGGTAGTAGTTGGCGAATCCCAGGAACCGTTGGATTGCCTTCAGTCCAGAAGGGGGAGGCCAGTTGAGAATGGAGGAGACCTTCTTTGGATCCATCTGCAGCCCTGTGCCCGAGATGATGTATCCCAGGAAAGGGAGAGAAGACTGCTCAAAGACACACTTCTCATATTTGGCGTAGAGACGATTCTCTCTCAGTCTCTGTAGAACCAGCCGTACGTTCTCTCTGTGGGTCTGGAGGTCCGGAGAGAAGACAAGGATGTCATCCAGATAAACTACTACACAGATGTAGAGGAGGTCCCGGAAAATGTCGTTCACCAATTCTTGGAATACGGCAGGAGCGTTACACAGACCGAAGGGCATTACGCAGTATTCATAGTGCCCATCGCGAGTATTAAACGCGGTCTTCCATTCGTCCCCAGAGCGGATACGAACTAGGTTGTAGGCACCCCGAAGATCCAGTTTGGTGAACACACGGGCTCCTCTGAGCCGGTC
Organism: Anomaloglossus baeobatrachus; assembly: GCF_048569485.1. Taxonomy (NCBI): domain Eukaryota; kingdom Metazoa; phylum Chordata; class Amphibia; order Anura; family Aromobatidae; genus Anomaloglossus; species Anomaloglossus baeobatrachus. Next base: position 142,386,325 of record NC_134354.1, on the reverse strand, counting down.
GAACAATTCGGGGATGAGCGGCAGGGGGTACTTGTTTTTTATGGTGATCTGATTCAAACCCCGGTAGTCAATGCATGGGCGTAGGTCACCCTCTTTCTTCTTAACGAAGAAGAAGCCTGCTCCCGCAGGAGAGGAGGATCTCCGGATGAATCCCTTTGCCAGGCTTTCTGTGATGTAGGTAGACATGGCCCTGGTTTCGGCTGGAGACAACGGATATATCCGTCCTCGAGGTGGTGTTGTTCCTGGGAGCAGGTCGATGGCGCAATCGTAGGGACGGTGTGGCGGAAGTACCTCAGACTCCTTCTTGTCAAAAACGTCTGCGAAGGACCAATAGGCCGAGGGCAGTTCCGGTAGGTTCTCTGGAACCGGAGGTCGTCGGATGGGTTGTATAGACTTCAGACACCTCTCATGACAGGCGGAGCCCCATCGGGTGCTTTCGCCAGTGCCCCAGCTGACTGATGGTTCGTGTGTCCGCAACCAGGGAAGTCCCAGCAGGATTTGATGGGACATGTGTGGAAGGACGTAGAGAGCGATGTTCTCGGTGTGCAGGGCACTGATACGCAGTTCGACCGGCCTGGTGACCCAGGAGATGGTATCAGCGAGGGGTCTCCCATCCACAGAGGCAATCACTAGGGGCTTATCGAGTAGAGTAACAGGCAACTGGTACTTGTCCACCGTGGCCTGCTGGATGAAATTGCCTGCTGCTCCAGAGTCGAGGTAGGCCTCAGCCGTGAAGCGCGTCTCTCCCGCTGACACTTGCACGGTCCACATAACCGGGTCTGAGAGAGTCCCAGCACCTAGGGTGGCCTCTCCTACCAACCCTAGGCTTTGGAGTTTCCCGGCCTCTCTGGACAGGAGCGTAGCAGGTGTGTGTCCTCTCCGCAGTAAAAGCAGAGACCCTTGGCGAGCCGTTCTGCTCGACGTTGTTCAGACCGCCGTACTCGGTCAATCTGCATGGGCTCGTGGACGGGAATCCCAGCTGTTGATGACTGAGGTACGGAGGGCTTCCGTGGAGGAGAGGAATGCCGTACCGGACGTCTCTCACGAGATAGCTCTTTGGAGCGCTCCTGAAAACGAATGTCCACTCGAGTTGCTAGGGCAATCAGGGCATCTAGGGTGGAGGGCACGTCACGACCCGCCAACTCGTCTTTGATGCGACTCGAGAGTCCTTCCCAGAAGGCGGCTGTTAGGGCCTCATTCTTCCACCCGAGTTCTGAAGCCAAAGTGCGGAAACGGATGGCATATTGGCCTACCGTCAGTGTTCCTTGACGTAAGCGGAGAAGGGATGAAGCAGACGCAGAGGCGCGTCCCGGCTCGTCGAAGGTGCTGCGAAAGGCCTGCAGGAACTCTTGAAGGTCCTTGGTCATAGGGTCCTCCTTCTCCCACAAGGGATTCATCCACGCCAGTGCCTCGCCCTCTAAGTGAGACATGATGAAGGCGACCTTGGCTTGGTCGGAGGCAAACAAATGTGGCAGCTGCGTGAAATGAAGGGAGCATTGGTTTATGAAGCCCCTGCAGGTCTTGGGATCTCCGGCATAACGAGGTGGTGAAGCCAAACGGAGTCGGGAAGCATCCGAAGAGGCTGCCACGGGTGCGGGAGCCGTGGATTGACTAGTGGAGGCCCGGAATGTTGAAGGCGTAACTGCCGCTTGTAACGTGTACAGGCGGGTGTCCACGGAAGTCATAAAGTCCAACATGCGGGTCTGGACTTCACGCTGGCGTTGGAGTTCCTCTTGCAAGGCCGCTAGTGCTGCAGCGGGATCCATGGCCTGATCTTACTGTCAGGGCCAGGCGGTCGGGCAGACCCAGGAGGTGGATCCACTGGTCCGAACTCTAAGATGGTGGTAAGGAGTCCGGTAGCTGAAGCACTATGGGCAGCAGAACAGTCCGTGCAAGTGAGTGTAACGGAGAAGTCCCTGGGACCACGGAGTCACAGATGGTAGTCCGGGTGACGTAGCTCAGGTTCGGAAGCCGAGATGAGGTCAGGCGGGGTCCGGAACCTTTGGAGCGAGATGACGGGTCACCGCAGGGATCCGAGATGGTACGGACTGTCAGATGGCAGACGGACAGCGTGCGGGGTTCGGGATTCAGCAGGACCGGATGCCGAGGCAGGATCAGCTCTAGAAGAGAGATACGTGAGTATGGCAAGGAGACACAAGGAGACCTGACTCCTAGCTTGGAAAACACGAAGATCAGGCCCCGCCCCCTTGGACAATAAACCCTTATATACCCTGTACCTGTTTAGCTTCATTTCCTGTTAATGGACGCTGGCCCTTTAAGAAAGGGTCAGTGACCGCGCGCGCGCCCTAATGCGCATGCGCGCCGCCCGGGTGCCAGAAGCCAGGGAAGGAAGCTGAGGGGAGGACGCAGGGGAGCCGGCCAGGGCCTGGGAAGCCGTCAGACGCCGGGATCGGAGGCCAGGGAACCTGGGAAGGACGGGCACCGGAGGCTGGAGAGCGGGGAGCGTGGCAGGTGAGCCGGGGAGCGGGGCTGAGGACCCGGGGAGCGGGGCAGAGGACCCGGGGAGGGGAGCCGAGGACCCGGGGAGCGTGACAGCACATTACTATAGGGTGGGGACAAGGTTGGCACATTACTAAAGGATGGGCACACTACTATAGATTGGCGACATTACTAGAACATGGGAACAAGGATGAACACATTACTACAAGATGGGGACAAGGATGGGGAATATTACTTTAGGATGGGGACAAGGATGAGCACATTACTGTGGGATGGGGACTAGGATGGGGTACAATACTACAAGGGGACAAGGATGAGCACATTACTGTGGGATGGGGCACAATACTACAAGGGGACAAGGATGGGCACGTTACAACAATATGGGGAACATTACTAAAAGATGTTGGTCAAAATTTCTATATAGTGCTAATTGTAAGACTAAGTTACAAGAAAGGAATAAATGTAAAAAAAAAAAAGTTTATATTTAAATAAAGAATGTGCACGTTTGCTATAATGAACAAGTGAAAATGTTCAAAATCAGTGATCCCAAGGTGTGTAAAAAAAAATAAAATATATATATATATATTATATATGGTACCAATAAAAATGTCACTTTGTCCTGCAAAGAATGCGGCCCCCCAAATTATTTTTTTTCCTCTGTGCGGCCCATACACCCAGCCGAGTTTGAGACCCCTGATTTAGATGATGGACTAGCCATTTTTGCCTGGACCACAGATTTTGCAATACCAATATTTAGATTATGAAAATACCAATTTTTAGCTGGACCACACAATTACCACTATTTAGATGATTATATCGCAATTATTGGCTGGACTACAGATTTTTGGACTATTTGAGGCTGAAATAGCAATTTTGAGCTGTAAAATAGATTTTGCACTATTTAGAGGCTGAAATAGCAATTTATGGAAGGACCTCACACTTAGCAATCACTAAATGATGAAATGCTGATTTGTGGCACAAAACATTCCCTACACTGCATGCCCCTGCACTTCCCTATTAAACACTATCGCCCTCCTAACTATCTCAACTACCTAAAATTAGCTAGCTAAGCTGTCTCACAGCAGCGACAGCAGCACCATCCCTAAGCTACCAGTCACTAAATGGCACCTATGCTACATGTCCGCATTTTATATGCAGACGAGTATGTAAGTTAGGCAGCCAATGACACAAGCCCTTGTGTCTGAGTTTTATGGATGTTTTCTGTATCCTGATTGGCTGCCGGAACATCCACACTTAAGGCCCCGTTACACGCAACGACGGATCTAACGATATATCGCCGGGGTCACAGATTCCGTGACACTCATCCGGCATCATTAGTGACGTCGTTGCGTGTGACAGCAAGGAACGACCGTTAACAATGGAAAATACTCACCTTATTGTCCATCGTTGACAAGTCGTTCCTTTTTAAATAATCGTTGATTGTTGAGCACGCAGGTTGTTCGTCGTTCCCGAGGCAGCACACATCGCTACGTTTGACACCTCGGGAACGACGAACTGCAGCTTACCTGCGACCGCCAGCAATGCGGAAGGAAAGAGGTGGGCGGGATGTTACGTCCCGCTCATCTCCGCCCCTCTGCTTCTATTGGGCGGCCGCTTAGTGATGCCGCTGTGACGCCGCACGGACCGCCCCCTTAGAAATGAGGCGGTTCACCAGCAACAGCGACGTTGCTAGGCAGGTACGTCCGTGTGACGGCTCCTAACAATTTTGTGCGCCACGGGCAGCAATTTGCCCGTGAATCACAAACGACGGGGGTGGGTGCTCGCTGCATGTAAAACCCCCTATAAAAATAAAAATAAAAAATAAAAAATGCCCGCTGCTCCTCGGACCTCTCTCCACCCCCTTCCCTCATCAAACACATCCCATGCTCATCATACAGAATCACTATCATAGCCAAAGTGATAATAAAGTAGAAGAAAAAAATTATAGCAACCGTGAACAGTTACCGAATAAAACCAATCTTTGCCAGATTGTGAGAATATTGTTTGTGAATCCAAGCCCGAGCCAAACGAGCCAAGGCACGAATTTGAAATTGGCAAACCTTTTTCAAACAAGTTTGCTCATCTCGAATGTTTAATACTTATTTCATCTGCTGTATCTGCCTTTCTAGCTATCTTTCTAACTAGAGTATCTACAGTACATCATAAAAGTGAGTACACCCCTTACATTTTTGTAAATAATTTATTATATCTTTTCATTGGACAACACTGAAAATATGACATTTTGATAAAATGTAATGAATTCAGTGAATAGCTTATATTACAGTGAAAATTTAGCGTGGCCTCTAAATAACTCAATACGCAGCCGTTAATGTCAAAACTACTGGCAGCAAAAGTGAGTACACCACTAAGTAAAAATTAACAAATTGTGCCCAAAGTGTCAATATTTTGTGTGGCCACCATTATTTGAACTCGAAGAGAGAAAGAGATACACAACCGAGTAAGTCCACTGTTGCTCAGGCTTGGGGGAAGAGATATCAGCTCTAAGGCGGGCTTTGCACGCTGCGACATCGGTAACAATGTGTTACCGATGCTGCAGCGATAGTCCCGCCCCCGTCGCACGTGCAATATCTAGTGAAAGCTGCCGTAGCGATTATTATCGCTACGGCAGTTTCACACGCACATACCTGCCGTGCGACGTCCCTCTGGCCGGCGACCCGCCTCCTTCCTAAGGGGGCGGGTCGTGCGGCGTCACAGCGACGTCACACGGCAGGCGGCCAATTGAAGTGGAGGGGTGGAGATGAGCAGGATGTAAACATCCCGCCCACCTCCGTCCTTCTCATTGCAGCCGGCGGCAGGTAAGGTGAAGTTGCTCGCTCCTGCGGCTTTACACACTGCGATGTGTGCTGCCGCAGGAACGAGGAACAACATCGTACCTGTCGCTGCACCGGCATTATGGAAATGTCGGAGGCTGCAGCGATGATACGATAACGACGCTTTTGCGCTCGTTCATCGTATCAAAAAGGATTTGCACGTTGCGATATCGACTGCGACGCCGGATGTGCGTCACTTTCGATTTGACCCCATCGACATCGCACGTGCAATGTCGCAACGTGCAAAGCCGCCCTAAGAGCGAGTTTTGAAAGGGGATAACTGTCTGTGGTAGTGGGCAGGGAATTCAGCGAAACATATTGACCCCTGGGTTTCGGTGCCCTGGGAAGAAGGAGGACTAGCTTAACTTGCCAGCCAGCAAACCATTCACAAGGAAGTGCCATCACCAGTAACTTTCATGTTTGTGCCTGTGTACTATGCAGAAGATGAAATGAAGTGTCCTACCTGCTCCATCCTATTCACAAGTGTTGTGTCCAGTAAAGATGGCCTTGTCTATCATACTTTTCCTTGTCTCCAATGGACCAGTTGAGGAGTGTAACAGGACTGACTTGGAGGTAACCAGAGAAACAACCCCTGCACATGCAGACACTCAAATCTCTCATTTAAAAGCAGTGTGCCGGGATGCTGAACCTTCTCTGCTTGCCTATGGTGATTGCCACCCAGCACCTTCAGTTCACATCATGTTTAGAAAAGACTTCCTTCTGGGACAATAGCCATACAGAAGAATTTGATGCAGTGTGTGGCATATGGTCTGAGCATTGACTAAAGGCTGCTTTACACGCAACGGCATCACTAACAAGATGTCGTTGGGTTCAAGGAATTCGTGACGCACATCCAGCTTCGTTAGCGACGTCGTTGCGTGTGACACGTACAAGTGACTACTAACGATCAAAAATAGTCACCTAATCGTTGATCGTTGACACGTCGTTCAAATCCCAAATATTGTTGATGGTGCTGGACCCAGGTTGTTCGTCGTTCCTGAGGCAGTACACATCGCTACATGTGACACCCCAGGAAAGACGAACAACACCGTACCTGCGTCCTCCGGCAACAAGGTGGGTGTGACTTTCATGGGGCTGCTCTCTGCCCCTCCGCTTCTATTGGGCGCGTGCTGTGTGACGTCGCTGTAATGCCACAGGAACTGCCCCCTTTGAAAAGAGGCTGTTCTCTGGCCACAGCGACGTCGTTACGAAGGTAAGTATGTGTGACGGGTGCTAGAAATTTTGTCCGCCATCGGCAGCGATTTGCCTGTGATGCACATACGATGGAGGCGGGTGCAAACGCTAGCGACATCGCTAGCGATGTCGCAGTGTGTAAAGCCCCCTTAACTCCCCACCAATTTAAAGGAAACCTGTCACCAGTTTTGGCGACTATAAGCTGCGGCCACCACCAGTGAGCTCTTATATACAGAATTCTAGAATACTGTATATAAAAGCACAGGTCGCTGTGTAGAACATAAAAAACAGTCTAATTGGTATCACTGGTCTCGGTCCGGCACAATTTAGCGTGCTGTATATAAGAGCTCCGTGGTTATGGCCGCGGCGTATGGTCGCCAAATCTGGTGACAGGTTTAAGTTCTGCAGCAATTCTGTCCGCATTCATACGTCTATTTTGAAAACACAACCTCTGTACACTGACTACATTACATTGTATCGTAGTTTCATATCTTCAGTGTTGTCCCATAAAAAGATATTATAAAATATTTTCAAACATGTGAGGGATGTACTCACTTTTGTGAGGTACTGTATTTATAATCTATCTATCAGTCTTTCTGTCTATTTATCCACCTGTCTATCTGTCTGTTTGACATTAAAGGGAATCTGACAGCTGACACATACTACCCAAACCATAAGATGCCTTCTCCAGAAGCTAGCCCTACACAAAATGCAGCTTAGATTAATATTATTAGAGAATAGACAATATTTTTTACGCTGCAGCAGCAAGGACTGTAAGGCAATAATCACTGCCTAGATGCCTCTAATACACTATCCCTTCTCCAGCAGCTCTTTCTACACTAAATGCTGCTAAGAGTGGTATTATTAGAGAAAAGAAGAAATTTGAATTAGCCCTAAAAAGGACTTTTGGGTTAACGTAGTAGCAGCAAGGTCTGTAAGGCTAGATCCCTGCCTACAGGCTTCTAATACACTATCCCTTCTCCAGCTGTTGCTCTACACTAAATGCAGATAAGAGCCATATTATTAGAGAATATAATAGGCTCTCCCTACAATATTTCCTGGGTAGTGTGCCGAACATGGCGTCACTGGGTCTTATATATACCCGATGAAGTGATGCAGCCTGCAAATCACAATAATTCCAGTAGCCAAAATGACTACAGCATTACTGTGATTGGCAGGCAATGCCTGCATGTTTAGTGGCGTAACATGAGGGATGAGGACTTGAGCATGGCACCCAACCACAAGGATACCCAATCAACTATGAAGCATACCGTTGCTGAATTGAGTACCAAACAGTGCAGAACAAGCTCATCATTAATGAATAGTCTAACCATACACAAAATATTTTACCATGGTGCACATTCACCAACAAATTGCAAGTTAATTTATCCACTCATATCAAAGTTCAGAGGCTCTTGGGAAGAATCATTTTAGCATTCCATTCTTCTACATTTCAAGGGGTTTTTATGTCCCACTATCGGGGAAATAATTAAAGTTTTGCATTGTATTGCATTGTATCCCTGTTGTTAGGCATAAGTTAGTTTTCCTATGTATTTTGTCCCAACTCACTCCCTATAGCCCAGTGATAGCCCACTAGAGTTCAAACATTTGGGGTCACCCAGACAATTTTGTCTTTTCCATGAAAAATCATACTTTTATTTATCAAATGAGTTGCATAATGAATAGAAAATATAGTCCAGACATTGACTAGGTTAGAAATAATGATTTTTACTTGAAATAATAATTTTCTCCTTCAAACTTTGCTTTCGTCATAGAATGCTCCTTTGCAGCAATTCCAGCTTTTGCAGACTTTTGGCATTCTAGCTGTTAATTTGATGAGGTAATCTAGAGATATTTCACCCTATGCTTCCCCCCTCCCACAAGTTGGATTGCCTTGATGGGCACTTTTTGCGTACCATACGGTCATGCTTCTCCCACAACAGCTCAATAGGGTTGAGATTTTGTGACTGGGCTGGCCACTCCATTACAGATAGAATACCAGCTGCCTGCTTCTTTCCTAAATAGTTCATGCATAATTTGGAGGTGTGTGTTAGGTCATTGTCCTGTTGTAGGATGAGATTAGCTCCAATCAAGCGCTGTCTACAGGGTATGGTGTTGCAAAATGGAGTGATAGCCTTCCTTATTCAAAATCCCTTTTACATTGTGCAAATTTCCCACTTTACTAGCACCAAAGCAACCGCAGACCATCACATTACCTCCACCATGCTTCACAGATGGCATCAGGCACTGTTCCAGCATCTTTTCAGTAGTTCTGTATCTCACAAATGTTCTTCTGTGTGATCCAAACACCTCAAACTTCGATTTGTCTGTCCATAACACTTTTTTCCAATTTTCCTCTGTCCTATGTCTGTGTTCTTTTGCCCATATTAATTTTTCCTTCTATTAGCCAGTCTCAGCTATGGCTTTTTTTTGCCACTCTGACCTGAAGGTCAGCATCCTGAAGTCGCCTCTTCACTGTAGACGTTGTCACTGACGTTTTGCAGGTAGTATTTAAAGAGGCTGCCAGTTGAGGACCTGTGAGGTGTCAATTTCTCAAACTAGACACTCTAATGTACTTGTCTTGTTGCTCAGTTGTGCAGCGGGAACTCCCACTTCTCTTTCTACTCTGGTTAGAGCCTGTTTGGTCTGTCCTCTGAAGGGAATAGTACGCACCTTTTGTAGGAAATCTTCAGTTTCTTGGTAATTTCTCACATGGAATATCCTTCATTTCTAAGAACAAGAATAGAATGTCAAGTTGCACATGAAAATTCTCTTTTTATGGCCATTTTGAAAGTTTAATGGGACTAACAAATGTAATGCTCCAGATTATCAGCTAGCTCAAAGAAAGACCAGTTTTATAGCTTCTCTAATCTGCAAACCTGTTTTCAGCTGTGTTAACATACTTGCACAAGGGTTTTCAAAGAATTTCTAAACATCCATTAGCCTTCTAACACAGTTAGCAAGCACAATGTACCATTAGAACACTGGAGTAATGGTTGTTGGAAAGGGGCCTCTATACACCTATACAGATATTGCATTCAAAACCAGACGTTTGCAGCTAGAATAGTCATTTACCACATTAACAATGTATAGAGTGTGTTTCTATTTAATTTAATGTTAACTTCATTAAAAAAATGTGCTTTTCTTTCAAAAATAAGGAAATATCTAAGTGACCATAAACTTTTGAACTGTAGTGTATGTTTGTTTCCTCCCTTATTTTCAATTTTGTAACTGTCCCTCCATCTGCAAGCATCATGTACATGCTCTCTGGAGAAGTTATTTCTTTTCACCTGCTGCAATCTTCTTCATAAGACAAGATTTTCAGTTTAAAGCAATCCTCTTTTCCTGGAGTCTTCTTACAAGAGATCGTGGCTGAGTTAAAACTATCTGAGGAATCGGTGTCTACATAAGTACTGGTCATATGAAGGGCCCGGAATGAGAGGTCGGTTCATGCACCATAACGTAGCACACACCCGTGAATCAGAATAGGGGTAATTACTTAAAGCTGGAAGGAGTTTTCCAAAACGACGCATCATGAAACTTCTTCATAAAAGCATCAGCGTTAGTACATAGGTTTCATATATGTATTAGGAATCAATAAATTAATTTACATCTATGTGAATATACACCATGTTAAAGTATTTTGTCTATGTTTGAGGAAATTACTGCAAGTTACTGCCATGTCTGCACTATTTTTAAGGTGTATTTTGCAGACTTGCCCACTCTGCATGACATCATCTCAAGTAGAAACCGTGCCTATTTTGACCTCCATCAAAAGTCTTTCATATAATCAGTGAAAACGTAAAGTCAGGAAAAGCGGCACTTCCCAATGGAGCATTTGCAATATTTTTATTGCGCAATAGTAAGCACAATTACAACATAGATGGGGAGGGAGGAGTGCAGGTACGCCAGACGACAGCCGTTTCGCACCGTAACAGGTGCATCCACAGGTCCGTATTCAGACCTGTGGAAGCACCTGTTACGGTGCGAAACGGCTGTCATCCGGCGTACCTGCACCCCTCCCTCCCCATCTATGTTGTAATGGTGTTTACTATTGCGCAATAAAAATACCGCAAATGCTCCATTGTGAAGTGCCGCTTTTCCTGTCAAAGATTTCATTGGATTTCTGCTTTCTGGCTGAGCACCACTGGAGTATGCTGGAGATCCGACATTCATGTGAACCATAAACCTGTGAGTAACGCATCTGAATCTGCAGTGCCTGGCCGTCTCTCTTCATTTCTGCTTTCATATAATCAGGTTCTGCACTTTCCTTAGATCTCATCTATTTCCAGAGACTTCAAAATAATCTCCAACTATAAGCAAATATTTTGTAAATTTAGAAATAATATACATTTTTCCATAAATTATGCACATTTTAGTTTATTGTAATACTTTTAGAATATTTCATATTTAATCAATATAGTAACATATTATTTAGAATAGATAATGAGGCTACATTTTTTCATAAACTAATTACTCTAATTTAATTTAGAATATTCCTTGTAAACATAAATAGTACTAGAAGGTGGCCCGATTCTACGCATCGGGTATTCTAGAATTTACGTATTGTGTAGTTCATGTATGATTTTTGTTATATATATATATAGAGATGTTGTTGTGTGTAGTTACCAAGTGTTTGTGTAGGCGCTGTACATGTTCTGGGTGTTGTCTGGGTGTGACGGGGGGGTGAGAGCGGTGTTGTATGTGTGTTGCGTGTGTTGCGTTGTTTGTGGAGCGCTGTGTGTCTGTAGCGTTGTGTGTGTGTTGCGCGGTTTGTGTGTGTGTGGTGTGTTTTGGGGGGAGGTATGTTTTGTGCAATGTGTGTGTTGTGCGGTATGTGCGTATATTTGTGTGTGCCGCGGTGTTTGTGTGTTGGGTGTTGTGTGTGTGCAGCGTTGTCTGTGTGTGTGGGTGTCTCTGTGTAGGGCAGTTGTTTGTGGTTCCCAGTGTGTGTGTGTGTGTGGTGTGGTGTGTTGTGCAGTGCGCGCGCGTGTGTGTGTGTGTGTGTGTGTGTGTGCATCAGCCTCTCTTCTCTCAGCCTACCTCTCCCAGCCTCCCTCCTCCCAGCCTCCCTCAGCATCAGCCTCCCTCTCCCAGCCTCCCCAAGCATCAGCCTCCACCAGCATCAGCCTCTCTCCTTCCAGCCTCCCCCAGCATCAGCCTCCGCCAGCATCAGCCTCTCTCCTTCCAGCCTCCTCCAGCATCAGCCTCCCTCTCCCAGCCTTCCCCAGGATCAGCCTCTCTCCTCCAAGCCTCCGTCCTCCCAGCCTTCCCCAGCATCAGCTTTCCCCTCCCAGCCTCCCTCAGCATCAGCCTTCCCCAGCATCAGCCTCTCTCCTCCCAGCCTCAGCCTCTCTCCTTCCAGCCTCCCCCAGCATCAGCCTCTCTCCTTCCAGCTTCCCTCAGCATCAGCCTTCCCTTCCCAGCCTTCCCGAGGATCAGCCTCTCTCCTCCCAGCCTCCTTCCTCCCAGCCTCCCCCTCCCAGCCTCCCTCAGCATCAGCCTTCCGCTCCCAGTCTCCCCCAGCATCAGCCTCCCCAAGCATCAGCCTCCACCAGCATCAGCCTCTCTCCTTCCAGCCTCCCCCAGCATCAGCCTCCCCTTCCCAGCCTTCCCCAGGTTCAGCCTCTCTCCTCCCAGCCTCCTTCCTCCCAGCCTCCTTCCTCCCAGCCTCCTTCCTCCCAGCCTCCCCCTCCCAGCCTCCCTCAGCATCAGCCTTCCGCTCCCAGTCTCCCCCAGCATCAGCCTCCCCAAGCATCAGCCTCCACCAGCATCAGCCTCTTTCCTTCCAGCCTCCCCCAGCATCAGCCTCTCTCCTTCCAGCCTCCATCAGCATCAGCCTCCCGTTCCAGCCTTCCCCAGGATCAGCCTCTCTCCTCCCAGCCTCCTTCCTCCCAGCCTCCCTCAGCATCAGCCTTCCCCTCCCAGTCTCCCCCAGCATCAGCCTCCCCAAGCATCAGCCTCCACCAGCATTAGCCTCTCTCCTTCCAGCCTCCCCCAGCATCAGCCTCCCCAAGCATCAGCCTCCACCAGCATCAGCCTCCCTCGTCCCAGCCTCCCCCAGCATCAGCCTCCCCCTCCCAGCCTGCCCCAGCATCAGCCTCTCTCCTCCCAGCCTTCCCCATGATCAGCCTCTCTGCTCCCAGCCTCCTCCAGCACGCCGTGCTCCTCTGCCGACACTCACACACCCGATCGCATCCACTCACACACACCCGATCGCATCCACTCACACACACCCGATCGCATCCACTCACACACACCCGATCGCATCCACTCACACACACCCGATCGCATCCACTCACACACACCCGATCGCATCCACTCACACACACCCGATCGCATCCACTCACACACACAGACACTGACGATATCGCACATACGCGCTGATACTCACAACATCCGTAGATATCACATGCCTCTGGCCATGTGATCCTCCGTCAGGTCCTGGAAGATCACAACAGCACAGTATCGAGGCCGAAAAGCAAGCGATATCGCCGGATGCTGTGAGTGTGTGGATGCGATGTGAGGTGTGTGTGAGGTGTGTGTGAGGTGTGTGTGTGAGAGTGAGTGTGATCTGATGTGTGTGTATGTTTGTGTGTGTGCTGTTATGTGTGTGCGTGTGGATCTTCCGCTGCAGCAGGACCTTGATGCGCTTGTAACCATGCGAGCATGGTTACCAACGTATCCACACCACTCCCGTGCGAGCGGGGGCCGGGGGGGGTGGGGGGGAGTACAGTACTCACCTCCGTGACAGCCGTGTCAGTTCGGGGAATGCGCGGGGGGAGGGAGTGGGCGGGGCCAGAGCTAGCGTGCATTGCGTGAGGGGGGCGGGGCGTGGCGTGGCCGAATTGCCAATGCCTGCAGGGTGCCGGGGCGAGAGGCCAATCTGTGGGGGGGGCGGAGCCTGGGCAAGCGGCTGGCCAATCCGTGTGGGGGCGCAGCCTGGGCGAGCGGCCAATCGGTGTGGGGGGGCGGGGCCATGGCGAGCCCAGCGGCCAATCAGCTTTGTGTCACCGAAAGGACACAATTTTGGAGCATGACAGACAGACAGATAGACAGACAGACAGACAGAATAAGGCAATTATATATATAGATTAGTACATTCATGAACAAAGTAGTCACAGTCTGTAATGGATAGATCTAGAGGTTTTTACCAATAATAAGCTATTAGAATGACTATTAACATAGAGACCGAAGGTTATTTTCCAATAAAACCGCTCTGTAGGATGCATCGATGTTGTGTGTTTTTCGATAGTTAAGCTTCCCTTAAGCCATCAGCAATAATCTCCTGGCTTCTTGAAACAGAGCAGATGAGACAGCATATCCTGAGCTGTTAGCAGGAAACAGAGCTAGAGGCATTTGCAAAACAACAGTGCCTCGGCAAGGATGGAGACAAGAAAATGATGTTTGCTGAAAATGGAAATTCTAACTGAAATAAGAAGAAACTGTCCCCAGAATACCTTGTGCAAGCTCAGAAAACCACAAGGGAATATCCATCAACCTGCATCAGACAATGCTACTTATTTCTGCTGCAAATTAATTTTATATCTCAGCTGACAAAATAATATCTTCAGAATCAATTTTGTTGCTGCTCCCAAATGCAAGGCTTCTACATTGATTTATAGAACACAAATATACTCCCTCGGCTAAGAGGCCCAAAACATGCATCTCAATGATGGCACTGGGTGGATCACTGCATTTTCTTGTAATTGTTTTATTTAAGAAAATAAATATTTATCATTTCACATTGCCAAGAGAGATTACATTTGGGGAATATATTAAATGATTTTAGTGAAGAGGAAAGCAATTGAGAAGCCCAGGAATATGAAGATTATTCAGATTCACATATTATAAATGTCTACTGATGTAGATGTTAGGATTTTATAATGTTTTTTGCTCTGACAACTAGACTTGAATCCTGTGTCTAAATTAATACATTTGCATAAACTGTTTATACCTTTCAGTCAACACCTAATCACCTTATCTCAACTCTTTCAGATAAATCAACAGAAATTGCCCCAGCTACCCACCCCTGGGCATCAGCCGTGTTGCTTGTGTAGACGGCAGGCGGTAATCCTCCACATACACTGGGCAGGTGGTGCTTATCCCCCAAGCAAAAAAAGTTCCTGGATAGAGTCCAACAATAGAGATAGGGCAGCACTCACCAACGTCCAGTAAAAAAGACTTTATTTATTCATGGTGCAGGTAAAAAGGCAGGAGCAGAGTTGACAGCAGGGCCCCCTCATGGACGACAGCCGTTTCGCGTGTACTCACGCTTCCTCGGGTCCATATGGACAGGCATAGACTGCCGCCTTATGAGGGGGTTGCGTCCAGTCTACATCACTGCCCAATTAAAAACAGCTGAGAAGTATAACACATCAAGCAAGTGCAACTTGCAAATAACATCAAGTGGACAATCCAAAAGAACTGTCCACATATACATAAAAGAAAGGACACATGTTAGTCATACAACGCAAACATTTTTTACAAAAAAACTGAAAGATCATTTTTGTCATTTAAATCCAAATTACCTTGGGCTCTGTACTTGATAATAAGTCTCGCCTCGGCTTGCAACAGCATCTTATGCAGGTCGCCCCCTTGTGGAGGTAAACTGATTCTCTCTAAGCCTGCAAACCGCAGGACATTAGGATCTCCATTGTGTGAACTGCGCACATGCTCAATAAGCTGAGGGGAGCCTTTACCAGATTTCACAGAATTATAATGTTCTTTAAACCTGACATACATCGGCCTGATGGTTTTTCCGATGTAAAATCGTCCACAGCCACAAAAGACCACGTACACAACAAAATTTGTTTTGCATGAAATAAAATGATTGACGTTATGCACAGAGGATCCAACAGTGATCGATTTACCTGTTATGTGTGAACTGCAGAACCTGCAGTTCTGTTAGGGCCGGGTGGACGGGCAGACCCAGGAGGTGTATCCACTGGGCCGAACACCTCGCTGAAGGCAAGGGGTCCGGTAGGCGGAGCACTACAGGTAGCAGGAGAGTCCGTTCAAGGAAGTGGAGTGTAGAAGTCCCTGGGACCACGGAGTCACCGAAGGTAGTCCGGGTGACGGAGCTCAGGTTCGGAGGCCGAGATGTTGTCAGGCAGAGTCCGGAACCGACGGAGCGAGATGACGGGTCACCACAGGGATCAGAGATGGTATGGACTGACGGGATGGTGGACAGTCACCGTTCGGAGTTCGGGAATCGTCAGGACCGGATGGCGAGGCAGGAGCGGCTCTAGGAGAAAGAGAGGTGAGTATATCGCAAGACACAAGGAGACCTGACTCCTAGCTTAGCAAAACACAAAGAACAGGCCCCGCCCACTTGGAAAGGATTCCCCTATATACCCTGTACCTGATTCACCAATATCCTGTTGGAGGACACTGGCCCTTTAAGAGAGGGTCAATGACCGCGCGCGCGCCCTAATGCGCATGCGCGAGGCCCGGGTGCCAGAAGCCAGGGCAGGGAGCGGTGAGCAGGAAGCAGGAGAACCGGGCTGGGGCTGAGTAGCCGACGGGCGCCGGGAGCGGGGACCGGGCTGCCTGGGGACCACAGGCGATGAAGCAGGAAGGCTGTGGAGCGGGGAACCGGGAGGCCTGGCACGGGAGCGGCGGAGCGCGGCCTGAGAGCGAGGAAGCGTGGCAGGGGAGCCGGTAAGCAAGGCAGGGGAGCCGGGGACCGTGGCACGGGAGCTGGGGAGCGTGACAAGTTCCCACACCTATAATTGCCAACGGGGCTATCCCTTTCTAACCAAGTAGATGGCTGCGACAGCCTATTTCTGACCAGCACATCTTTCAGATTACTGCCCCTTCGGTAAGTAACCAGGAGTTTTTTAGCAGTCATTTTGCTGAGATCGGTATCCTGCTCCAAGATGTGCCAATTTCTATGTAGGGCATTTTTTATCACAGACTCGAGTGGATCAAATTTAAAATTAAAAATAAATCTACGTGGCTGCACTCTTCTTGGGGGCCGGTCTGCGGTGCCAGTAACATCACGTTCAGCGTGTTTTAATACGCATTTATCAAAAGCAGATCATATAACATGTTCCGGGTACCCTCTTGTCCTCAATCTTCCTTTTAAGTCCTCCGATTGCTGCAAAAAAACCGCATCGTTGTTATTGATGCGGCGCAGTCTCACAAACTGACTATATGGAAGTGCATTTTTTCTATGTACCAGGTGAGCACTACCAAAATGCAACAGGGCATTGGAAGCAGTCGGCTTACGGTATACTTTGGTTTGTACACGCCCCTCCTCAATAGTGACAGCAACATCCAAGAAATTTAAAGACTGACCCCCGTAATCTGAGGTGAACGACATATTCATTGTGTTACTAGTATTAAGGTTGTAACTAACAAATTCAGAAAATTTTCAGGGGAGCCATCCCACACAACGAATATGTCGTCCACATATCTCAGATAAAATTTGATGAACCGGAGGAAAGGATTAGAAACGACAAAGACATACTTACTTTCAAAGACTCCCAAAAAAATGTTTGCGAGGGCACAAGTAACGGGCGTACCCATTGCTGTGCCCCCACACTGCAAGAACCACCTATCCAGGAACGTGAACGCATTCTTGCTTAGGATGAAGTCCAAAGCTTCTCCCACAAACTGACAAAAGAGAGAACTCTTCCCACACCTTTTCAAAACACTGTCCACAGCATC
This sequence comes from Anomaloglossus baeobatrachus, assembly GCF_048569485.1. Classification (NCBI taxonomy): domain Eukaryota; kingdom Metazoa; phylum Chordata; class Amphibia; order Anura; family Aromobatidae; genus Anomaloglossus; species Anomaloglossus baeobatrachus. Next base: position 142,369,166 of record NC_134354.1, on the reverse strand, counting down.
TATCCCCATGGCTTGCGGAATACGAGTATATAGACTCTCTACGTCAATTGACGCGAGTGAGAAACTTTCCTGCCAGGTAATACCCTTTACAAAGGAAACAAATTCTCCGGTGTCCTTGATGTAAGACGGTATACTAGTCAAAACCGGGCGCAACAACCAATCCACATAGTGGGACAGAGGCTCCATTAAGGAGCCTATGCCCGCCACTATGGGACGGCTCGGAGGTCTCTCCTTGTTTTTATGGACCTTGGGGATAAAATACCAGTGGGGTTTCATGGGGAAAATGGGAAAGAGCCTCTCTGCCAGTTTGGGAGTCAAAAACTCTAACTGTAAGAACTTGTCCAAAAGCCGCTTAAGTTGCTTTTTAAACCCATATACCCTTATACAAGCACTTTAGGGGCAAATCTGTGGCACCTTGCTCCAGCTCGGAGGTGCTCACACCCGCCGGACTGGATCACGGTGCCTTTGATTGCACCGCAGCTTTTGGGATGGATACGGTCAGTGATGCCAGATTGCTTCTCAGCTTAGTAGATGAAGTTCCGGATCAGTCAGGGGTTCTGGGTTTGTCCCCTCTTCCCCCTCTCCCCTTCTCCAAAGGGGTAAAATCCAATTTTTATCCTCCTACCTCACCAGGTAACCTGATTGACGTCTTTCAGGACGCTGTCCTGAAGGACGTTGATGCGTTGCTATACCCCGAGTCCCCTCACAATCTCAGTAAAACTGAGTGGTCTGCGATTCAGACAATGAAACAATGGGGTGACACCATTTTCCGCGAGGCGGACAAAGGGGGCAACGTGGTCCTGCTGAGCCGGGCGTACTATATTGAGGAAGCTAACCATCAGCTGTCGGATACCAGTATGTACACCCCCCTCCCTGCTGACCCCACACATGGGTTTAAAAAGCAACTTAAGCGGCTTTTGGACAAGTTCTTACAGTTAGAGTTTTTGACTCGCAAACTGGCAGAGAGGCTCTTTCCCATTTTTCCCACGAAACCCCACTGGTATTTTATCCCCAAGGTCCATAAAAACAAGGAGAGACCTCCGGGCCATCCCATAGTGGCGGGCATAGGCTCCTTAACGGAGCCTCTGTCCCACTATGTGGATTGGTTGTTGCACCCGGTTTTGACTAGTATACCGTCTTACATCAAGGACACCAGAGAATGTGTTTCCTTTGTAAAGGGTATTACCTGGCAGGAAAGTTTCTCACTCGCGTCAATTGATGTAGAGAGTCTATATACTCGTATTCTGCAAGCCATGGGGATAGATGCTGTGGACAGTGTTTTGAAAAGGTGTGGGAAGAGTTCTCTCTTTTGTCAGTTTGTGGGAGAAGCTTTGGACTTCATCCTAAGCAAGAATGCGTTCACGTTCCTGGATAGGTGGTTCTTGCAGTGTGGGGGCACAGCAATGGGTACGCCCATTGCTTGTGCCCTCGCAAACATTTTTTTGGGAGTCTTTGAAAGTAAGTATGTCTTTGTCGCTTCTAATCCTTTCCTCCGGTTCATCAAATTTTATCTGAGATATGTGGATGACATATTCGTTGTGTGGGATGGCTCCCCTGAAAAATTTTCTGAATTTGTTAGTTACCTTAATACTAGTAACACAATGAATATGTCGTTCACCTCAGATTACGGGGGTCAGTCTTTAAATTTCTTGGATGTTGCTGTCACTATTGAGGAGGGGCGTGTACAAACCAAAGTATACCGTAAGCCGACTGCTTCCAATGCCCTGTTGCATTTTGGTAGTGCTCACCCAGTACATAGAAAAAATGCACTTCCATATAGTCAGTTTGTGAGACTGCGCCGCATCAATAACAACGATGCGGTTTTTTTGCAGCAATCGGAGGACTTAAAAGGAAGATTGAGGGCAAGAGGGTACCCGGAACATTTGTTTATGATCTGCTTTTGATAAATGCGTATTAAAACACGCTGAACGTGATGTTACTGGCACCACAGACCGGCCCCCAAGAAGAGTGCAGCCACGTTATTTTTAATTTTAAATTTGGTCCACTCGAGTCTGTGATAAAAAATGCCCTACATAGAAATTGGCACATCTTGGAGCAGAATACCGATCTCAGCGAAATGACTGCCAAAAAACCCCTGGTTACTTACCGAAGGGGCAGTAATCTGAAAGATGTGCTGGTCAGAAATAGGCTGTCGCAGCCATCTACTTGGTTAGAAAGGGATAGCCCCGTTGGCAATTATAGGTGTGGGAACTGCAGGTTCTGCAGTTCACACATAACAGGTAAATCGATCACTGTTGGATCCTCTGTACATAACGTCAATCGTTTTATTTCATGCAAAACAAATTTTGTTGTGTACGTGGTCTTTTGTGGCTGCGGACGATTTTACATCGGAAAAACCATCAGGCCGATGTATATCAGGTTTAAAGAACATTATAATTCTGTGAAATCTGGTAAAGGCTCCCCTCGGCTTATTGAGCATGTGCACAGTTCACACAATGGAGATCCTAATGTCCTGCGGTTTGCAGGCTTAGAGAGAATCAGTTTACCTCCACAAGGGGGCGACCTGCATAAGATGCTGTTGCAAGCCGAGGCGAGACTTATTATCAAGTACAGAGCCCAAGGTAATTTGGATTTAAATGACAAAAATGATCTTTCAGTTTTTTTGTAAAAAATGTTTGCTTTGTATGACTAACATGTGTCCTTTCTTTTATGTATATGTGGACAGTTCTTTTGGATTGTCCACTTGATGTTATTTGCAAGTTGCACTTGCTTGATGTGATATACTTCTCAGCTGTTTTTAATTGGGCAGTGATGTAGACTGGACGCAACCCCCTCATAAGGCGGCAGTCTATGCCTGTCTATATGGACCCGAGGAAGCGTGAGTACACGCGAAACGGCTGTCGTCCATGAGGGGGCCCTGCTGTCAACTCTGCTCCTGCCTTTTTACCTGCACCATGAATAAATAAAGTCTTTTTTATTGGACGTTGGTGAGTGCTGCCCTATCTCTATTGTTGGACTTTATCTCAACTCTTTACCAGTAGATATGGTAATAATATTCCTACACACACTGACGGACACACCAGTGTGCAAAAACATAACATGGGCCCTTTTTAGTGCAATTTGCTTTTTAAGTTGAAATGGGCCCCCTTACCTCTTAGGCCCCATGCAACTGCAGAGTTTGCACCAATGATTTGTCCACCATTCCATATATGTAAAGGAGTGGCAAAGATGCCAACATCACCTTGAAGATTTTATCGCTATATAATGCACTACCATTGTTTACATGTTGATTTTTCTGGTTAATGTTCAATGGGTTAGCTGCAGAAAAGGTTAACTATTGGGACCAGCTCCCAATGGGAGGAATTACATGAGCACAAGGAAAGAAGTTTACTGTTTGTTAGTGGGATAGCAGAAGTATTGAGATGAGAACAGATCTAAGGTCTTGATGCTTGTAGACCCACATAGCAGGTGTTTGGGTGCCAAGAAGGAGGCCATATCAGTTAGCAAGTTCTAAGGAAACAAGGACAAAATGACTGAAGGATTCCTTAACTCAGGCAAGGAGGCCTAAATCAAGAATGTCAGCAGGTTTTTGCTACCTCGTCTTTGAGCAGCATAATGTAGGCAGAGATCCTGAATCCAAAGATGAATCAACTATCTTACTGGGTGAAGCCATTCTGACACAATGAGAATCTTTAGATTTAGCCATCTGTCACGGAGATTGGGGAGAGCAGGGGAATGGGGCTCCTAGAATGACCCTCAAATTAGGGGAACCTAGCTATGACATATTTCAGAGTTACCTCTCAAGGTGAGGATAGCTGAGCCACCTTCCTGACCCTGCTCCTGACCGGCCCTAATCTCATAACCATTCCCCCCATCTCAGGGGAGGGCTGAGGCGGCAGGAATGTGATAAAACCAACAGAGATAGACAAACAGGGTGACCAAAACTCTATCTCACGGTACACTTGAAGCGACCGATGGGAGGGCCGCGGGTGTGTGTGTATGCTCTATTCCAACAAAATCCCCATACTCAGATTTTACCGGTAGTAACATTTCTTTACTAGGAAACATGTTTATAATACAATCAACTGAGCTATCTGCACACATGGGTATAGGAAGCCCCTGGACTTTCACTCCTTCCGGGTATGCAGCAAGAAAAAAACAACAACAAAAAAATGGCGGCAACTTTCCCTAACTTTCCCTACAAACACGTACCAGTCTATCCCGAAAGAAGATGTCGCTCCCACGTCGCAGGCCTGGGGTCTCGCGGTGATGGGTCCCGGTGCAGCGCTGGAGAGATGAAGCTCCTCGGTCTTTTCTTTTCTTTTATCTTCTCCAGCTGGTGACGGATTATAAGTAGTCTTTTGGTCCCGGAGCACGCCGGGCAGAAGAAGGCAGGTCACAGTCCCTGCAATTACACTCAGATGGCGGTGCTCGGTAGTCCGGTTAACTCCCTGAGGAAAACAAAGTGCTGCAGACTGGGAGTGACAGAAACTGCTTTCACCGGGTGATTTCTTCCTGACTTTTGCGGCAAAACGAGCCCTCTCTTCAGGGAGACCACACGCAGGACTCTCCTCACTGAGCTCCGGAGCTGAACACCACTTTCCCGCGTCTTCTCTTCTGGTTTTTCACACACCAGCTCCTGTGGGGAATTTCCCAGCTCTGTGTTTGTCGTTGTACAGTACGACGCTGCCCCCTTGTGGGCAATTGCTGGAACAGTATTCAAAGCCATTTCTACAGAAGGGATACAGTCGGACTTGTTGACCCCATTACATACCCCCCCACTTAAAGGTTGGCAGTCCCTGTCAACTACCGTCGGTTCCCAGGCAGCGATGACTGCAGACGTTACAGGGGTTGGTTGAGAAGTGGGCCATACGTACTGGTCCCTGTAAGACCGCCCGGGCGGGATCCCAGCAGTGGTGCGGTCAGTGCGCCTCAAGGGTCGGTTGTTCCCCTCCCTGTCACTGTCTCTACGCCCCACTCCAGTCAGCACCCCGGGGAAAGAACTGGGTTGTGTAGGGAGGTCACTGATCTCAGAGTCAAGGTGATCACTGTGCCGGGAAACGTCCGTGTCGTCAGTCGTGTTGGTAGTGTCATCCCCTCCGGGTACTGTGGTAGGGGAGTCAGGCTGGGATCGGCAGGGCCGCAACATGTTTCGGTGCACAGTGCGGATGCTGTGATTGTCTTCACCCCGCACTCGGTATACATGCCCGTTGGGGTAGGGGCGTTCGATTACCCGGTAAACCTCAGTCTCCCACTTGGCTCGAAGTTTCCCTTGGGGCTTCTTGATACGGAGCAGGACTGGCTGTCCCAACTTCAAGGGTTGCTCTTGCACGGGGAGTGGATCAGCATGTATCTGGCCCCGGATTTGTTTGCTCACCAGTCGGTGTACCGTCTCCATCTTCTGTCGGTGAGCATTTAGCCAGGAGGGGTAGTTATGGCAGACGTCAACTCCAGGGCGAAATAGGTTCAGGTCATGGACCCCTTTTCCGGGGCGACCAAAGAGAAGGGTGTGTGGAGTGTAGCCAGTCACAGAGTGGACCTGGTTGTTATAGGCCCATACTAAATCAGGAAGGAATTGAGGCCATTGGTCTTTCTTATCTTCGGCCAAGGTGCGGATCAGCTGGAGTAGGGTCCGGTTGAAGCGTTCACATGCACCGTTCCCTTGTGGGTGATAAGGAGTGGTCCTCGACTTCTGGATCCCATACATCTGGTGCAGCTCTTCGATGACTCGGCCCTCGAAACAAGCCCCCTGGTCGGAGTGCAACCTCTCCGGGCACCCGTAGACATGGATGAACTGTCGACAGATGGCCCGAGCAGCCGATTCAGCCGTCTGGTCTTTGGTAGCAACAGCGACAGCGAATTTTGTGAAGTGATCCACCATGACTAAACAATACTGATAGCCACTGCTCGCCGTCCCAATCAGCAGATAATCCACCATCAACAGCTCAAGGGGTCTGGATGTTTTAATTGTCTGAACAGGTGCACGCTGCTCAGAGGACTTGTGTAGTTCACAGGTGCGACAGGTCTGGCAGACGTCTTCAACCAGCTTGCGGAGCCCCGGACAATAGATGGACTGTTGAACCCACCGAAAAGTCTTGTCCATTCCGAAGTGTCCATTCCTTTTGTGGGCCTGGACCACCATCTCACGGGCCAATTGTTCAGGCACTACAACTTGTGCGCATTCTTCCAGCATGTGTGACAAGAGAACCTTCCGGTATAGCACTCCTTCTCTCAGAATCAGCCGGTCCCACTGGCTGAGCAGGGTCAAGGTCCCGGTAGACAGTCGCGCCCGTATATCGGCGGGAGGCTTCTGCTGCCGTTTCACCCATTGTTTGAGTAGAGCCCAATCGGGGTTCTGGTCCTGAATCCTGCACCACTCCTGGGGTGGCAAGGCGACTCCCACCGGAGTTCCAGCTTCGCCCACAACGAGCTGGCGGTGATCCACCATCTGTTGGGCGAGCTTTGCAAAGTCAGGTGTCTCGTCCCCTTCTAATTCTTCATCCCGGTCTCGGTTGAGTAAGGGGTATGACACTCTAGACAGGCTGTCCGCATTTTGGTTCTCGGCGCCAGCCCGATACTTGATCTTGTAATTGAACTTGGAGAGCCGAGCCATCCAACGCTGCTCCATGACTCCGAGCTTCGCATTTTCTAGATGGGCCAACGGGTTGTTATCGGTCAGGACTAGTACTTCGGTCCCCGTGAGATACCCTGCAAATTTCTCCGCCATAGCCCACGTTAGGGCCAACAGCTCCAGCCGGAACGAGCTATAATTGGTGGGGTTCTTCTCGCCCTCATGTAGGGACCGACTGGCATAGGCTATGACCCGTTCCTTGCCGTCTTGGACCTGTGAAAGTACTGCCCCTAGACCCTGTAAACTGGCATCGGTGTGTAGTTGGAAGGGCAGGTTGTAGTCCGCATATGCCAGGATGGGGGGAGACGTTAAGGCACCCTTTAGGGCTTGGAAGGAGTCTTCCTGGCTGGGTCCCCAGCGGATGAGTCGTCCTCTGGGGCTGTTGGTGGTCCCTCGAAGCAGATCCTGCAAGGGTGCAGCAAGCCGGGCGAAGTTTTTGACGAACCGGCGGTAGTAGCCGGCCAACCCCAGGAAAGCCCTGACCTCCTTGACGTTTGTGGGCTGCGGCCAATCCCGTACGGCGGCTATCTTCTCTGAAGATGGCTGGACGCCTTCGGCTGAGATCCGGTGACCCAGGTAATTGATCTCGGGCTGCAAAAGACGGCACTTGTTGGGTTTCAACTTCAGGCCATGTTCCCTCAACCTACTGAGTGAACACACGGCCCAGCTGCTGCAGGTGTTCTTCAAATGTGGCCGAATAGACTACAATGTCGTCCAGATAGATGAGGGTGAAGTCGAAGTTGAAGTCTCCCAAGCAGCGCTCCATCAGCCGCTGGAAAGTCCCCGGCGCGTTGTTCAGACCAAAGGGCATCCGGTCAAACTCGTACAGGCCCATGGGTAAGATGAAAGCAGTCTTCTCTCTATCTTTCTCATGCATAGGTACCTGCCAATATCCGCTGGCCAGATCCAACGAGGAGAAGTATTTGGCTTTCTTCAGGGCTGTCAGGGATTCTTCGATCCTTGGCAGAGGGTACGAGTCCCGGATGGTGCAAGCATTCAAACGGCGGTAGTCCACACAGAATCTCAGGGATCCGTCCTTCTTCTTGACTAACACTACCGGCGCCGCCCAGGGGCTCTGGCTTTCCCGTACCACTCCCGCGTGTAGCATGGAATTCAGGAGATTTTTCACTTCTTGGTATTGCTGGGGAGGAATTTGGCGGTACCTTTCACGGATAGGAGCAGTGTCACCGGTGGGGATCTCGTGTTTGATACTGGTGGTGCACCCAAAATCGGTGTCGTGCCGGGCAAAGGACGCCTGATGCTCTTGGAGTAGCTCTTCCACCTGAGACACCTCCCGTTTGGAGTATTGGGATACGTCCAACTGACACTTCTCTCGGAGTTCTCGCCCCACGTTGGTGTCACCCGCGACAGCGGCCATGGTAGAGACCGTCACTGTCCAATCTCCCTCTGTAGACGGTACAAACTGGAGGGGGCTCATAGGGGTCACCTCTTCGGTTAGAGCGTAGACTCGGCCGAGCTGTGTCCCGGCTTCTAGGTCAACGCTCACATTAGCCGTGTTGCCCAGCCTGACAGGAATTCTTCCCTTTCTCACTACTGCTAGAGTTCGAGCGACTAGTGGGTTCAGCTTCCCCTCCCGCGGGGAGCGCGGCTCAATCAGCACCTCCACGCCTTCAAACTGTCTCATGGTGCCAAGGGGTAGTGAGATAACTGTCTCTTTTCCAGCTGGTAAGGTGATCCTAGTATGGCGGGGTACGGTGACCGTGGCCAGCGGCAGCTGTTCTTCGGTCATTCGCTGGAGGTTGCAGGTCCGGACCACTTGTTGAAAGGCACGGCGGGTGGCCTTATGTGCGGTCACTCCTTGCCAGTACTTGGGCCCCTTCTTGGTAAACAGCACCAGATTCAGGTCCTTCAAGATGTTCATCCCAATAATCATGGGCGTTTCTGGTTCAAAGCCTTCCCTGACCACAATTATCCCTCTCTTCCCGAGATCTTGGCCACAGATTTCGGTGCTCATCCAGGCAACTCCCGACACCGGAATGGGTAGATTATTGGCTGCTTTGATCTTGATGGCGGTATCAGGGTCATAGGCAACTCGCGGTTTTAGACATTCTTCGTAGAACTGCTCGGAGATAGTGGATACCTGAGACCCAGTATCCATTAACCCTTGTACGGCGATCCCTTCCAGTAATACTTCTAGGGTGGGGCTATTTGATGCAAGTTTGTTCCGTGGCTGGCTCTGTTTTCCTACACCCCTCTCTTTGGCATCCCCTGTCGAGTGAGCCTCTTTGACAGGGGCGTCTAGTTTAAAGGCGGCCTCTGTTGTGGGACCTGACTTGCTGGTTCTGGTAGATCGGACTGTGGAGGAGCTTGAAAGTTCTGAGGGCAACGGTTGGCTCTATGGCGGGGATCGCCGCATGTCCAGCATCTTCCCATCGGCCGGCTGGGTTGTTGTCTCGCTTGCCGGCCCGCCTGTTGATCTAAGGTGAGCTGTAACACCTGTTTCTGCAACTCTGCCACCATCTGTTTCAGTTCCTCCGTGTTGCTGTTCGGCGTCCCGATATCAGATATGGACCTGCAAGCCGCGGTATATGTCTGTGTCTCCACGACAGGCCCCCTTGAACGTTCTATAGCTTCTTGTTTGGCCTCAGCGAACGTAAAGGACGGATTTATCCGGAGTAGATCTTGCAATGAGCGGTTAAGGTACGGGTCTCTCAATCCGGTCACAAACTGATCTCTCAACACCAGGTCACGGGTACCCGTACTAGCTATCTGTTCTTCTTTTCTACAGGCTTGTTCTAGTAGCACTTGAAGGGCATTGGCATATTGAGGGATGTCCTCCGACTCGAGTTGCGTCCGCCGGAAAAACATATAGCGCAATGTTCCCGCATATGTGGTCGGTCCATAGGTGTTCTCCAGCACCCGCACTAAGTCATCCAACGTACGCTGGCCCCTAACCGTCTCCAGCCTGACTGTCGTCCACGCTTCCCCTTCTAGTGTTAGCATGGCCATTTCTGCTAAGGTCTTAGGGTCAGTGTTATACATTTCCCCCACTATCTTAAGTTGTTCAGTCCATTCCGTTACAGGATAGTTCCGTCCGTCAAACTTCCTCACCTGATTGACAATAGACGGCGGGGGAGCTGTCTGGTTATAAGTTACTACCGGGGGATGATTTTGTTGGTCACACATCCTGCCGACTACGCCACATGAAGCGACCGATGGGAGGGCCGCGGGTGTGTGTGTATGCTCTATTCCAACAAAATCCCCATACTCAGATTTTACCGGTAGTAACATTTCTTTACTAGGAAACATGTTTATAATACAATCAACTGAGCTATCTGCACACATGGGTATAGGAAGCCCCTGGACTTTCACTCCTTCCGGGTATGCAGCAAGAAAAAAACAACAACAAAAAAATGGCGGCAACTTTCCCTAACTTTCCCTACAAACACGTACCAGTCTATCCCGAAAGAAGATGTCGCTCCCACGTCGCAGGCCTGGGGTCTCGCGGTGATGGGTCCCGGTGCAGCGCTGGAGAGATGAAGCTCAACAGGTTGACCCTGATTTCCGGAAAACGTCGCGCCGCGGGCGCCAAATGCGGGTCGGCGCCTCCCCGGGGGATCCCCGCGGGGGCAGCGGGGGCGCGCTTTCGCGCATTTCCGCTCGCCCTCGCCGCGGCGCGTTTTCGGCCCGCCGCGCCCGCCGCGTCGCGCCGCCTCGCTCGGGGCACCCACCGCCGCGTCCGCCGCGACCGGCCGGACGAAACGACGCCTCGCTCGCGTCTCTGCGACGATGCGCGATTTTCCGAAAAAGGTGATCCGTGAGAGCCATTAGCCAGTTCTGCAGTTGTCATTCCGCGACCGGTGGCCAGGTGGCGACGCCGTCCACCCACTCGGGAAGCTGTCATGCTGCGCACGACCAGCAGATGGCAGTGCCGTTCCACGTCGCCCCTGAACTGGCTAACGGAATACGCCGGGCAGGCGCCGATTAGCCAGTCTTTCCGGCGCCAAAAAAGTGCGCCAAAAAAAAAAAAAAAATTGCCTTTTGACGCCGTAAATCTCCTCGCAGGGCTAAAATCAGGCGCTGCGGTGAACGGGACCGCGTCCGCACGGACGTTTTTTTTCGCCGCGCGACAGTATCGCTCACGGGAGCGACTGGCTCCGTTAGAAGGGGCTAACGGAATATGCTGGGAAGCGTCGATTAGCCAGTCAGTCCAGCGCCAAAAAAGTGCGCCAAAAAAAATAAAAAAATTTCGTTTTCACGCCGTAAATCTCCTAGCAGTTCTAAAATCAGGCGCTGCGGTGAACGGGAGCGCGTCCGCACGTACGGTTTTTTCGCCGCGCGACAGTATCGCTCACGGGAGGCGCTGCGGTGAACGGGAGCGCGTCCGCACGTACGTTTTTTTTCGCCGCGCAACAGTATCGCTCACGGGAGCGACTGGCTCCGTTAGAAGGGGCTAACGGAATATGCTGGGAAGCGTCGATTAGCCAGTCAGTCCAGCGCCAAAAAAGTGCGCCAAAAAAAATAAAAAAATTTCGTTTTCACGCCGTAAATCTCCTAGCAGTTCTAAAATCAGGCGCTGCGGTGAACGGGAGCGCGTCCGCACGTACGGTTTTTTCGCCGCGCAACAGTATCGCTCACGGGAGCGACTGGCTCCGTTAGAAGGGGCTAACGGAATATGCTGGGAAGCGTCGATTAGCCAGTCAGTCCAGCGCCAAAAAAGTGCGCCAAAAAAAATAAAAAAATTTCGTTTTCACGCCGTAAATCTCCTAGCAGTTCTAAAATCAGGCGCTGCGGTGAACGGGAGCGCGTCCGCACGTACGGTTTTTTCGCCGCGCGACAGTATCGCTCACGGGAGGCGCTGCGGTGAACGGGAGCGCGTCCGCACGTACGTTTTTTTTCGCCGTGCAACAGTATCGCTCACGGGAGCGACTGGCTCCGTTAGAAGGGGCTAACGGAATATGCTGGGAAGCGTCGATTAGCCAGTCAGTCCAGCGCCAAAAAAGTGCGCCAAAAAAAATAAAAAAATTTCGTTTTCACGCCGTAAATCTCCTAGCAGTTCTAAAATCAGGCGCTGCGGTGAACGGGAGCGCGTCCGCACGTACGGTTTTTTCGCCGCGCAACAGTATCGCTCACGGGAGCGACTGGCTCCGTTAGAAGGGGCTAACGGAATATGCTGGGAAGCGTCGATTAGCCAGTCAGTCCAGCGCCAAAAAAGTGCGCCAAAAAAAATAAAAAAATTTCGTTTTCACGCCGTAAATCTCCTAGCAGTTCTAAAATCAGGCGCTGCGGTGAACGGGAGCGCGTCCGCACGTACGGTTTTTTCGCCGCGCGACAGTATCGCTCACGGGAGGCGCTGCGGTGAACGGGAGCGCGTCCGCACGTACGTTTTTTTTCGCCGTGCAACAGTATCGCTCACGGGAGCGACTGGCTCCGTTAGAAGGGGCTAACGGAATATGCTGGGAAGCGTCGATTAGCCAGTCAGTCCAGCGCCAAAAAAGTGCGCCAAAAAAAAAAAAAAAATGTAGTTTTCACGCCGTAAATCTCCTAACAGCTCTAAAATCAGGCGCTGCGGTGAACGGGAGCGCGTCCGCACGTACGTTTTTTTCGCCGCGCAACAGTATCGCTCACGGGAGCGTAGCCGCACGTACGGTTATTGATCAGGTCCGTGCACACGGATGTCACGTGGATGACGTCAGTGTGCAGGACCTATGGCCGTCATCAAGTCATTACAACCGGTACTGCTGTATGTAATATAGTGTCAGGCACGTGAAGAGTGGGGGAGGGGAGGTCCGGGGAAATCACTGAATTCTTTATTAAGCTCTGTGCCCGCATCTCCACTCCGCCCCCTCCTCCCGTCTAAATGCCAGTCTGCTGTACATAGTATGTCAGGCACTGCGAGGAGGGGGGAGGGGAGATCCGGGGAAATCACTGTATTCTTTATGAAGCCGGGTGCCCTGCATCTCCACTCCGCCCCCTCCTCGTCTGTATACACGCTCGAGTCCGCTCCTCCACGCCTTTTCCCTGCTCCACTCCGCCCCCTCCTCGTCTGTATACACGCTCGAGTCCGCTCCTCTCACGCCTTTTCCCAGCCCCACTCCGCCCCCTCAAGTCTTTTACCCCGGCTCCACTCCACCCCCAGGTCCCACTCCTCCCCTCATCTTCTCCGGGCACCACCCGACGAGGCAGAGGGGCCGGCCGAGTCTGACGTCGTCACTGACGACGTCAGACTACGCTCCCTCCCCTCACGTTAGACGCTGCTCAGCCACAAGTGTTCGGAGAGGTTTGTACTGCGCATGCGCTGCCCTGCGCAGTACAAAACGGAAGTCATCGCAGAGCGCGCCACTTTTCAAAATCGGCGGTGGTGGGGTGAGTATTATGTGTGTATGCTTACGGGGTGCCTGATGCCGGTGCGCGGGGACGGGCTGCTTGCCGCCGGTATATATGTACGGGCTGCCTGCTGCCGGTATATATGTACGGGCTGCCTGCCGCCGGTAGATATGTACGGGCTGCCTGCCTGCCGCCGGTATATATGTACGGGCTGCCTGCCGCCGGTATATATGTACGGGCTGCCTGCTGCCGGTATATATGTACGGGCACGGGCTGCCTGCTGCCGGTATATATGTACGGGCTGCCTGCCGCCGGTAGATATGTACGGGCTGCCTGCCTGCCGCCGGTATATATGTACGGGCTGCCTGCCGCCGGTATATATGTACGGGCTGCCTGCTGCCGGTATATATGTACGGGCACGGGCTGCCTGCGGCCGGAATATATATACGGGCTGCCTGCCTGCCGCCGGTATATATGTACGGGCACGGGCTGCCTGCCTGCCTGCCTGCCACCGGTATATATGTACGGGCACGGGCTGCCTGCCGCCAGACCCCTCTGCCTGTGCGCCGCCAGACCCCTCTGCGCTCTGCGCCGCCAGACCCCTCTGCGCTCTGCGCCGCCAGACCCCTCTGCGCTCTGCGCCGCCAGACCCCTCTGCGCTCTGCGCCGCCAGACCCCTCTGCGCTCTGCGCCGCCAGACCCCTCTGCGCTCTGCGCCGCCAGACCCCTCTGCGCTCTGCGCCGCCAGACCCCTCTGCGCTCTGCGCCGCCAGACCCCTCTGCGCTCTGCGCCGCCAGACCCCTCTGCGCTCTGCGCCGCCAGACCCCTCTGCGCTCTGCGCCGCCAGACCCCTCTGCGCTCTGCGCCGCCAGACCCCTCTGCGCTCTGCGCCGCCAGACCCCTCTGCGCTCTGCGCCGCCAGACCCCTCTGCGCTCTGCGCCGCCAGACCCCTCTGCGCTCTGCGCCGCCAGACCCCTCTGCGCTCTGCGCCGCCAGACCCCTCTGCGCTCTGCGCCGCCAGACCCCTCTGCGCTCTGCGCCGCCAGACCCCTCTGCGCTCTGCGCCGCCAGACCCCTCTGCGCTCTGCGCCGCCAGACCCCTCTGCGCTCTGCGCCGCCAGACCCCTCTGCGCTCTGCGCCGCCAGACCCCTCTGCGCTCTGCGCCGCCAGACCCCTCTGCGCTCTGCGCCGCCAGACCCCTCTGCGCTCTGCGCCGCCAGACCCCTCTGCGCTCTGCGCCGCCAGACCCCTCTGCGCTCTGCGCCGCCAGACCCCTCTGCGCTCTGCGCCGCCAGACTCCTCTGCGCTCTGCGCCGCCAGACCCCTCTGCGCTCTGCGCCGCCAGACCCCTCTGCGCCGCCAGACCCCTCTGCGCCGCCAGACCCCTCTGCGCCGCCAGACCCCTCTGCGCTCTGCGCCGCCAGACCCCTCTGCGCTCTGCGCCGCCTGACCCCTCTGCGCTCTGCCTGACCCCTCTGCGCTCTGCCTGACCCCTCTGCGCTCTGCCTGACCCCTCTGCGCTCTGCCTGACCCCTCTGCGCTCTGCCTGACCCCTCTGCGCTCTGCCTGACCCCTCTGCGCTCTGCCTGACCCCTCTGCGCTCTGCCTGACCCCTCTGCGCTCTGCCTGACCCCTCTGCGCTCTGCCTGACCCCTCTGCGCTCTGCCTGACCCCTCTGCGCTCTGCCTGACCCCTCTGCGCTCTGCCTGACCCCTCTGCGCTCTGCCTGACCCCTCTGCGCTCTGCCTGACCCCTCTGCGCTCTGCCTGACCCCTCTGCGCTCTGCCTGACCCCTCTGCGCTCTGCCTGACCCCTCTGCGCTCTGCCTGACCCCTCTGCGCTCTGCCTGACCCCTCTGCGCTCTGCGCCGCCTGACCCCTCTGCGCTCTGCCTGACCCCTCTGCGCTCTGCCTGACCCCTCTGCGCTCTGCCTGACCCCTCTGCGCTCTGCCTGACCCCTCTGCGCTCTGCCTGACCCCTCTGCGCTCTGCCTGACCCCTCTGCGCTCTGCCTGACCCCTCTGCGCTCTGCCTGACCCCTCTGCGCTCTGCCTGACCCCTCTGCGCTCTGCCTGACCCCTCTGCGCTCTGCCTGACCCCTCTGCGCTCTGCCTGACCCCTCTGCGCTCTGCCTGACCCCTCTGCGCTCTGCCTGACCCCTCTGCGCTCTGCCTGACCCCTCTGCGCTCTGCCTGACCCCTCTGCGCTCTGCCTGACCCCTCTGCGCTCTGCCTGACCCCTCTGCGCTCTGCCTGACCCCTCTGCGCTCTGCCTGACCCCTCTGCGCTCTGCCTGACCCCTCTGCGCTCTGCCTGACCCCTCTGCGCTCTGCCTGACCCCTCTGCGCTCTGCCTGACCCCTCTGCGCTCTGCCTGACCCCTCTGCGCTCTGCCTGACCCCTCTGCGCTCTGCCTGACCCCTCTGCGCTCTGCCTGACCCCTCTGCGCTCTGCCTGACCCCTCTGCGCTCTGCCTGACCCCTCTGCGCTCTGCCTGACCCCTCTGCGCTCTGCCTGACCCCTCTGCGCTCTGCCCGACCCCTCTGCGCTCTGTCCGACCCCTCTGCGCTCTGCCCGACCCCTCTGCGCTCTGTCCGACCCCTCTGCGCTCTGCCCGACCCCTCTGCGCTCTGCCCGACCCCTCTGCGCTCTGCCCGACCCCTCTGCGCTCTGCCCGACCCCTCTGCGCTCTGCCCGACCCCTCTGCGCTCTGCCCGACCCCTCTGCGCTCTGCCCGACCCCTCTGCGCTCTGCCCGACCCCTCTGCGCTCTGCCCGACCCCTCTGCGCTCTGCCCGACCCCTCTGCGCTCTGCCCGACCCCTCTGCGCTCTGCCCGACCCCTCTGCGCTCTGCCCGACCCCTCTGCGCTCTGCCCGACCCCTCTGCGCTCTGCCCGACCCCTCTGCGCTCTGCCCGACCCCTCTGCGCTCTGCCCGACCCCTCTGCGCTCTGCCCGACCCCTCTGCGCTCTGCCCGACCCCTCTGCGCTCTGCCCGACCCCTCTGCGCTCTGCCCGACCCCTCTGCGCTCTGCCCGACCCCTCTGCGCTCTGCCCGACCCCTCTGCGCTCTGCCCGACCCCTCTGCGCAGCCCTGTCTGAGAGTGGGGCAGTGTGTGTAACCCCCTCCAGTATGTGTATGCCCCTGTATCTTCCCCAATTGTAAAACAGAATGTTTTGACTATTTATTTTTTTTTCAATTAGGTATCCAAGCAATGCAGGTAGTGCTGACATTACGATCGACGGACGCCTTCCATCTTCTGGTACCACTGTGTAGACGAGTAATCTTGAAGATCCCGTACGTATGTTGTCTATGTATATATGTATGTGTCTGTCTTCCAACTGCATCCAGCTCATACACAGCACCATACTGTAATACAGGTCCACTCTATGTCCTGTAATACAGTGTGCTGACAGCCCTCTGTGGGCTCCGCTGGGGGCTGGCAGCCCTCTGTGGGCTCTGCTGGGGGCTGGCAGCCCTCTGTGGGCTCCGCTGGGGGCTGGCAGCCCTCTGTGGGCTCCGCTGGGGGCTGGCAGCCCTCTGTGGGCTCCGCTGGGGGCTGGCAGCCCTCTGTGGGCTCCGCTGGGGGCTGGCAGCCCTCTGTGGGCTCCGCTGGGGGCTGGCAGCCCTCTGTGGGCTCCGCCGGGGGCTGGCAGCCCTCTGGGGGCTCCGCCGGGGGCTGGCAGCCCTCTGGGGGCTCCGCCGGGGGCTGGCAGCCCTCTGGGGGCTCCGCCGGGGGCTGGCAGCCCTCTGGGGGCTCCGCCGGGGGCTGGCAGCCCTCTGGGGGCTCCGCCGGGGGCTGGCAGCCCTCTGGGGGCTCCGCCGGGGGCTGGCAGCCCTCTGGGGGCTCCGCCGGGGGCTGGCAGCCCTCTGGGGGCTCCGCCGGGGGCTGGCAGCCCTCTGGGGGCTCCGCCGGGGGCTGGCAGCCCTCTGGGGGCTCCGCCGGGGGCTGGCAGCCCTCTGGGGGCTCCGCCGGGGGCTGGCAGCCCTCTGTGGGCTCCCGCCGGGGGCTGGCAGCCCTCTGTGGGCTCCCGCCGGGGGCTGGCAGCCCTCTGTGGGCTCCCGCCGGGGGCTGGCAGCCCTCTGTGGGCTCCCGCCGGGGGCTGGCAGCCCTCTGTGGGCTCCCGCCGGGGGCTGGCAGCCCTCTGTGGGCTCCCGCCGGGGGCTGGCAGCCCTCTGTGGGCTCCCGCCGGGGGCTGGCAGCCCTCTGTGGGCTCCCGCCGGGGGCTGGCAGCCCTCTGTGGGCTCCCGCCGGGGGCTGGCAGCCCTCTGTGGGCTCCCGCCGGGGGCTGGCAGCCCTCTGTGGGCTCCCGCCGGGGGCTGGCAGCCCTCTGTGGGCTCCCGCCGGGGGCTGGCAGCCCTCTGTGGGCTCCCGCCGGGGGCTGGCAGCCCTCTGTGGGCTCCCGCCGGGGGCTGGCAGCCCTCTGTGGGCTCCCGCCGGGGGCTGGCAGCCCTCTGTGGGCTCCCGCCGGGGGCTGGCAGCCCTCTGTGGGCTCCCGCCGGGGGCTGGCAGCCCTCTGTGGGCTCCCGCCGGGGGCTGGCAGCCCTCTGTGGGCTCCCGCCGGGGGCTGGCAGCCCTCTGTGGGCTCCCGCCGGGGGCTGGCAGCCCTCTGTGGGCTCCCGCCGGGGGCTGCCAGAGTGTGGGGCAGTGTGTGCAGCCCCCTCCAGTATGTGTATGCCCCTGTATCTTCCCCAATTGTAAAACAGAATGTTTTGCCTATTTGTTTCTTTCAATTAGGTATCCAAGCAATGCAGGTAGTGCTGACATTACCATCGACGGACGCCTTCCATCTTCTGGTACCACTGTGTAGATGAGTAATCTTGAAGATCCCGTACGTATGTTGTCTATGTATATATGTATGTGTCTGTCTTCCAACTGCATCCAGCTCATACACAGCACCATACTGTAATACAGGTCCACTCTATGTCCTGTAATACAGTGTGCTGGCAGCCCTCTGTGGGCTCCGGTGGGGGCTGGCAGCCCTGTGTGGGCTTTGCTGGGGGCTGGCAGCCCTGTGTGGGCTCTGCTGGGGGCTGGCAGCGCTCTTTGGGCTCTGCTGGGGGCTGGCAGCCCTCTGTGGGCTCTGCTGGGGGCTGGCAGCCCTCTGTGGGCTCTGCTGGGGGCTGGCAGCCCTCTGTGGGCTCTGCTGGGGGCTGGCAGCCCTCTGTGGGCTCTGCTGTGGGCTGGCAGCCCTCTGTGGGCTCTGCTGGGGGCTGGCAGCCCTCTGTGGGCTCTGCTGGGGGCTGGCAGCCCTCTGTGGGCTCTGCTGGGGGCTGGCAGCCCTCTGTGGGCTCTGCTGGGGGCTGGCAGCCCTCTGTGGGCTCTGCTGGGGGCTGGCAGCCCTCTGTGGGCTCTGCTGGGGGCTGGCAGCCCTCTGTGGGCTCTGCTGGGGGCTGGCAGCCCTCTGTGGGCTCTGCTGGGGGCTGGCAGCCCTCTGTGGGCTCTGCTGGGGGCTGGCAGCCCTCTGTGGGCTCTGCTGGGGGCTGGCAGCCCTCTGTGGGCTCTGCTGGGGGCTGGCAGCCCTCTGTGGGCTCTGCTGGGGGCTGGCAGCCCTCTGTGGGCTCTGCTGGGGGGCTGGCAGCCCTCTGTGGGCTCTGCTGGGGGCTGGCAGCCCTCTGTGGGCTCTGCTGGGGGCTGGCAGCCCTCTGTGGGCTCTGCTGGGGGCTGGCAGCCCTCTGTGGGCTCTGCTGGGGGCTGGCAGCCCTCTGTGGGCTCTGCTGGGGGCTGGCAGCCCTCTGTGGGCTCTGCTGGGGGCTGGCAGCCCTCTGTGGGCTCTGCTGGGGGCTGGCAGCCCTCTGTGGGCTCTGGTGGGGGCTGGCAGCCCTCTGTGGGCTCTGGTGGGGGCTGGCAGCCCTCTGTGGGCTCTGCTGGGGGCTGGCAGCCCTCTGTGGGCTCTGGTGGGGGCTGGCAGCCCTCTGTGGGCTCTGGTGGGGGCTGGCAGCCCTCTGTGGGCTCTGGTGGGGGCTGGCAGCCCTCTGTGGGCTCTGGTGGGGGCTGGCAGCCCTCTGTGGGCTCTGGTGGGGGCTGGCAGCCCTCTGTGGGCTCTGGTGGGGGCTGGCAGCCCTCTGTGGGCTCTGGTGGGGGCTGGCAGCCCTCTGTGGGCTCTGGTGGGGGCTGGCAGCCCTCTGTGGGCTCTGGTGGGGGCTGGCAGCCCTCTGTGGGCTCTGGTGGGGGCTGGCAGCCCTCTGTGGGCTCTGGTGGGGGCTGGCAGCCCTCTGTGGGCTCTGGTGGGGGCTGGCAGCCCTCTGTGGGCTCTGGTGGGGGCTGGCAGCCCTCTGTGGGCTCTGGTGGGGGCTGGCAGCCCTCTGTGGGCTCTGGTGGGGGCTGGCAGCCCTCTGTGGGCTCTGGTGGGGGCTGGCAGCCCTCTGTGGGCTCTGCCGGGGGCTGGCAGCCCTCTGTGGGCTCTGCCGGGGGCTGGCAGCCCTCTGTGGGCTCTGCCGGGGGCTGGCAGCCCTCTGTGGGCTCTGCCGGGGGCTGGCAGCCCTCTGTGGGCTCTGCCGGGGGCTGGCAGCCCTCTGTGGGCTCTGCCGGGGGCTGGCAGCCCTCTGTGGGCTCTGCCGGGGGCTGGCAGCCCTCTGTGGGCTCTGCCGGGGGCTGGCAGCCCTCTGTGGGCTCTGCCGGGGGCTGGCAGCCCTCTGTGGGCTCTGCCGGGGGCTGGCAGCCCTCTGTGGGCTCTGCCGGGGGCTGGCAGCCCTCTGTGGGCTCTGCCGGGGGCTGGCAGCCCTCTGTGGGCTCTGCCGGGGGCTGGCAGCCCTCTGTGGGCTCTGCCGGGGGCTGGCAGCCCTCTGTGGGCTCTGCCGGGGGCTGGCAGCCCTCTGTGGGCTCTGCCGGGGGCTGGCAGCCCTCTGTGGGCTCTGCCGGGGGCTGGCAGCCCTCTGTGGGCTCTGCCGGGGGCTGGCAGCCCTCTGTGGGCTCTGCCGGGGGCTGGCAGCCCTCTGTGGGCTCTGCCGGGGGCTGGCAGCCCTCTGTGGGCTCTGCCGGGGGCTGGCAGCCCTCTGTGGGCTCTGCCGGGGGCTGGCAGCCCTCTGTGGGCTCTGCCGGGGGCTGGCAGCCCTCTGTGGGCTCTGCCGGGGGGCTGGCAGCCCTCTGTGTTCTCTGGTGGGGGCTGGCAGCCCTCTGTGTTCTCTGGTGGGGGCTGGCAGCCCTCTGTGGGCTCTGCTGGGGGCTGGCAGCCCTCTGTGGGCTCTGGTGGGGGCTGGCAGCCCTCTGTGGGCTCTGGTGGGGGCTGGCAGCCCTCTGTGGGCTCTGGTGGGGGCTGGCAGCCCTCTGTGGGCTCTGGTGGGGGGCTGGCAGCCCTCTGTGGGCTCTGGTGGGGGCTGGCAGCCCTCTGTGGGCTCTGGTGGGGGCTGGCAGCCCTCTGTGGGCTCTGGTGGGGGCTGGCAGCCCTCTGTGGGCTCTGGTGGGGGGCTGGCAGCCCTCTGTGGGCTCTGGTGGGGGGCTGGCAGCCCTCTGTGGGCTCTGGTGGGGGCTGGCAGCCCTCTGTGGGCTCTGCCGGGGGCTGGCAGCCCTCTGTGGGCTCTGCCGGGGGCTGGCAGCCCTCTGTGGGCTCTGCCGGGGGCTGGCAGCCCTCTGTGGGCTCTGCCGGGGGCTGGCAGCCCTCTGTGGGCTCTGCCGGGGGCTGGCAGCCCTCTGTGGGCTCTGCCGGGGGCTGGCAGCCCTCTGTGGGCTCTGCCGGGGGGCTGGCAGCCCTCTGTGGGCTCTGCCGGGGGCTGGCAGCCCTCTGTGGGCTCTGCCGGGGGCTGGCAGCCCTCTGTGGGCTCTGCCGGGGGCTGGCAGCCCTCTGTGGGCTCTGCCGGGGGCTGGCAGCCCTCTGTGGGCTCTGCCGGGGGCTGGCAGCCCTCTGTGGGCTCTGCCGGGGGCTGGCAGCCCTAAAATTATAAAACATAATGTTTTGCCTATTTGTTTTTTTCAATTAGGTATCCAAGCAATGCAGGTAGTGCTGACATTACCATCGACGGGCGCCTTCCATCTTCTGGTACCACTGTGTAGACTAGTAATCTTGAAGATCCCGTACGTATGTTGTCTATGTATATATGTATGTGTCTGTCTCTTCCAACTGCATCCAGCTCATACACAGCACCATACTGTAATACAGGTCCACTCTATGTCCTGTAATAGTGTTCTGCCAGCCCTCTGTGCCTGGGTGGGGGCCGCCAGCCCTCTGTCTGTGCCTGGGTGGGGGCCGCCAAACCGCCCCCCTCCCCTCTTTCTGTCCATCCTCTCTGACTGAGGGGCTGCAGCCAGCCTGCCCTCCCTTTCTCTGTCCCTGAGGGGCTGCAGCTCAGGGCAGAGTGGGCAGCCTCCCCCATTATATGTATATCCCCAGTAGTGTCTGTCTGTCTGTCTGTCTGTCTGTCTCTCTCTCTCTCTCTCTCTCTCTCTCTCTCTCTCTCTCTCTCTCTCTCTCTCTCTCTCTCTCTCTCTCTCTCTCTCTCTCTCTCTCTCTCTCTCTCTCTCTCTCTCTCTCTCTCTCCTCTCTCGCTCGCTCGCTCGCTCGCTCGCTCGCTCGCTCTCTCGCTCGCGCTCTCATCGCTCGCGCTCTCTCGCTCGCGCTCTCTCTCGCTCGCGCTCTCCTCGCTCGCGCTCTCTCGCTCTCTCTCTCGCTCTCTCTCTCTCTCTCTCGCTCTCTCTCGCTCGTCTGGCTGAAGGCTTGTATATACAGCCCCACACTATATCCTGTATTAGTGTCTCTATAAACTGTATGTATCCATCAATTCCATGGCACTTTACATGTGAAAGGGGTATACATAATAGGGACAGGTACAATAATCATAAACAATACAAGGCACAGACTAATATATATCAATCAGTCTGTGTCTTGTATTTGATTATTGTACCTGTCCCTATTATGTATACTCCTTTTCACATGTAAATCACCATGGAATTGATGGCGCTATAATAAGTGTGTGTGTCCCCTTTTCTTGCTATATGTGTAGATGACTGTAAGAAATGACACCCTGCTGTGGCTTGTCCCGCTTGTTTCTGACCATAGTATGTGACTGCTGTATGCAATTACTGGCTGTGGACGGTACCTATTTTTGACCTGTGATTTACTGTGGCAATCACATGTTTTTAAAAGAAAAAAAAAAACCGTTCTGGTCATAAGCAACTAGGATGGACAGATAAGTTGAGAAGCAATTATAAGAACAAGTACAAACTCTACAGCAGTAAAATAAATTTTATTATAGAAAAAACTAACAATAGTATAACTATTAACTGTCCCTTTTGTCCACACATAAGCCAAATATATTAAAGTGCACACACACAAAGAATAGTGGGTCAGATGCATGGATAGAGCCCATGTAAAATATTAAGTGTCAAGCCATGAACATTCCCCCCCCTTCTCCATATTGGTTTCTTCGGACTCCATAATCAAATAATAATTCTGTCCCTGGTTTCAGATCTTTCTTGGCAAAAAAGAGAATTGTTGGGGTCTCTCCAACAACACACTCCTGCTTTGGCTTAAGATTGTCCATCTTGCACGAATGGTTTATCAACCGTCCAAAAGTAGACTGCATGTCTGGGTGGCAATTACAAGGCGCATTGGTGGCATTAATGCACACCTTTTCTCCTTTGCTTTTAAAAAAGAACATATAGGACATTCCTGTCTGCAATCTCTGTATATTTTCCGCTGTCTTACTCGTCTATAAAGTCTCCGTGATAATCACAGACTACTTCTCCCTTTTTAAAACCTTTGGTGGTTTTCACAGTATGCCCACCTTTACTGCTGTCCTCTGTTATAACTAGTCCTTTCCATTTCTGCGTCCTCACGAGTTCTTTGAGCTCCTCTGTAAAGTGGGTTTTTTGTCTTTGTATAGGGGGTTTCCAAGCACGCTTCACTTCTTTTATTTGTGGCATATTTCTATTCCATCCCTGTCCTTTCACATAGCGCGACAAGCCTTTACTGCAGGGGGGTTTCCTGAAAGATGCTAAATAAATAAATAAAAAAAAAAAAAGAATCAGGACACATATTTTCTGTACACATAGGCCTGGAACAAAGCGCCATCTAGTGCATATAGATTGGTAGTGAAAAAAACCTTACCAGCAGCATCTGCTACTCTTAATTTCTTCTGATTGAAGAGCCATTTCTTTCGCAGAAACATTGCATGATCCCGGCTTACTTCTTTACACAGGTGTATTGACGGTGGAGAAGTATCAATATCTACAGGACACGCATCAGTCAGCTTATGGTACAATAAATTGCGTGGACCCTCACGTTCCTCGCAGCTGCTCTGTCCCTCGTCACTTTCGCTCTGTCTGCTCGGCCCTTCACTGCTGTCCAATTCGTGTTCATCGCTGGTCCTCGCCCTCTTGGTGACATTTTCTCTGTGAAGTCAAAATGATAGGTAAGATATGTTAAAGTTTTTTTTTTCAAGGACATTTATGATTGACCTCTTTGAATGCATTAGCATATGTTGTAACTTCAAAATAAGCTCAGGAAACATAAGGGAAATTGCTGGAATGAACAAGACCATTGAACTGAAAGTCATTGCTCATATCTGATGCTTTGGAAGGTGGTTGATGGCGATGTTAGTGTATTCAGTTAGGGCTCTTACCCCATTTTTTCTCCTTCCTTGTTTTCTTCCATTTTCACCAATTTTTTCACTCCCTCAACCAAATCCGGGGTGGAACGCTGGCTATCAAGTTTTCCATAATAGACATATTCATCTGTGAGAGATCTATTGCCCTTTGACATCTCCTCTGCCCATTGCTCATATGCAGAGATTGCCATCTGCCACGTCACAAGGGGCAGGTTGTACCTGAGAAGAAAGTAATTGTTCGTATGAGTAAAGGCCTATTGACATACCTACAAAATTGTTCAAAGATTGTTTGGCAGATCTCTGGTTACAGTGAAATCATGAACATGTCATTTCATTTGTACACTTCCACAAACCTGGCACTGATTGTCCACAATTACACTGCAACCACAGATCTGCCAAGCACTCTTTGAATAATCACCTGTGTAAAGGGCCCTAACGGTATATTGAAAATGTGTCCATACAATCTAAAATAAAAATTATTAGATGCCTACAGCAACCAAGCCGAAAACTCATTTTACCTGAGCAATTTAAGACATCCAAACTGAGCTCAGATTGGTTTCTATGGGCAACAAAGACAGTTTGTGGTGTGTGTGTGTGTGTGTGTGTGTTTTTGGTTTTTTTTTTGTTTTTTTTTTTGTTTTTTTCCCGATTTTTCAAAAACAAGGCCTTGTGTTTCTCCCTTTCCACTTACTTGTTATGGAAGCGCTCCAGGTCTTTTGTGGGATTTTTAACTTTTTGGCCATTTAAGGAAAGAAAAAACTGTTGCACCGTGGTTGATTGCGGTTTCTCAAGTGTTGGCCGTAGCTTCTCAAAATATGTGCTAAAAAGCTGTTACAGTGAAACATTGTGTTATGGATTTGCTTGTTCTTTGAGAAACATGATGAAGAAAGAGTATATGTTTTGGTGTTTTATATAGGATTTCTAACACTGACCTGCTCCTCCTCATTGTCCAATATAATGACATTGTTTCTTGTGTAAATAGCTGTGAAGGTTTGTTCATTACTGTCTTGTACCTGCTTCCTCTGCAGCCATTCTTTTACCTATTGGATAAGAACCATAGAAAATACATGACATATGACACAGCATTACATCTGTCAATAGTGTGATAACTAAGTAGCTTACTGTCAGTGTTTTTGGTACAGATGGTCTACGCTTGTGTTTTAAAATGAGGAGTGCCATGAGATAATATCCAACTAGAGCCTTGTCATTGTCACTGATTATTTTATCCGAGCTTGCCTTCTCAAAGATGGTGATAATATATTTTTTAGACACGTCAAGAATTTTGCAGCATTCTGTATTTGTGAGTGGCTGGAGACCCAACCTGTATGTGATAAAAAGAAAAAGACAAAAGTAGGTCTCCCAATAGGAGCTAGAAGAAAAGGAATTTACGTTAAGTAAACAAAATTCCCTTCTTCACAT